>NC_143444.1:15768306-16074227 GCF_987193195.1 Phasianus colchicus | reverse complement strand
TGGAATTCAAGGCATCAAACAGAGGCCAAGAGTTGTCAGCAAGGTGACTCTAAAAACTCCTTTCCCAGGCACTCAGACCTCACCACTCAGCATGTCAGTTGGTGCTGCATGTGCTGCAAGTCAGTGGGAAGCAGCACGCTCCAACCAGGCCAGCAGGGGCCAAGCTCAGCTCTGCCCTTTGTTTCCTGCTCCACCCAAAGGATGCTGAAAAGCAGCTCAAAGTTCCTTTGGTTTAAATCTGTTACTTCTGCAACGCTCCCAACATGGGCAAGTTGGAGAAAAGGGTTCACATCACTGAAAGCAATCTTAGCCCTATGTAACTTGCTCCTTTTTGTGCAAACAGAACAAATTATCCAAGCACATTTTTATGGCACAACTAACCTCCGCTGGTGCAGAGGTTGACAACGCTTCTCTGTGTGCAATACAGGCTGTCCCACCTGGCACAGCAAGCAAGGCTGGGGACGAACGAGCTGCCCCACCAAGGCTGAGCAGCACCTGCACTGCTCCTTGCTGACAGCCCTGCTGGCCACTGCTTAGTTCCTCATGGGAAACTTGGCTAAAGCATTCACGTGCAGACCTGAAGTTTCACACTTGCTGCAGACGGTCTTAGGCTTGGGCCCAGAAAAGCTAGGTATCAGCAACCATTTTATACTGCAGGAGACTGCAGTTCCAACCTACATGAATTACTTGGATTGAGGCAATTACTACATCTTGGCTAGCATTGCTATCCCCAACTCCAAACTGACCACACTAGAAATCACACAGTGTGTCATTCTCTGCTTTCTTCTAAGGGAATGGAAAATTCCTATATCTCTGGCTTTACTTCAGAAATTTATGTGAGCAATATTTATTTTCCTTTTCCTTGAACTGTTTGTAGCAGTGCTGCTGTGGTGCCTAAGTTACAGGTCAGGAGAATTCCCTTATTGATCACTGTGTAGAACTCTATGAAGCGTTTGGAAAAGCTCTGAGTCCCTCGGTGCTTAGGCCAGTGGTGGTCTGACATCCTTGAGCTCTCGCTTTTCTCATAGCAGAGAAGAAAGCTCAAGTAATAAATACTGCCTCATGTAAGGAAAATGATTTTTTTTTTTTTTAAATATCTTTCTGAAGTTAGAAGGTGAGAAATGGACTAGAAAAGTTAACTGTAAAGTTCACAGCTCCATAGGGAAAGCCTCCACATCTTTGTGTCATCTTTTTTTTTTTTTTTTTTTAAAGTAGTCCTTTTGCCCTTTAGTTTAATGCCAGAAGCAGTGCTACTGTGTTTTTAGTGATTGTAGCAACAGTACAGAGCAGGTAGCCCCTTTTGTAAGGGGCCCCAGCCAGAAAGATTCATTGCCTCGAAAATGGAGATGAGGAAGCTGGTTATTGTCTCTCTCCTTCCTAACCTGGCAGTCAGCTCACAAACTAGTTTCATGGTTATTTTTTCATGGTTATTTTTGTTTCCTATGGAAACACGGTGTGTGTGATCACACCCTGAATCTGTCTTCCCAGAAACATCAGAACAAGCTACTTGAGTTCTGCCAAACTCACAGAGGAGCTGCAGTCGTGGACATAACTCAGGTTTTGTTTCTTTGTTTTTTGAAGTATTTTGGGCAAAGGAAAAAGATCCCCAAAGTCTAAAACATAGCATCATATCATTATTCCACACTGAAGAATAAGGCCAAGTTACATGTCATTCTCTGCTTTCTTCTTTGTACATGTAAACAGGCAAGTTTAGAAAAAGAAAGAACCTGTATGAAGGTCAGAGCATGGTATGCTCTGATATTCCAGTTATCTGAGAGCAGGCAGTTGGGACTGGCTGTGGGGATGGAGGCAGTTTGTGCCACATTAAGAGCACAGTTCTAACATGCACACAGTTCAGAGAGGGACCAGAGCAAGTCTCTTCCTCTGTTCTTCAGTAATAGTTGGAAATGTAATGAATGTTACGTTAGCTGAACATTTGTTTCACTTTGGCTTAAAGACAATGCTAAGTGATAGTTTAGCCATCCTGCAGCTGAACTTGTCATCTTCTCCTCTTTATAAATAAGGAAATAACCAGTGCACAAAACTGATGTTGCAGAAAAGTGGTGATTCCACCAAGGGACATGCTTTAAAGATCACTCGTCTCATCCTTCCCCCAGTTTACAATCAGTGAAAAAGGCAGTCAAACTAGTGTGAGTCCCAGCAGCACTTGTGTGTTTGTGGCTGTCTCTGCAAGTATATAAAAGGAAAAAATGGCAAAAATTTTCCTCATTTAATATCAAGTGCATTCCATATTTGAGATCACAAATGAGATGAACACTAAATAACTACCCCCATTGCTTAAGCTACTTGAAAGGGATCGGATGGAATTTCATCCTGTCTCTTGAAAGATATTTACTTTGTTGGAATACTTTACATGCATTTAAGTCCTCAGTTTCTCAAGAGGTGTTAAAGTATGTTGGGGGTATTGCTACTGTGCTTATCTACAGATGGGGAAAAAAAATCCCATGAGGAAACTTGCATTTTTGGCACCAAAAGCATTACTATTAAGTCTGCTCATTTTCTGAATTGCCTTCAGTAAGGTACAGTTTGATTTAAACATGGCAAGGGCTTTGATGTCTTTAACAGGTGGGCAACGAGGTTACTGAATGTCAGGTGGTGGTGGTAGGTTTTGTGAATTATACTTCATCTATCTGAAAAGATAAAAGACGTGGAAATTTAGAATTCAGGCTAAGCATGTGACAAGAGGGATAAGTTAAGCTGGGCAGGCAACGTCAGTGCTATTGGAGGGGAGGTGTTCTGCTTGCTTTGGGTTCTTAGCTCTGTTTTACTCCCGGTGTCACAGTTAGAAGTTACATAACACTAAACTAGGGAATACTTCATATTTTCCATGTATCTATCAGTTGTTCCAGCCTTTCTTTGATTGCTATCTGTGAGAGGAAAGTTGGAAGCTTTGTTATAAATGAAATACTATGGCTTTTTCCATTACTACTATTCTACATGCCTTCATTTGATCCTTTTTAATGCTGAACTTTCATGGCAGATACTTAAATCTTGTATGTCCACAAAAGAAAACACCTTCTAGTAAAATGAAAGTGGTAGCTAAGCAGCTCATTTCACAGAATTCATCATCTGTGCAATTGGAAAAAGCTGCTGTTTTAGAACTCTGTAGAAAAGATCAAATGAATATAAACATTTTTAAAAACTGGATATAAAAATTTAAAATGTGATTTTAAAACCAGATAGCAGGATGCCAACTGTAAATTTCTTTGTTTTTTCTGACAAATCTTGAAGGATTCATAAAGCTATAAATGCTGCTGCTTTTGTAGACACTTCTGAGGTACAGATGTAGTTGTTAGAAATCTCTCTGAGACTGAAGTCTCTGCAAGTGGTCAAAGCCAGAAATGCTCTGTGGTTGTGGGAAGAAGCAAGCAGGTGTCACTTGCCTGCTAACAAGCTCCTGACTGCTAGGCCACTTTGTAGTGTGAAGAGTTGGCTTCTATTTCAGTACAGAAAAAGCTATGTAAAATTTGGCAATTAACGGAAATACAAGGGTTTTTTTCATTAATTTTAAGTAGAAATGTGAGAGCTTCACAATAGGTAGCCTTCAGAAGACTACCATTATATATTACCTTGCTACTGTAAGTTACAAGAGGCTGCAGAAAAATAAGGCTCAACACTGTCTTTTTGGACTGTGTTCTCTTAATGTACAAAATAAATTTAAAATTACCCACTCATTTTCAACTCAAGCTGTACAAAATACTTCAGTTACATCTCTGCAAAACACTCCCACCGTGTCTGAATTGTTGGGACGGGAGGTTGAAATTTGGAAAATTTCTGCATGCTTCACAAGAACATTCTGAGCTTGACTCTTGCACCAGATGAGATCACAGGCACTACTCTGACTTTTTCCTGAGCTTCACGTACATTTAATAATACATTAAAGTTGTATTAAGAATATAAATTTTAATTTACCAGAAGCTGTTTCAGATGCCTATGTGTTTCTGCTGCTGTAGTGTCTGTCCTGTAGAGCCAGGATAGAAGAGTGCCTCATCAATGATGCAGAGGAACAAACAAAACCCAGATTTACTAATGCAGTATGAAATTAAACTGAAATCTCTTCTGCCATCTTTTATTACAGATAAATTAAAGTAAGCACTTTGCTACCTAAAATTGATGTGCTTCAGTCTTACAGGTGAAAGTCCTTTGGCTTTTGTTTCCTAGATTTGTTTTTTCCTTTGTGGAGTGGAAGGAGGGGAGGGGCAGAGCTGGCTTTAGAACTCAGGACACCAGTAAGTCGGTCTTTCCTGCCTTTTACTAGGCAATTCCTGTTTCCAATGCCAAGTTTCATCTTTGAATGTCACACATAGATAATGCTAAGCAATTTGATACACGTACATTTATGCCAATATCCACATTAGGCTTGAGTCCTTGAGTAAAATCTGATTCCTCTACAGTCTTCACAATTCCTTAGATGTGGGATGAAATATTCCTTGGTGATAGCTTACACTGACGCTTCTTGCAGCATTTGATACTACCCATGCCTTCTTGTAACATGTTTATTTTGGCAAATGGAGAATTCGGGATTCTTGGAACTCTGATCTTCCTGTCTTGTGCTGTGCAGGTAGGACTGCTCTTAAAGTTTAATACAAGACTAGTCATCATCACCTGATTTGTCAAGTGTATGGATTCCTTGTGAAGGTAACTTTGCCTTTGTTTCAAAGTTCAAGGGCCACAGGCAGATCATTAGAATTGCTCAGTGCGCTGTAGCGTGCTGAGTTGGAGAGATGTTAGCCAGTATTTGCACCATAAATGATCTCATATGGACTTTCAGTTGTCCTTTCATACTAATCTTTTCCAAATTACACAGTACACACTGTACATTAAAAGCTACACCTTTGCCAAATCTCCAGTTTAAGAGTTCAGCTATCTTGCTGCTACTCTGGAAAAATACTGTAACACTTTTTCAAGATAAAGTTTAAACACACTCTGCAGCTTTTACAAGTCACATAGGCTAACAAACACAAAACTCAGTAATTAGAAAGCAGTTATAAAGGAGAAAGTCACCTATCACCTTACAACAGCCAGCAACTGGTAGTGCCCACGCTGCAGGGCTCACACGGCCAGCATGTGGCACACATGGCATGTGGCACCCTGCATTCCAGGACCAGGGAGCACCTGAAGAAACTGATTTTTGTTAAGGTTGGAACAATAGAAATGGGTGCTTGCCCAAGTGGGAGTGAGGCAGACTACAGTGCTGATCCCAAATGATTCTCCAGCATTCCAGCTCTTTGCATCTGAGCTCCCTGTTCTGTTCTTTGTTTATTGTTCCGTTGCGCGTTGCCAAATCTCACTCTCTTTTTTTAAAGATTGTCTAAATTTACATTTTTTTTTTTAATTATACACCTGAGTTGCAGTTGAAATTCTGAAGTGTAAATAGGTCACCCTATATACTTAGACTTCAGATTCAAAGGTAAAGAAGTGTAATAATTCTTGTTGGAACCAGTAAGTTTGCCAACACAGAGGTTTAGTCATAGAATATAGAAGAGCATGATCTTTAAACTGAGCCATAGAACCTACAGCACTGGGAAAATACAAAGTTATGATTTTATGGAAAGTGGGGCAGAAGAGGCAGTGAGAGGAACTCGCCATCGAGTGCAGCTTTTTGCCATTTGAGCTCAATGAACCAATTTACCAGCAGCTCAATGAACATTCACCATTAGCAGAAATTAAAATTCCCTATTAATTGCATGTAGATTGATCAGAACTACATGTGAAAATAGATACTGCAGGATTGTGCATAGAAACCCAAAGGTGAAAAGAAATGCAGAAATCCAGATGAAAACTGAAGAGAAACTTGCAAAAATGAAAGCTGCCATTAAGTATGCCTGGCTAGTTGAGCATTTTTCTGTCATTATGGATTGTTTACAGAAAAGCAAGAAATCCACCGTGTTAACACTATTGCCACAGAATCCCACTACTGCACTACCTAGTACAATTTTTTTACAGCTGTATCCATTTTGCTTAATATTAAATGGTAATCTTTCATTATTTGTAGCACAGTTGATAATTCAGCAACATTTCACTGCTTCCTCTGTAAATCAGAACAATCTTTAAGAGAGAGATGGATGAGAATTAATCCAAATTCCCTGGCATTACTTCCACGTGTACCAGCTTAAGCTCTGCAAAGTAGGAGCAAGCCATGCCACACAGTTTCCATTCCTCTCCTGCCCAAGGCACCTGAGGGCACACAGGGCTTCTGTTGCCAGAGCAGCAGGTGGGAAGAATGCAGTGTTCTGCTCCATGGCTGAGCAGGAGGACTCTGTGACTGCTCACAAACCAGTCAAGATGTTCCCATGTCTTCCCTCTACTGCTCTAACAACTCAGATTTGTGCCTGCCCTCGGACTGAACTGGTTCCAGTTGTGCTGTGCTGTTGGATTACTGCAGCTCTCTCTCCCATTCCCATTTGTTTTCAGTTTTTCCACACATTCACATTATCTTGTCACAGTCACATGTCTCTGTGACTCCTTAGCCATCAGCTCTGCTTCCAACTGCAGCAACATCTGCTCCTGTCATCACACATTCTTCTTGATACTGAGTCCCTTTGCTTTGCATTATTTACTCTGTATATTGCTGAATACTTAAATTGTGTCCTGCAAAGAAACTCTGAGTAATATTCACTACTCATTATTTGAAATAATTTGAAATAACGGGTAGATTCAGGTTGGATATTAGGAAGAATTTCAAGTGTTGAAGAAACATTCAGATGTTCTACTAAGGGATATGATGTAGTGGGGAAATGGGGGTGGGAGTTAGAGGGTTGGACTGGATGATTTTGGAGGTCTATCCACCCTTGGTGATTCTATGATTTTATGAAATCACTGCACAATCATTACACAAAAAGCCTAAGAATATGAAGTTTCTTCTCAGCTAGGGCAGCACTGATTCCACACGATGCATAAAGCCCGTTACTTCTCGACAACAGATTCTCCTTGCTTCTGAGCCCTCCCCAATATTACTGAACTGATACAACATAGATCAGAGCACAGAGTGCTATCAGTAACAGGAACAACAACTGTGTGGTTGCTGTTAGGCTGCTGAAATTTAGGTCCAGGCAGCCCCAGCGTGCTTCTGAGTGGGCTCACTGAGGCACCCACAACAAATATTCGTCAGGAAAATGTGTGTTTCTCTACAGTCTGGGACAAAGATCCCAGCAGGTGACAGGCTGGAAACACTGGTCTGAAATGGCTCGTTTACTTCTCTAGAGACAGAAATAATCTTAAATGGAAATTCTCTATTTTATAAAGAAAACTACCCCAAGTATACTTATTTTAATTCATTTGCTTTACTTATTCTTCTGGCATCTATCCAAATTTACATCTCTATCTAAATCCATCTCTACTCACATCATACATACAGAATAAAAAGGTTGGAATCAGCTAAGAATCTAAATGAAGATTAAGCTCGACACATGCTTAATTAATCACGCAAAATTCATGACTACTATACAAGGAAGCATTATAAAGTTAAAGACTACAGTTTTACAGCAGCTGAAGTCCTTATGAAAATACCTACAGATCTGTTTGTATGAGCAAAACACATTCCTTGACTTATTTCTGCAGTTTCTTCCTGGCCAACTGAAGTAAATCTACCGTGAGCAAAGATTTTGCACCAAAACCAGGCAGTTACTGGTCCTTCCCTACCACGTAACAGATTGCATTTTACAGTTACTGTCAGCTTCCTGCTGACTCCTTTTGCCCAGAGTGACTGGCACAGATCATACAACCTCGTTACTGCCACAGGATATCAGCAGTTAGTGCTGCTGGGGGTGGGAGGGATGCACGTATGCTCAGCATCCAGAACTCTGGGTTACCATAACATAAGCTGCGATTTCACCGCACTGAATTCAGGAATACAAGAAGCACAAAGTGCAGGACAATGCTGTATTAAAATGATGTGTAAGAGTGGTCCCAATCCTAAAATATTTAAAGTTCCATCCTTCTTCTGCAGAACAAAATGCTCAGGTACCCTGACTGAACTCTCCCTTTGTTGGTTATGTTTTGCTCTAATTCTTTCCTGTCCATAAGAAAACCAGCTCTGTCTCTGATTTTTAATCTTACTGCTTTTTTATTATTACTGAAACTGCTATGTTCATTCAATATTATTGAAACCATTTCCATGCCATCATTTATTAACAATAAAAGGCTGCTCTTAGGACAGGCTATAAAAAAGGGACAACAATCTTCTAAGAAAGTTGAGCGTACTCTTTGCTTTTGTTTGGAAGTGCTCCCTATGGTAATTCTGCGAGGTGAAGAGACAGTTTCTTGCAAAAATAAGCAGGCATTTGGTGACATAGGTCTGAATTACACATGCTTCACTGGTTTAACGTGTGTGTTATCACCCAACTTCAGGCAGCAGCAGCGTGGCATTACAGGAACCGCGGCAGCTCCTGGCTCTCCAGGCAGCAGGAACCACAGCGTGCAGCCACCTGCCCTGCGTGCTGCAGGGAGGGCTCTGAGCAGCTCCCCGCTCACTGCCAGGGCAGAGCTGCCTCTGACTGAGCACCTGGGAGCAAGCAAATGCTGCCTGCATCCGTTTGTCTTCTGTGCCTTGTCTCTTGCTTGCAAGACTTGCAGCGTTCAGTCAACTGATTGGAGACAACAGGAAAGTACTTTTCAAGGAAGTTAGTCTCATCCAGGCATAACCAGGAATAAATTCAAACTATCTGTCTGTAAATAGGAGGCTGTAGCAGTGGAAATATTGACAGGAAAACAGAGAGAAATCTTTCTCAGCAGGGAAGCCGTGTGAAGCGCTCCTAGGAGCGGTGTCCAAGCTGGGTGAGCTGGGGAGGTTAGTCTGGAATCACGCTGTGCTCCTCCAGCCCTCAGCACAGCAGCTCAGATCCCACCCTCATGAAAGCCTTTCAGAACAGCAAGAAAACTAAGGCAAGGAGATGCCAGAACAGTGTCTGCCTCGGGGGAGAGAAGGCTTTATAAAGGCAGCAGGGAGCTGTCGTTAGGTCTGCTCATAGCTACTCAACTCAGCACTGCTCTAAGAAAAAACAAGAGATTGGCAGAGTTTGGCATTTATCTGTTTGTTCATTTTAAGAAAACAAGAACCCAGAACTGCCTACCTGAAGGAAGTCACAACCACTGAGGAAGAACACTGAGTGATTCAATCCAGCTAAATGGAGACAACATACATTACTGAGGCAATGCTGCAAAACCAAAAATATTTACCAGAAGAGAACGCTGCTGCTGGATCTGGCTATACAAGTTAACAGTTGTTTAGAATCAAAGAGTTACGAAAGGCATTTTTAAGCAAAAGAGTCCCTCTTACAGAGAAAAGAAGGATTTTCACATGATCTCACTTAGAAAAAATCTGTTTCAAATTGCCCTACGTGTCCTGGCCTCAGGCCCACTTTTACTGAAGGCCTTTCCTGTACCATTCCGTAGGGGATGGGAATCTCTAAAAAGTTTTCCTTAAAAGGATGTGTCAGATGCACAGTGTATATGGTGTTACGGAGCTACAGAAGCCAGCAGCTCTGAATACAGAGAAGTTTCTATCCTTTACTCTCCAAGGCAAATCATAGCCCTCCGCATTCCCTCTGAATTAATATTCTGACAGAGGGAGGTGAGGTGAAAAACCCACTGATGTGCCATTGTCCTGAAACAACGCACGCACGCATCCATCTGCCTCCTAACGGTACTGACTGAGCATGGAAAATATAACAGGGTCACTTTCTCCAAATTTCAAACTAGCCCTGAAACCACACAAAAAGAAACCAAAATCATTTGTACATTTTAAACAAGGACGTGTCATTGAAATGCAACTTAAATTTTCTATTTTCTGAGACTGCTAATCCCATTTAATCATCATGACTCCATGCAGATTTGATTTACTGTCCTCAGAGATGTTCCAGCTGTAGAAGGATGCAGAATTTAAACATCAACCACGGCAAGTGTTGTATTTTTCTACCACTAATGAAAATTATACGAAGAAGTTGATGGATCCAGCAGAAATAAGGTTGCTGTACTTCATTCTATAAATGTACAGAGCTGTGACACTGAAGGCACAGCTGAAGTGCTGCCTCAGCTTCAGCAGGATGCAATCTCCCAGCAAGAATCCCTGCTGCTGCTTCCTGCAGCCTGCCCGGCTCCACCTCAGCCCTGCTGCTCCGGAGTAGAACCCCGGCTGCGTGCTGCCAGTCATTGCTTTCCTCCCTGAAATGATGCGGAAAGCCAAGACGTGCTTGTGAAATCACAGCCGTGGCGTGGGGCTTTACTTGCGAAATCACAGCCATGGCGTGGGGCTTTACACCCGACAGCGATACCAGGCTTGTGGCTCAAGAGCTCCTGCTTGAGACCGTTCCAGGCAAGCTGTAAAATATGTCAGGGCTCCAAGAGACAACTGTCAACGTGACGACGACATGCCAAGGATCACTGGGGACTTACACCACTGAGAAGAAGAAAATGACCCTCATGTAATCGTTTACAGCAATCACTGCTGGCCGTCACAAGGCAGCCGCCCGCTGGGCTGTCTGCACAGCCGGCAGCAATGCCACATGCAGGGCGGCTTGGGGGGCAGAGACCAGATGCTGGGAGGCAGGTGCTCACATCCTGGTCAGCTGGCAAGGAAAATGTCTCAGTGGCAAAGCACGTGCTTCTGCTATCAGAAAAAGATGTAAGTATGGAATGACTGTCAGCTACACAGGTGTCACTGCTGTCAGTTTGTGCCTGTTAGCAGGCCTGCTTATTGCTGTGTCAGTGTTAACGCTGCTGGGAGAAACCTTCACTTGATACATGCTCAGGAGAGCAGCGCTGTCTGAGCAGGGGAACAGCCAGTGGGTCAGACACATGGAGACAGAGCCACGGACAGACAGCAAAGGGTGCAAATGAATAGTGAGAGCGCAGTGAAGACTCCCAACTGCTAGAAGGCCTTCCTACTTTAAAACATCTAAACCAAGCACGTACTTATTGATGGGCACTAATCCCACTGTAATTGATGTGAGAACTGTGCACAGCCAGGATGTTCAGATGAGTGAGGGTTTCTGTCCAGAAAGGGGCAAACGTGTGACTTGGAAGTGAAGAAAAGAATGCCATCGTGTATTTTGTGGTACATAGAGCTGTTGTGCCAAACGTGGATTGAAGGCAAGTTTGGCTACCCAACAGCCACAGAACAGCTATGGGTTGTAAACAGTTTTGTGTTGACTTTGTTACCAAAACCACACCATTAAGTGCCATTCTCTTCTTACTTCGAGCGCTTTCGATGTATCTGGTTTACAGATTTCTTCTCTAAATCTGTCATGGAAATGTTCAGTGTTCCTTTTATCTTTGTACATCATAATTGTAAAGGAGGTTTGGGAACAGATATTAAAAAAAAACAACAACAGAGATGCTTGAAGATTAGCACTCTGAGATTTCTGGAAGAAAACCAATAAAAAAGAAAGTTATGAGTAGTGAATTTGAATGGGAGATCTGTTACTAAAGCCTGAAGGCAGCTGGTAAAATTTCACAGTTCTTTGGAAAAACAAGCAGAGATTGGGCACAAAGAGAAACACTGCAGTCCTGCATGGTGAGCCTGATAGCTAGCTAGTAAACATTCACCTCAAGATCCAGAAGCAACTATCAGAAAGCATGAATTAATTGAAACAAAATGGAGTTTGGTGCTTGATCCCTTAAAGCCCTTTTGCTGCTTCCTCATTCTCAGCATATCTATTTCTATTGAAGTATTTCTGAGAGTTAGCATCAAAATACTGGATTTTTCATTTACTCTCCAGGCAACAAATTGTGAATATATATATTATATTTAAAAGTGATATAGTCTGATTTTATTTTAAACTAAACACCTGTATTTAATTCAGAACTTGTACGTTAAAGCTATTATTTAAAAAACATTTAAAAATAAAATAAAAGTCTGACTGTTCCATACAAAAGGACAGGAATGCAGAAACCCTATGCTCTGTTATCACCACCTGTGCGCTGACAGCCAAGTGCTCATTGCCCTGATCCTCATTATTGCCTTTTCCTTCATTTTTATTATGCCATTCTAGATAATGTGAGTAGAAAAACACTTCAGCAGAAGCAAATCTGCTTACAGATGGTTTCTAAAAGAAACTCAGTGAGCAAAACTACAGGTATCCTGAAGGAAAATAGCAAATACAAAGCGTGGAAGGGGAAAAATAAGTGTGCAGTTGAAACAGTTTGTTCTAATGGTTACTTTTTAAGAAGAAAAACAGTATTATTTCTATGTTGAAAGGAAGGCTGTGAAGAGGAAGGAGAGAACCTTGCAGACCAACTACACTCAGCACTTTACCTAGCTATCACAAGAAGGTTGTGGATGCCCCATCTCTGGAGGCATTCAAAGCCAGGCTGGCCGTGGCTCTGAGCAGCCTGCTCTAGTGGTTGGCGACCCTGGCTGTGGCAGGGGTGTTAAAACTATACGATCTTTGAGGTCCTTTTCAACCCAGCTGTTCTATGAGTCTATGATTCTATGAATCACTGAGGTAAAGAACCTGAAAGGTATAGTCATCTGAACCTGGTTCCCAGTCAAATATCTGTTAAAATGTAACTCCTGGACTAAGAAATTAAATGTGGTTTTATTTGTCCTATACCAAGCAAAACACCATAAAAGAATTTTCTCCTCGGCAGTTTCAGGAAGAACAGTCATGCACCTGGGCCTGGCTGGTCTCATGGAGCACAGACATTGCTCTATACCAGACAGCCCCTGTTTGCCCTGAGAAGGCGAGCAGGACGGCATTTTGTTCCCGGGGTTCCCCTGCCTGCTGGCCTCCAATTACAAGGCTGCCCCTTCCCCTCCTGCACTGCCAGCAGGTCACTGCTGCAGTGACTCCCTCAGCTACTTGGCTCATCAAACATGCTGGAAGTGGTCATAACCTGGGCTGATTTCCTGACAGTGCAGAAGAAATGATGGAGACTCTGGAGTCTCCAATTGCCAGGACAAGTTTAACTCCGCACACACTTACTCTGCCTGTGCCCAAACAGTGATGGAGCTGGCAGAGTACCAGAGGTGAGAGGTGAGATAAGCAGTGCCCTGCTGTGTGTTCACAGGAAGGGCAGAGCGGGAGGAAGGAGCTGAGCAACTCCACACCTGCCCCTGTTGTTTGCTCCCAGCCTTGCCCAGCAAGACAATGCCATGAAACCTCCTGCCGCCCCCTCCCCACTTCCACTGTTAGCCATAAGCAGCTAACACAACACCAGCCTGCAGCTCTACTTAACGCTGTTATCATCTCAAGCTATGCTAACCGTGGGGTACTGCAGACACTACCCTGTTTCTTAGTAAGAAAACTATTTATTGCTACTACTATCCATTTAAATCAGCTTAAAAGGCTCCTCGCTGATTATTTGTTTGGGATCAAGTATCCTCTGCGATGTCATGTAAATAAGAAGTCAACTTCAAAGGACTCGCCCTGCTCTGCCCGCTCCTGCAGACAGCTTCCTCCTGGCGGGCTCCCAGTGCAGATCCCATCTGAACGGGTGGAGGGGCAGGAGAGCGGAGCAGGCATCTAGAGTCAGCCCAGGTAAGGAGCAAAACAACAGAGGGAAAAATAAATGCAAAAAAGTCCCGAACACCAAACTGAGCGAGGGTTTGAAGCTCAGAGATGGAATCTGGGGTGTAAATTTTAAAATTTGTCTTACGCAGCATCAGAACGTGTTATATTCATCTATTCAAATACCACACCAAACAAAGGTTTCTCTCAACACCAACACAATGCCAAATGGGAAAACGAAGAACAGAAACTAAAACCAAGACAGCTTTCTGCTCAGCCCAGCTATCAGCATGTCTGTCTTCTGCAGGGGAAACTGCCGGGGCTGGCACCAAATGCTTCTGACATGGGCATCTCATACGGGCAGCGTTCAGCAGGGAGCACTGCAGTTCTGCGCACTGCACCAACACCACCGATAGCAGCACGGTGGTCTCCACCAAGGTCAAGGTTTCAGAAAGCCCAGTAAGACCAATGCAAAAGAGTCCACTGGGAGCTGGAAAATGGACGTCCTTCCAGTGCTTGATTTATGACACTGCAGGAGTTGAAAAATGGAACTTCTGGTCTTCACAGAGCTATTCTTGTCCAGTCCTCTGGACTGGGGGAAACAACAGAGTCGGGCACAGAGCTACACAACTCCAGCTCCAGGAGGGATGTAGTGTATCTGTTCATATCATAATGCTTTGAAATGTGATTTGTTATGGTAAGAACAACATTCTCAAACTTCAAAGCTAATTTTTTATGGATTGTTTTTTAAGGGATGAATTCATGTGTCTTTGGTGTGTGTGAACAACTTTTTGTGGCTGTTCTGCACTGATGTTTCCAGGACTGAAGAAGCCTGCACACCAGAAATGGGAGCTGCCCACAGAGCCTGCCTCCCTACACCTGCGCTGAGTGGTGAAATCCTGCAGTTGACACCCTGCAGGGTGAAGCATGAGGCCCCTCCACCAGTGGCAGAGCGGCTTTGAGCCCTCCATCAGCATCACGCTCCGGGAGCCCCTCTTGGGAGGCCCTACGGAAGCTGCTGACAATAAGAAATTGCAAGGAAAGACAAAGAACTTCCCACCCTGTCTTCCTACAAGCACTGCTGTTAGGCCAACGTGATTCTGTCAGTGCGTTTTCAAAGCAGAACAACATTTCCTTTCTTCCCAACTCAGGGGCAGAAGTGCACAACTTGCTGTCTCTTTGTGCCACACAGGTGTGGTGGGGCAGCACCGCAGGGCTCTCTGGCAGACATTCCCCACACAGCAGCACCCCGCTGTGCAGGCACAGCCCCACAGTGCGCTGGGAATGGCCTCAGCACAGCCACCTGGGCGCTCCGCACACATTTTGACGCTGCAGGTGGTACTTTCTGCTCTCCTCCCACTTCGACTCAGCCACCAGCTGAGCAGGGCCGGGGAGCTGCTGAGGCCTGATGCCAGCAGTGTGGGAGATAAGTGGTTATGGAGCATCACGCTGAGGGGTGCAGCCTAGAGCAGACACGCAGCACCGCTCATCCCGGGATGGCCACGGGTGTCTTTCTTACGGCTTCCCAACGGGCGGCTGTTCAGCGCAAGGCAGCGGTCTGCACGGCCGGGTACTGACATAAGCAGATCCGTAGAACGTGACAGAAACAAATCAAAGCGACTCCGTGCAGCAACGCACAAAGGCGCGCATCTGCGCGCAGAACGGCGGCCAAAGGGCGCACCGACAGGGCGGGCTTTCCGTGATGTTTTTGAAACCACAGCGCTGCCCACGACGCGCCGGGGCCCGGCCCAGCAGACCCTCAGACGGCACGGACCCATCGCCGCCACCCCCGCGCCTTTGTGCCCCGCGGGCGGGGCGGGGCGGGGCGGGGCGGCGCGGGCAGACAATGCGCGATCTGTGCGGCGCCCCGCCGATTGGCCCGCGCCGCCCGTGCCCATGATGTCATGCGGGTGGAATGCGCGGCGCGGGGGGCGGCCCGGCCCAGCGGCACGGCACACGGCTGCGCCCACCGCCCGCTGCCCTCGGCCCGGGTTTGTTCCGAGGGCCGGGGCGCGGCGCTCCGCATCCGCGTCGGGGCACGGGGAGCCGGGGCGGTCGCCCCGTACGCGGCCGCGGCGCGGCCCCGACGACGCTCCGCCGCGCTCCGAGCGACGCGCCGAGGGCGGCGCCGACCCGGTGGCGGCGGGAGCGGCCCTCGTGCCGTGCGGCGGGGTGCCGGGGTGCCGGGCCCGTCCCGCCGCCCGCCATCTCCCCGCGCGCAGCCGCGCGTCGCGCCCCGTCCCGCCGCCGGCGCGGACAAAGGCGGGCTCGCCCCGCGCCGCCGGTGCCGCCCGTACCTTGTTCTTGACCTCGGCGGAGAGCCCGTAGGAGGGCCCCTTGTTGAAGTGGGTCATGTCCGCGGTCTCCCCGCTGCCTGGGGGCGCTGGCGGCGGGCGCTCGCTGCGGCGGGCTGAGGCGAGAGTCCGCCCGCGGCCGCGGAAAGTTCTAGTCCCTCCCTCGCGGCCCGGCCCCCGGCCGCTGGGGCCGCCCGCGCGCCAATCGCGGCGCGAGGCGAGGGAGCCCCTCCCGGGACGGCCGGGGAGGGGGCGCCGGGCCCGCCCCGACACCGACACGCCGCGGGCGGGCGCCGCTCGGGGGGAGCGGGCCGCGAGCGGAGGGGTCGGGAGACGTCAACGGGAAGGAATCCGCCGCCGCCGAGGGCCGCGGCGCGGCCGGTAATGCCTACCACGTGTGGGCCGGGGGCTGCGGTGCGGCCGGGCCGCCGAAGCGGGGCCGCTCCCGGTTAGGGGAAGTGGGGCTCCCCGCGGGGAAAGGAAAAGGACGGGCTGAGGAAAACGGCGGCTCGCGGACGCGCCGTGAAAGCCGATCGGCGTTTAGGCGCTGCCGGGACGGCGCCGTCCCCGCGGCCCCCGAGGCCCCGAGCCTGCGGCCGGCGGGCACGGCGCCGTGGGCTGCAGCTGGAGCCGGGCTGCGGCTCGCGAGCTCCCAGGCGTTCGCCGACGGCGTGCAGCTCCCCAGAAATTACACGTCTTATCCGTTCCGAAATAAAATGTTCCCGGTTAGCAGCAGACAGAAGCGCGGGGTAGTATTTTCTCGTCGGACGATCAGGTTTAAATTACGCGCACGTGAATTGCTCGGACTTTTTACTTTCACCTCATCTGCTCGCGGCACGACTGCCGTTTGGTGCGGTTCTTCCGACAGCCACGGGTCGCCGGGAGAGCTCCCAGCCTCTGCGCGACCGCTGCCGTGCCAGCAGTGAGCGCAAACCCCGCGGGAGGATCAAAAAAGGGAAACCTTTGAGCGCGGTTAGAAGCGCGCTCTGCATGGCATCCCTCTGACCGCACAAAGCCGACGTCAGCGCTCGGCGCGGGACAAAGCAGCTGGGGCGTGCGGGGCAATCCGGCTCATTATGTGTAAATCTCTTATCTTTGCCCTATTTTTCCACATTCTTTATTACCGGGGCTGTTTGTATGGAAAGAGGATTTGTACAAGAATTATTCCCCACCTGAAATCGTAATCCTCTTTGTGACATTGTAATAACTTCTTCAGCAACCACATGTAATATCATAAACGTGTGCTGATGACTTCAGCTGGAAACCGGCAGAAATGAGCCACAAGGAGACACAATCTGTTTTCTTGGAAACATGGACTATAATCTTGCAAACATTCTTGCGCATGAATTATTGTAAGCATATGTGTAGTCCTATTAAACTTCCCAAGCCTAAATTATCCCTTGTGTAATTCCACCATAATCTATGGAATTAATGTGGCTCAATGGAAAACTATCAAATACACATTTCTATTTGCACTCGGCTCAGTGGCAGAGGCCATTAATGGGGCAACTCTGTAACCGGGCCTGGCCTGGGAGGGATCTTCTCTTTCCTACCCATCTGATCCTGATGAAGTGCCTGGGTTTAATTATCAGGCTCAGCTGGGGAGGAGCTGGATGATTTCTCTGAAGGACGGAGGTTGCTGGGTAGAGCCACACAGCATGGAAGAAGTTCATTTGCCAGTTTGGCTCTTCTGGTGGGTTTCATCCTGGGGAGAGCAGAGCCCTTTGCTGGGAGAGGGTGCTGTCAGCCATAGGGCTGGGGGAGAAAGTCCTTGGGAAGAGAGCATGGTTCTATCTGGAGACTACCTGGAGAACTGGGTTCTTCCTGGGTGGGAGTGACCCTGCTTGGGAGCTGCATGGGTTGGGAGTGCTGCAGCAGGAGCTGTGCGCTTTGGTGAAGGCAATAGAGGGCTGTGCTGCTGTACGACTGGTGGAGCTTGCTGATCTGCAGGTAACAGATTGTGAGCTGGCTAAAGAATATTTTCTAGTAACTCAATGCTTTAAGGAAGGGAAGAAACTCCTTAAGATCTCTGAGTCACAACTGTTCCTCTTCGAGCATTGAGGGGAAAAAATACTGAGCGAGTTCTGACCTGGTGAGGCAATGGACAAGGCTGTGCTCCTGCTTCCCTCTGATGTGCTTAATTGAAAAGAAAGGTACTAAGACCAACTGCAGTCCCCCTGAACTTGGTGGCGACTCTCCTGGGCTGTCCTGTCCCCTCTCAGTCCTGGTGTTGTCAAATAGCCTGTCCTGTCCCACAGTGCTGGAGGTGCAGTTGCTTACTGAAATTTTTGCCGGATTAATTGAGGAGGGAGTTTGAAGTTACTAAAAGTGCTGCAGGATAGATACAGCTGGTGACTGCAGCAAGGCTCACATCTTGCTGGTGGATTCCTGTTCACAACAGCATGCAGTGGCAAGCATTAAAAACTGCCCAATAAGAACTCTACAGAACAGGTAGTGGTGAACTCTGTCAGTATCCAGAACTGTCCTTCACCTTTCATTTACAGGATTCCTTTTGAAAACAATCACTGGTAAGTTATATAACATCTGCTGACCTCAAAGATCTATTTAAAACAGTGCTGTATTCATACAGCTGATTGTAACTATTTTGGAGAATCTCAAGGGGCGTGAAGTCCTGACCTCTGTGCTGTAATGAAGCACGGCACACTGTATGGCTGTGTCTGTTTTAACACACTGTTCTCATCCCACCTGGGACTTGTTTGCCTTGTAGAACAATTACAGGTGCTATGAGATGTTTGTAGCCCACTCCTCTTTCCTCTAGAGCAAACTGTGGAAGAAAACATTTTCTTGGTAGTCATTAACTCTACCTAAGAGGCTGGCATTTACAAGCACTCCAAAATCAACAGCAAGAAAATTAAATTTGCTCCCTTCTTGCACGTAGTACAAACTGAAACATGGGGCCAGATCTAGCCTTGACAGAGTTACCATCTGACATCTATGTTCTGTAGTTTGCCTATATTGTTTGAGTAAATTCCCTTATATGGAGATGTCTTCAGTGATGCACGCAATGCCAAAATGTTCTGAGAATTGTAAAGGACCAAACCTAAAATACCACAGTAGAAAAAAGAAATATAAACCAAGGCTCCCCTGAGAGGGTCTGGTGGTGAAAATCCCTGTTTTGGGAAGGTATTTTAACCATGGCTTTTGGAAGTTGTAAGACTGGAACCCTAAGCCTTCTTGATAGGAAAGATTCTCCTCTGTATTTAACTTTTTATAATGTAAATGTTATCCATGTTCACGAGAAAGTAACTTCCTGAAGTGAAAGACTTAGACACGTTTGTACCTGTAGAGATTCAGTTTTCCTTACGGTATTCAGTTTTAACATCTAAATGTTTGGTTCTTAATTCACTGCTTTTTTAATTGAGTCTACTGCTGAAATCCTTTTCTGTCCTCTTATGAAAATATGGTTTTATTTTGCTTTGCATCAGGTGAGGAGAGCTGTTGACCAATAAGCTTAAGGTGGATGTTTGTGCTTTTATTTTTTATTTTGCGATTCCCAACCTTCTCTTAAAATGTAACAGTTGCATTCTTATCAGTAGGAGGATAGCTTAACAGTAGTGTAATGCCATATTACATTCCTGGATAGAGTAATATTAAGAAAAATATATAAAAACAACAGCAACAACCAAACCAAACTTTATCTACAACCCATCTGGTGTTATGGATTTCCTCCCCTCCACCCCACTCCTAAATGTGAATGACAGGCTTGCTTCTTGTGTTGTTCTTTAATTCAATAAAACTAATACACGATTAGAAGGCAAAGGAGGACTTCAGACTGCTTGCTAAGCAAAATCACTGAAATCTCACAGTTTCCTTCTCTAAGGATCACGACAGCCAGTAGGTTTGCTAGCTTACAGCAGATGGATAAGTGAATCTCTGACCTATTTGGCAGCCTTCGTTTCCTGATCAGCAAGACCTAAAGCACTCCTAGACAACCTGTGTCACCAGCATATGTGTACTCAACTGTTTTATTCAATTTGTCAACAAAATAAAGGATAACAAACATCTGCTCTATTTCAGGGGTATTTACCTACAAGAACACTGTAGCAAAGCACACAAAGGAAATGCATGCATGCGTGGATAATATGTAACCATTATTTATCTTTGTGACTTTGTAACAGAGATGAATCTTCCTTTTTCCTTTATGCTTGTGATGGAAAGGACTGCACTTTGACATGTATCCGTAAAGCAGGCTTTGGTAGGCAATGTCTTGGCCCTATCTTCAGGCTCTTGTTATAGAGCGCACTAGACCCATTAAGAAACAGTGTCCATTTTTTCTTAATTATTTTGTTTCTGATAGCTCTTCTGACAACTTCCCATGTGGAGTGTTGTCTCATTTGCTCTGTTGCTCCTTAAACTCAGCAGACAGCTTCCTGACAGCCGTCAGAAGGCCGAGCTCTGTGCACACTGAGCAGCACACACAAGGACCCTTCCTCCCTGTGACAGGGAGCAGAGAATGTGTGCATGCCCAGCAGAGGGAAACATCAGGTAGCTTTGAGATAAATTAATTGATATAATGCTAGTACAGAATGCCTTTGAAAAGTGCTCCTGTGGCTGTGATGCATGTGAAGTGTACAGTGAATGTGTGCGTCTGTAACTTGCTGTAGCCTGGAACTTTCCTTATTTTTCTATTAACAAACTCCTGACTATTTATTTTCATGAGTGAGTTTTCTGTCCAGTTTCCGAGGGGATCATCCTTCTAGGGAGTTAGGGGATATTTTGTGCTTCCATAGTTTTTGGCACTTAGCTACCACTTAAACTTTCCATACATGTAACAAGAGGCAATTGCTGGCTCTTCAGGATGTGGACAGACGTTTCACATTTACTACTTGGCTCCTGCCTGCTCGACATGACCTGAGCTTGATCCGAGCACTTGATCTCCCTCCTCCAAACCCCAATACTTGGTTTCCCTGCCACTTGAGCAATTTGTCCTTACTTTTGTTTGAGTACAGCTCTTACTAGGGTCTGGCGAAGTGGTCAACCAGGTCTTAATTTAACAAATTAAACTATATTGATCTATGAATAGGCTGGTGTTTTAATAGTTGAAATCTTCACATTTGCTTATTGAAAACAAGGCTACACCTGAGCAGTGTTGATATTTTAAGGAGATCTTAAATTACGCAGCAGTGCTTTTGTTTTCTTTGTCAAAATCTGAACGTGGAAAAGAGAAATAGAAAACCTTTTCCTTGTTGTCTAGTTCTGTGACTTCTTTCAATTTTAATTATCTAGGCTGTATTTTCTAGGTGAGACTAATTTCAAATGAGAAGTACTTCCCACCCCTGGCACAGTGCACCTAAAAACTTGAGGAAATCTGCTTTCTTTTAACCTTAGTTCATTATGCTTCTTCAAACTTCTATGGGAAGGCTTTACTTAGCAGAAGTTTGTATAAACAGTACACAAATAATATTCAGAGTCCTTACATAGACTGATGTGGTGCAAAGGAGAAAAGGCTGACGAGTGCTGCACATGACAAGTGAATGGCTGAGACAGAGTGGCATTTAGCCAGGGGCTTACTGCCACAGAGAGGAGACTCAGCTAGCACAATAGTAAGGATCCCAAATCTGTTTGGATAGGAGAGCTTTCAAATAATCAGTGTCACTGTTAATGTACTTCAGTAGATGTCAGAGGATGTGATTCAGACTTTGGGGGAAAAAAGGGAATTTGCAATAGCTGATGGTCAGATAACTGAGACTGTACCGGAATACAGGATCATGAGGTTTTTAGCTGCTTCATCCCAGATCATTAATCTTGTCCATTTTATGCTTGTATTGTATCCCACAAAACTTCAGAATTTCCAGGAGATGTTGAGTGTGGGTGGTTTTTGGATTTGTGTGTGTGTGTGTGTGTGTGTGTGTGTGTGTGTGTGTGTGTGTGTATGTATGTATGTGTGGTGAGGAGAACTCTCTTCTTTCCCAAGCTGTTAGAGAAGCTTAGTATATGAGTACTGAAGTAGTTATCCAACCAAAAGTAGTGAACTTTTAATGAAAGAGGTACTGGGTTTTAAACAATAGGTGATATTAATACCATGTACTTTGTGCTAGGTGTGCTCGCTCAGTAGGAAATGCAGAATTGGAGCCACTTCTGTTCTGTACATGCAGTTCTCCTGTGTGTTTTGCCTGTTGACCTGCCTCCAAAACAAAGTGGGAGGGAAGAGCTGAATGAAGCAGAAAAGATGGGTAGTGTTTATGTGCAAATACAAAGGAAGCTTCTAGTTACGAAGATTAAAAATGTTAAGTAAATAGCTTTATTTTGTATCTTCATTCTGTAATATACTTTCTTTAGAGAAAAAAGCTTGGAAAACAAGCATGATATTCTAGAAGTATGACATCATAGCTAGCACAGCTCAGTGTTACAGACTGGTATAGCCTGCACGGTATGAAAATCTTAATTGCTTTGTGTTACACATCCTGAATTTTTAAAAAAACAAAACTAAGAGAAGTGGGGGGTGGAAGGTGGCAAGATGGCAGTAATAACTTATTTCTCTCTGTAATTATCTGTTAAATCTCCCCTTAAGTAGTTCTTTACATAGAAACTCCTCCCTGTACTTCCTCAAGATTGATATTCCTCCCCTGTTCTTATTAAACCAATGTAAAAGCTAGATGGAGTTTGTCAGGAATTCTCTCCAGTCTGGAGATAAATTAAAAATATGCTCAGCAGAGTGATCTTGTTCTTAGATAATTATCTTAGCAAAGTAATGGAGAACTTCTAAATCTGTGACAGAAAAGCAGAGGATACCCACACCAGTAGTTTATCACAGAATCTGTTAGATACCTAACTACACTGAGAAATCTGACTGGTATCCTTTCACAGACGTTACTTAATGAATTCTTACAAATTTTAATGTAGAGCTGTTAAGACACCACTTAAAGAGCTGCTTTTATAAATATTGCAGCATTATTTCTAGCATCTTGCTTTTCAACATAATTGTAAAAAAAAAAAACATTAACTGTGATTCCCAGCTGCTATGCTTTGTCTTTTTTTTTTTTTTTTTTTTTTTTTTTTTTTTTTTTTTTGTGGTGGTGGTTGCCTGCAAAAACAGACCCTGTTTGCTTCCATAGAACAGTAATCTCTGAGCTTCATCTTGGCAATGAGTGTTAGGGAGGTATCTTTTAAGCCACTGGATTTGAGGTTAGGACATTCATTTCTGTGTCAGCTGATATCCCAAGCTGGATCATAAATGAAAAGCAGTGGAGTTCAATTGCGCTGTATAACAATAAAGCAGGAAACAGTAATTGCCAAACTACTGGCAACACAAACTAGAATTTACAGTAGTGCTAACTGAGCAGATCACACTGATGTAATACTGCAAATAGCCATGCTTTCTGAAATGAAAGAGAGGGTTTTTGTTTTTAAGAATCTACTGTGCACCAAAGCAGGGAAGAGGCAGAATACTGCACAACAGTACAACTAGTTCTAGCTATCTACTCTCTTTAATTACTTCTGAAATTATTTATGACTTTTCCGATGCCTGCAACTTCATAGCTTGGATTAAAATACTTCCAAAATCTTTATCTTGATTAAAAAATAACAATAAAGGAGTAATGCAATGATCTGATGGATAGTGCAAGAACAAATTCATCTATGACTGTTACCTCTTTCTCTCTTTATGAATTAAGTCTATACAAAATCTGCTACAGCACTTGTACAATTAAATCTAAACTAAGTAGTTGAACCCTGTTCCAGAAGACCACTGTGTTGCAATCATGAGTATCTGATCTCTGTGGTTTGAGAAAAATTCAAATGAAATACTCTGGGTGGAACAGTGGCAAGAATATGGCATTCTGGACAGAGAGAACTGGGATGGTTCAGTCTTGAGGAGGCTCAGGGGAGACCTTATCACTCTTTACAGCCCCTGAAAGGAGGCTGTTGCAAGGTGGGGGGTGGCCTTTTTTCCCAGGTGACAGAGACAAGGTGAGAGATGATGGCCGTAAGTTGTGCCAGGGGAGGTTTACATTGGATATTAGAAACTTATTCTTGGAAAGAGTGGTGAGATATTGGAGCAGGCTGCCCAGGAGGTGGTGCAGTCACAGAAAAGGGTAGCTGTGAGGTTTAGTGGGCCTTAATGATTCCGTGATTAGTGTTTGTGCTACTGTTAATAAAGCATTCACTTGCAATAGACTTCTTAAATATGTATATTGTTTAAACTGATGAAGAAGTGGTGCAACTTGTTTGAAACAGGAAACATGCAGAGATCCCCTCACTTTCCCCATTTTTGTCTGTTTAGTACTATTCTTGCTTCAAGTCTCTCCCTGTTTGGATAATAAATGCCAAACATCTCCTTTAGCTTTGTTCCTCGGGTATGAGCAAAGATAGCAAAAGCATGCACAAAACTAATGCTATCAGTCAACAAATAAATCTTTTTAGATAAATGCAAAGTTAAAGCCTATCACTGGTATGACTAAATGTGGAATTGCTTATTTTTGTTACATGCATATTTTGGTCTGGTCCACTAACTGGGCTGCAGAATGTGCTAAACGTTCTTTTATTGAGTATGGAGAGGTAGGAAAAAGAAGGCAAGACATTAATTGTGAAATTTTGCACTGTGAAACATAGAATTTAAATAATCATGTTGACAAAGGCCCATTTTTCAGTATCATATCACGTGACACTTTCTCTTTGTTCTCCATTGTCACTGTAGTGCAAGGTGGAAATGCAGATGAAAAATGCTGTCCAAAGCCATTCCAGTGAAAGCTACTGGTGTGCTAAGCTGTTTTCTGCAAGATGATTTACTTTCTATTGACTTCAACAGTACTGGTCACGAGACTACCATTATGGTATAGGGAAGTCTGGAAGTTGCATCTAAGTTCCAGAAAAGCCTAGGTTCAAATTGTGTTGCAGATAACCAGAATGGCTCGCTGTTTTCTTTTCTGGATCTCCACCTGTCTTCTGGAACAATCATTTATTGGCATCATATCCAACCTCAGCACGGGCCAGCAACAAGAGAGGAGTAGCAAAGTGCAGAATGAGCCAATGTTTCTTCAAACACTTTACATGGTGCTTTCTTGTGCTCTGACCGACCATGGCCAAGTACTAGCAGTGTTCTAAATTCTGTGACCACCAGATGTAGAGTAAGGATATAGCTTAATTTTGTTTAAAGCAAAGCCTTTCACAGTTCTGTTGTAAAATTTCAGGTTTTTTTTTTCCTGTCCCAATATACAGACACTCCCCAGTGCCGTATTCTGCTGACAAATAAGCTTCATTTAAGTTGTCTTTGTGTTCATCACATGTAAGCCATTCTTTGTTCACACAGCATTATTAAATGAACGAAAGCTGGAACGATAACTAAGAACTAATGTCCTAGGGAATGGATATCTTAAACACTATGTTCAACAACCACTTCATAATTACTTTCAGATTAATTTCAGGAAATCAGGTGTAGATTAAATGTTGTACAGTTATTCCTAGAGCTCAGAAGTCTTTAATACATACCTCAATGATCAAAACTCTTGCTTCGTGGCTGGCGATGTCCCTTGTTTGACTGAAAGGGAAGAATGCCTGTGTCCAACTAACAGCAAATACAATACAGCGATGGTTTTAATCTCATTCTGGATTAACTCATTCTGCTCTGATCCTCACAACTCAGAGAGCAGTTCTACAACCAACTGTAGGAAATAGACACGAAAAGAATTGCATTGTTTATCCCTGATATACCGCCTTAGGTTCTTATTTAACATTGGCTATTTTAAATTTCAAATCTGCAAAATAAGTTGTAAAGCAAAGAAACAATCTTTTAAGCTTCTTTTCTAATCTAGAATCAACTCTTCTCCCATATCATTATTTTATTGCAGTCCAACGGGTTCTCCTCTTTTACTTTCCCCTCTTTCTTTCTAAAATAAAACTAATCTGTTTTTAATGCATATACAATATGTGTTCTCCCTTAGGAGACAATCAGGTAAAAAGTGAAACAACTCTGAGTATTTAATGCTTGTCAACTAATGCATATCTAGATAAAACTATCTAATAACTCAAACTCATTTTAAATTTGGCTTCCAGGCTAGGACTGGAAGGAAAGTCAAGGAACTTTTGGATGCCTTCTGTTCTCTTCTGAATTTTTGCCAGTTTTGATGATGATATTTCCATAAAGTCATATTTGTTTTCTTTGAAGAATGTATTTGTTCCCTATTTTGCTTTAGATCCACAAGATACTGCTTTCCTCTTTCAGAAATAGGGAAAGAAGAGATAATAGATTTTACTTCAAACTCTGTCACATACGTAACATGAACGTATTTGTCTCTAAGTTAGTATTTAAGGGAAAAAATGATACACAGCAAAACCTCAGAAGCTAAACATTAGGAATTCAGTCAGAAACTTCTAAGTTTTTGGAGCAGGCCGTCAGATGTTTTTTTTGTGTTTCACTGCTGGGAGCAGGAAGAATGCAGTTTTTCTTCAGAACAATGACAGTTTGACTGTACCCACCTACTACAAACAAAAGATAAGAGCTATTCAATAACAAAAGCATGGCTTACTTGCTCTCCACCGTGCTTTTGCAGAGAACTAGTAGGTACACGAGATGATCTTTTCAAGGAAAAGTTAATCTGGTTGATAACAGACTTTTCTTTTAATTCTTTACCAGAATTAAAGCCAGGAACTCTTTTCTACGTTCTGTCCCCAATAGTTAGAAATGCAGTCTCTTGTTGCAGGCTTTCATCAAAGTTAGGCTTTGATGCATTCAGTTCTGAGCTGTCCTAAGTAGTTCTAGCTGCCTTAACTTTACAAAGTGCTGCACCATTCCTAACACAAGTTCTTACTCCGACTGAATATAACCTGCGGAAGTTTCCTTAACTCAAGTTGGCAACTGATTCTGTAAGGAAAATAGTGACAAATACAAGGAAGTAAGTACTATCCCACTCTCTCATAGTCTCATACATGAGCTGATTATTCAGGTTAAAAACTAGTTTAAATTCTCTATTTTGACTAGAATTTCCAGATTCACCAAACTGAGTAAATAACATGATTTTGGGTGAACACAGGCAGAGATCCTTTTGGCTTTGCTCTCCTAAAGGCTGTCAGTGAAGTTAAGGGAACAATGTCTCCCCAAGGCTGAAGATGAGACAGCTCCACATCACAAGACATGGAGCAGTTCAGTTTTTCAGAAGACACTCTTGTGAAGAAATCAACTGCTACTTTCTGAGCTTTTACAAGGGAGGTAACAAGTCCAAGCAGGCAAGTGATCCTCGAAGTAGTTGCTGTACAGGTGACAGGTGAAAGAAAATCTTTGAAACTCTCTGGTGTTCAATGCCGAACTCATGAAGTTTATGAACCCATGGTTTGAAAGCACACCAAACCCCCAAATCCTGCACCAAGCAGGGGCAGTAGAGCAGCCAGAGATGCTCCCACCCAGGGCTAAATCCAGAGCAGAGTGAAGGATGGGATCTGTTCTGCCCTACTCTAACAGAAGCAGCCTGTGAATGTGGAGCTGCCTGAGCTGGGCCTGTGTTTGTGTGCTTGGCCCGGGAGCCTGCCTTGCTGCCAGGCCAGCAGGCGGCTTGGGGCGGATGTAGAGCATGAATGGGAGCATTCATTGCCTTTCTCTTCTCATGCTTCTCTAAGCCTTGGGGCGTGATGCTGTACCACTGCCCTAACCAGGGATAGAGTAAGGGGCTGCCTCTATCCTCCTTCCCCTCTACTCCAGTTTCCTTGCAAAACTAAAAGCAAGGTTCAGCCCAGAGAGCACTAATCAAAAATAAAGTACCATTAGTCATAATAAAGTCCAGCATATCTCAAATTTACTGAACTATCTGCAACTAGGCAGAAAGTCCTGATAAGACTCTCAGTTTGGGAGAGAAAAAAAGACATTAAGCAGGTCAAAGTCACTTTAGTCAGGTCATTTTCAAGGACCTGAGTATGTACTGCACATAGATTCCTTCCCACGTGTTCTTAAGCTATTAACTGCTCCTTAATGCGAGACACAATCTGGGGTAAAACCCACATAAAGTGTCTGTTCTGAGCTCTCATGTGCCCACATCAATGGACTCTCGTTGTGCCTCTCCCACTGCTAAGGAGCTTGTTGGACAGGTTGTAAGGGCTGGCTTCCCCGCAGGGCCTCGCAATAGCAATTTTCAGCATAATGTCTTCCAAAAAGCAAAATATTCCTATAACTCCTGTTTCCTGACATCAGACCTACATTTTCCCTTCAGCTAAATGCCATTCCCTGCCCAAATAATGGCTGCAACTTTTCTGACATCCGACTGAGATGGGGTTCCTTCCATCTGTGCTGGTGGTGAGGGCCTTGCTACAATGGCCCTGTGAGGCAGCCTTGCTTTTCCCTCAGATTTTTGCTTTGTGTATGTTTCTGTAGCCAGACACATAGCTCTGTGTGTGCACAGATGACAGACGTGTTTATATTGCTTCAGAGGTAGAACGGTGTGTAGAGCTACATTTTGTCAGACTAATGTGAAATATTAAAGTAGGCTTTCACACGCTTAGCTCCAACAAAACATGTTTTAAAAATAGTTCCTATGTATAGTACCATTTGCCATAACAAAATCTTAGGAGCATTTCATACTGATGAAAGTAAGGTGCTTAAAACATGAAAACAGAATATTCTGAAAGACAAATTCACTGTGTGAGGTAAAGGGAAGAGAATCTCTGTTCCTCCTCCTACAACAGACAGTAACACTTTTTTTCCTCTATATATTAGAACCCAAACAGGTTCAATTCTCCCAGTGACAGTTTGTTCTCTGTGATATAAACCTGATAGGGACTTTGTTGTGCAGGCTTTGAAGAAACTGCTTCTTACATCCATAAATGCTGTGCCTGTAGCATGACACTTGTCACCTTTTTATTTAAGGGCTGGGCAAAAAATTTTCAGAAGGTGTGCTACAGATTATAAAGGACAGTTTTGACAGGCCCAGAGGAAAAATGATACTGGTTGAATGCTTTGGGGGGGGGAAAGGGGGGGGCTTGGAAGACTGTAGAGCACAAACTGTCAAGAAGCCAACTTAATATAACTGTTTCCTTTATACTCTAAGGATTCACAAGGGACTTCGCTGCTAGCATACAGGAAATCAAGTCTGTTGTGCTAGAACAAGACTTTGTTTCTTACAATTTAGAAAACTACACAAAGTTTCCTTACAGGAAATGTTACAATTCATACAAATTCCCATATTTATTTGTAGACAAAAATTGCTATTCACATAGCAGGAAAACTAGATGAAAGCAGAAACAGCATAGACTTACTGCCATTATGGGTATTGGTGCACAGACCTTCATGATGGCAATAAATACAACTACACAAAAGTGTACTGTAATGTAGAGATATCTTTATTACCGCCTGTTTTTCCAGTACTGGCCTAATTTTTAACAGGAATCCTTGAAAATAAATTATATTACACTAATGAATTTCTTCAGTGAGGAGCTTTAAGAGTTTATTTTAGGTAAAGCCTGTCCTCTGTTATACTATTCGACCAAGATAAACTGACTTAGGATATTTTTCCTTCAGAGCAGGCCATTGAACAATGAAGTAATCCGAAAAATAGTAAAGAATTTTTCCAGACAGGGATAAAGTTTCCACGCGGCAGATGCTTTCTATGTACACAATGATGGCTCTTTTCATTCCTAGAAGCCCAAGAAGAAGAGCAGATATACAGACAGGAACACATGTTCCTGGTCCATTGCACAATATCTAAAAGAGATGAAACATTTTACAAAGTGAAACATTATTTTTTTCATATGGTCAAGAATTAAAACGCATTCTTGTAATACTATGTTTACACCCCCATCCCCTGTAAAAAAAAATTTAAAAAAATTCCAAAGATATTTAAAATAAACAGAAGAGGCAATTGAATACATTAAAAAAAAAGGGGGGGGAGAAGGGAGGTGCAACCCAAAGGCATTATTTCTAAGTAGCTGCCAAAAAAGATCTTACATTACATGTCAAGGAAGAGGAGAAGAGTTCTGAAATGGTACAGTCTGTTTCTAGGAAGGAAGCAGAAAGAACTCTTGGACTTGGATATACACTTACAGTTTTGTGCTGTATCACTCACGAGATTTGTTCCAGATTAAGGCATAATAAGGCCAAAGAAATTTAATTAAGATTATTAAACCTGGCATTCAGTTATGAACTTCTTGAACTTTGGCTTAAGTCAGCAAAACACTTAAAAGAATTCAGAAAAAAATGTGCTAATAAATTAGGATCTTCATCAAATAGACACAACCAGATTATTTATTTCTTTCTTTTAGCATATGTTAGTATTCACTTATATGCCTTTCTTATGTATACTTACTTCTAGGTATATGTTGCATATTTGTAGCAGAGGATATCAAATTCACTTATAAATATTAACAACAAAAGAAAGTGGTCTTTCAAACTTAGACATTGGTAAACTGACAAAAATCTTGCTTAAAACAAAAAGCTTTAAACCAGGGTATGCATTATGTGCACTACTTGAGAATCAAAATTGATTTCAGGCAAGGAATTTCTTACTAAATTTAACAGCTACCATGTAATCAACACTTTTCTGCACAGCTGGGGGTTATGTGGAAATAAAAAGCTCTTTTACAAATCACGGCCCTATATCCTATGAACTCACATTTTTGTTCCAAGTTCACCAGCTTGTGAAAAATATTATATTAGTAGGGAGGGAAAAGAAAAACATCAAAATTTCTGTATCAGGGCTGTAGCGAATATTTCAGAGCACTTCCTTTCCTGCTTTGTGGCAAGATCCCAGTGACAGGCTGGCTGACAGGACCTTGCCTCAGTGAAATGCAGGCACTTCTGATACTACTGAGTTCCAGACCTGACTGCAAATACTGTCCTTTGCCTGTGAGATGGCCCCAGAAATTTAGCCTAGGGATGTGATGACCATGATGTAATGTTTTCTTATCAGAATCAACAAAACTGAATATTGTATGTGAAGTTATTCTGATTTTATTGTTGCTCTTAACTGAACTATTTATTCACCCAAGACTCACTGAGTTGCCTGGCAGTCCCTGTCTACTGTTTTAATCTTGAAATACTTGTATAAGAAAATCACAAATACTTGCATAAGAAAATTCCAACAGTGTAACTTTTATGTCAACAATTATTTAGCTAAGAATGAATAAGCTGTACACATCCAATTTGCATAAAACATTTTTGAAATGAGAATAATAAACTGGTTTCAAACCTCCTCTGCTGAACTTGCTTTCAAGTAAATCCGTGCTGGAGCTTAAAAGCATACTCTACAATCTAGAGAATGAAAATCTGGGTCTTATATATTTGGCATGGCAAATAAGGACATGAACCAACCACACTCTGCCTTTTAGCATTTCAAAGCAACTGTTCCATACCTGTGAACTAAACCATGCATTTTGCCCTGTTTTTTGCCAAGTTTGATTAATTTGCTCTGATGTTGATCCTGTCACTGGTATACAGCTACTGATATCTAAATTTAAGCATGTTTGGGTAATAGCATTTATTAATAATTGCATTCTTTGGTAATAACATTTGTTACTGTAGACATAGGCACATGAATCAACCTGGAGTGTTTTTGGGAGTTCACAGAGCAAGAAAAAACATCAGGGTTTTTGTTGCAGAACCATGCTGTTTCAGGCAAATATTTAAGAAGCACTGAAACAGTTTAAAAAAAAAAAAAAGTATTTACTGCTTTTTCTTGTAAGTTGAATATTCTGTCTGACTATGTTCAAAATTCTACTTTAAATAGACAGATAAAAATGCATACCACTGCTAAACAGAAAATCCCTTATCCTTTCCTTGAGTAGAGCTACGTGCAGTACCAGCGCTGGCTTGTTCTTGCTGCTGCCCCACACCTTTCCCTGCTGCATTACGCTCCCATCCCCTCCCTTGCCCTTCCCTCACTGTCTGCCATTTCAGCAACTCTGCACTCTGCTCAGCCCATGGAGATGCCTCCACCCATTCTTTCTTCCCTCATCTTTTTGCTTTCCATGCTCTTCTCCCTCTGCAGCCCTGCTTTTAGGAAGACTATCTCCTGGGCTTGCACTGGCTCAACCTGGCTGGCTAAAGCAACAGCAGTTTCCCATTGCTCCTTACTTTCCATTGTCTGACACGAAAAGTAACATGAGGATTCAGGTCTGGTAGAAATCCTAACATTCTCCTTGTCTCAGAAGCTGAGAGCTGTAAAACAGGTTTTATAAAAGCCAAATTATTATAATAATGGTCTTTATCAACATCCTGTGCCATACATTTCACTCTTCTCTAGGCTTTTTGACGTTTGGTATTCTTGTCTTTGGGTGAAAACACAAAACTAAATATTGGAATGAATTCAAACTAAGCATACTCACAAAAAATGGTGTAATGACATAATATTTAAATAAGTCTGTCTGCTAAGATCTATGTAGATCTGTAGACCACACTGAGATGGTGTTTTTGCTGAGGTAAGAGCCAGAAAAAAAAAGATCAAAACGAAAATCACAATGAAACCTCTTTACTGCATATGTTTTTTGATATGACAATTTACATCTCCTACTAGCTGTTAAGAAGTTATAACCTGCTTCTCAGATGCCCTTTGATTCGCAAAAAACTATTTTCACAGGGAAAAGGATCAGGAAAATTATGGAGTTTCTAAAATAATCTGTAATAAAACGTTATCTGACCATAGCTCTTAAGTCCTCTGCTCCTTCCCCTGCAAGCAAACTGTGACAGGATCTCTGCATGCAAAATGTCCATAAGGTACCCCAGCTATGATGCTCACATTCTAAAATTCTCTGTTTTAGGAATCCTCCCCTGAAGGAGGCTGGTATAAACCTGCTGAACTCTGTGGACAAATAGATCCCTATCTGACTTAAGGGTCGTGATCTTAAAGTCAGAACTATGAATCAACCTTTCTCATCATTAAAAATTAACCTTCAGACAACCCTAAGTGCATGTCTAGAGACGTGTCATACTGGAACAATCAGAGTTGCAAACACATAGGAGTGGCAATTCCCTTCCAAAAATCTTGTCTGGCCAGTTCTGCTTACGCCTTCTCACAGTCACCAGGAAGAGCCAACAGCGTTCCCACTGCTTGGAATTCAGCATCAGATGCTCATCAGTAGATACAAGGGGAACTTCTGAGAAAATAGCATGTATGTTCTAAGGAAGAAGAACCACTGCAGATCTGTAAGCTAGAAATGCTGCTGTTCAGCTCATTCCAGTGTACAAAGTTGCAAAGGTGAAAGGAACTGGATCATCTACAGCCTTCCCAAAGCTCATAACAGAAGATGAGCTGTCCTGATAGTGCATTTTGAAACACTGTTCAAAAGTAAATTTTGGAGAATGACTGATGTCTTCCATCTTGAAAAAAACAGGGCTTCTGTTTTTCCTATCCAGCAGAATCTGCTGGGGAATCTGGTAGGAATTATTAGTGTCCTCTGGAGCAGAAGCAGGCGCCTATTGGGCAAGAAAGGAGAAGGGCCTCTCTAAGGTCAATCTGACTATTCAGGGCAAGCGTTTCCCAATATCTATTTACTTTAGTTACAAGGCTGCATGTAGAATATTTGCATTGTATGTCTCTGAAAACATCTCATTTACTTGGTTCAGGCTCCCTCAAAGAGGCGCAGAAAAAGAAGAGAAAAGGGTCAGGCAGTTTTTGTGTGGCTTTTGTGACCTTGAGCTGCAAGAGCCCAAGGACTTCCTTGGTCACTGGCCTACCTCACCTTGTAGCCAACAAGCTGCATGGAATCACTGCAGACGTCAGCAAGGCAGGTCTCTTTACACATTTTGCATTCACCTTTAATGTAAAGAAGTTTCCAGGTAACTCTTAAACAGGCTGCCTGGCGTCACAGCAAGGTCCTTAAGCTAACATCTACATACCACAATCCTCACACAGTTCAACATAAGCAGTCTTCTGAATGATAAACAAATCAATCTGTTTATTAATGGAGGCTTGAAAGTAAAGGGTCAGAATATAACATTTATACTTAGTGACTTGATACAACTGACTTCATATTCCTCACTTTCACGTGAAAATGGAATCGTTCTTGCCTTTGTATTTCAGATATTTTCTACAGCTGCTGAAAGAAAAGAAGCTAAGCTGGCAGGCTGGCACGTGGGGAACTCTGGCACACGGCACCAGTGCAGATAAAAACTTCTTTAGAGCTGGTGAATGCAGCACTGTAGCAGAGTGACATTTACCAGCTAAAACACTGAAACACAGCTTCACTGGGACTAAATGTCAGGCCACTGGTTAAAAACAAAACCAAGAAAAGCAGAAAACTTGCAGTTTTTCCTGTAAAGATGTAAACATATATTTGCTGTATATCCTTAATGGACAAGCATTGGAGTACTGCTTGTACTCCCAAATTAAAATGATCAATTAGACCTCCCTGCTGCCCTGGTAATGCCCTTTCCTAACAGCACTGAGAAGCCTGAGAAAAGGATGTGGTTGGTGAAGACAGAGAGCTACTCAAAGAGGCAAAGGAGAGCAGAATGATACAGAAATCACCCAAACTGGGTTATTGTATTATCTTTGTTTATCTGTGCAATAAAAGAGACCTACTTTTTTTTAACATTAAAAAAAAAAAAATTACAAATAAGAAAAATTAGGTATTTTATGCTCCTTAGAAAGAAACGTGGACTAAAAATGGTTACTTATAAATTCTGTTTTCTTCATATTTTTGCTAGACTGCTAAAACTCATCTTTTGTTGTACATATTTCATTTAAACAGCTTATTAACATTTGGGAACAGAAAGTAACGGTTCAGGCTGTGAAAGGCCAGAAGGTATCTCTGAGGTTTGTCAGAAAGGTCAAGGAAATCTAAACAGCCGTTCCTTATATTTTAAGGAAGGAAAGGGAAAAGGAAAGGGATTTAAAAAAGAAAAGAAAAGAAAAGGACAACAGGGGAGAAAGAGAGGAAGTGGAAAACTAGTTTGAATGACAATTGAAAAGCAGTCGGCACAGAAGACAAAGGAGTTTTAAAACATGACCATACTGCAATGTACTCATAGAACAGATTTGTGAAATAAGCTTTCCTATTTGCAAGTAAGACTTTATTTAAATACAAACAAATAATTAAATTTCTCTCTTGAGAGGAAGGAACATAAATCAATCTTGCTCAGCTCTGAAGAACAGCCTGGACCATCTACAGAAGTGATTAAGCTCTTTGGCCAAGGGTGTTGCCAGCAGACTCCTGATTCGGACCCTGGTTTCTACAAGTTTCCCACTTCACTGTGGAATGCAAATTCTGGCTTTGGAATGGGATTTCAAACATCAGCAAGAAGATGTATCGACTAGGGAAAGCTGCTAAAAGGCATGTCAAGTCATCTGTGCATTTTCATTTTAACTTCATGTTCTTAGTCGATGACAGACACCCAAATGTTGTGCTGTCAATAGTCTGACTTGCATAACAAAAATAAATTATGAAGCGTCTTAGCAAGTTATAATGTATAAAACCTTGGGAAAATCAGCTTTAGAAAATTCTTGAGACAAGGACAGACAAAAAAGCAAGCCTTTCACAAACTCAGTAGAAATAACAATAAACACAATTCAATGAGACACAAATACAGACCTCTAACAGGGGCAGAATGCACTGTCTTGATACAAAGAAATCTCCTGCAGGAAACTGCAAATCTGACCATAGAATAACTTGAAGGATCTCTCAGAAACAAAGGAAATGGAGCAGAAAGAACGGTTACAATGACAGGGAAACTAAACAGTCAGACTTAGTGAAAGCTATGCAAAGGTCCTTGGACTCTGAAGGGAAAACTACAAGAAAAACCATAATAACAAACTTATTTTTATGGATGTGCCAGTGTTGGATATTTAAGGAGTTTATTCCCTGTTATGAATTCAGAGCGTAATAAATGTCTTTGTGGGTGTTTTGCTTGGGGGGGGGGAGGAAACGTTTTCTGTGGCAGAAGTAGAATCTACAATGAATTCATTTGTACTCTGCCATGCAAATTATAGAATATCACAAGCTTACCACCACTTGCTTGTTTTTAGTATCATCTTACTGTATTGAAAAATCCACATATATGTACTGTAAAATAAAGTACTCAGCTGAACAATTTCCTACTTCACCCACAGAAGTACCAAGCAGCTTCTTGGTCTAGGTAGGTAGGTGTAATGCAGCTTCTTGGTCTCAGCTGTGTTACCTTGTCCTGCCTGAAGATCCTCAGGGACTTGATTCAACTCACCTGGAGCCAGTGAGAAACACAACTGAGTGCAGAAGCTGTGCTGCAGCTCTCTCAATATTTGAGACTCTTCTAATGAAAAAGTTAATAAAAAGTATTGGTGAACAAATATTTCAGCTTTCAATTGTAAATATATTTATGTTATAAGCTTAAGATTGAGCTGCAAGCCTGGTGAGCCAAGAAACTTGGGTTGTGCTCATGGCTCTGCTGTGGATTCAGCATGAGATTTAGTATATGACGCTTTCTCTTGCTTTCTCTTGCATTGGTTTTTTATATCTTAACACCAGTTAACCAATCATTTACTTCTCAGAGAGGATGCATCAAAATTCCTGTATATCCCTCTCACTGAAGTTCTCCTGGTATGGTAAGAATTGCTTTTATGTGCATGCATTTGTATGGATGGCTAACACAGAAAAAAACTGTGACTTTTTCATAGCAAGTAACTCTAAAAGGTTTCAAAAAATAAATTGTTGGTGTATGTGGAGGTATTGCAGTTATGACAGCAATCAGATGTTCTGGAAAATGTATGTCTATTTAGTAATCAGAAACTGGAAAAAAATGAAAAATGTTAGAATTTATGGGAGAAAAGAATTTCTACTAAGCTTAATGTAAGTATGGGAGAAGGGGCATCCTTGTTCAGTCTTCTCCTATTTTAGCTGTTTAACGTGTCTGAAAATTCAAGATTTGGACTTCAAGGAATACTACCTTAGTATTTTAAATCTTTTTCAAGTTTTTTTTTTTTTTTTTTTTTTAAAGCAGGATCCTTTTCCAATAATTCCTTGCTATTACTGTTATTTGCAGGGAGTGGGGGGAAGAAAGTCACTTTCCATTAGAATAATATAATGGTCAACGAAAAACCTACTAGTTTATTCCTTTTGAAGAATGAAAATACTACCCTGTTCACCTTCCCCTGCAAACTGTAAAAAAAACAGCTAAAATTTCACACTATTTTCTGTTTAACTGTACCTACAGAACACAGACTAGAACAAAAAATCTACGTGTGTAGTCTGGTGTAAAACAGGCAATTAAAGTAGAATGAATTATACCTGGATACACTTTTATCTTCTATTCTCTCAATCACGTGAATGATCATGAGTACAAAATATAGTTACAGTTCTCTATAGCAAGAGCTTGTGTTCAAGCTAATCAGTGGTTACAGCCTGTAGAACTGCTGGGAAAATATTTATTGTCCACTTCTGGGCATTTTATTGCTGAGTTCCACTGTTATTATCATATAATATCCACAGTAGGTGAGGTACTCTTCAGAACAAGCAGAGACTTGTATTGTTCTGCAAGCAGATTACCTAACTAGGATAAATCAAACCAGTGAATACCAGAATGGGAGAGAGATGTGGAAGAGTAATGACTTAAATTAGAATATGCAGTTGGTTTCCGAATGTGCAGTACCTTTTCTCTGCTTTGATGGAAGTAGCCTTCATCAAAGACTAAAAAAAGGTTGGAGAAAATGAGACAGAAATCCTAGCTGGGATTTTCTCTAGGGGAGAAAAGCAGTAGTTTCATGAAACACTATGGACCAAATCCACAACAGGATTTAATTATGACAGCAGGAGGTATCATCACTTCTGCCTTCTAGGCACTCCAAGTTCTCACCCACTGTATTCAGAAGCAGGGAGCCCAGATGATGCGTTTCATGTTGGTCTCAGTGCATAAAGCAGTGAAAGAAGCTCCCAGTTTCTGGATCTTAGCAAAGCTCAGGAATGTGGCTACTTGACACAGTCAAGATGTAAGCAACTCAAGTCTGTTTCTGGGTGTGCCTAAGGGCTTAACTGTTGGAAAGAAAGATAACTGGGGTCAAGAAAAGCCTCTGGAGTTAGGCACAACAGCCTGGGGAAGAAAATGTTAGAATCAAGATTTAGATGCATGTAGAGATGTGCAAGTTTGACTTTTTTTTTTTAAATGTAGCTAACCTTAAGTTTAACCATCCTGTATTTCAGACCAAAGGTGGCAGGTCCATAACTGGGAAAAAAAGGTTTCTGGAGAAGTAATTTCCATCCATATATGATGCTTCTGTAGATACGTGGAAGCAGAACAGGACATGTGAGCTCAGTGTATTACTCAGCATAGTTGTCATGTATAAAATAAGAATAACAGAACCAATCAGTTGAAAATAATAATGAAGGACAGGTAAGAAAGTTGTACTAATACCCAAACCTGTTAGAATGTTTATATTGGTTATTACAGCTTTAATTCAACACCAAGCCTGTCAATGAGACCAGACAACATCATTATCTCTGTCAGGAGCATGAAGAAACAGTGGCAGAAGTGACTCTCAAAAGAAAAAGAGAGAAGGATAGAAAGTTGCTTAAAAAAGAACAAGATCACAACAGCAGATGCAGACCAGAGAATGAACTCTCTACCTACATTACCATGGAGTGGGTCTGTGGTTTACTGCCACTACTGCTAAATTAATGGGAAGTAAAATTTTGACTTTGCGTAGAAGTTGCTCATAATGTAACTCAGCAAAGAGCTTTTGCCAAGTAAATGAAATAGCAGTTACCAAGCCACACCTTCAGCTACAGTGAGTACTAAGTGTCTTTCAGAAAGCCATTAGTGCTCTAAGCATCGCCTGAGTGTCAGCCTGACAAAGCGCTTGGTCAGAGAGCCGTGAGAGATATTTCTAACCTTTTAGAATCTATTTAAAAGTAAGGGCATAGCTCATCTCCTCATATAAAAAAATACTGCTTATTATAGTAGATTGCTTCTACTTGGAAACAGTTCAAAGATTAGATTCAACCATACATATTGCTAACTGACCTAGCATGAGCCTTTAATTGTAAATATCAGTGTCTTTCATTAGCCAAGCATTCATTTAATATGAACTTGAAGTATGTGTTTTAGGTTAGCTAAAACTATTTTCTGTGCACATTAGTATCTTTGAGGCTACTGCAATATTAACTGCACTTGCTATAGCAAGAATCCACATGAAATACCTGCCTGAAATCTCGATTTTTACTGCTATTGCTATCACCTCTCTGAAATACAGCGTGTATAAGCATGTCCAACTGGCAGTCACAGGAGACAGAGCTACAAGCTGGCTTAAAGTTGGTAACTTGAACGGCTTTAGATGTCTCTGGGTGTTCAGCAGAGGGTAATTCTATATTGTGGCTGCAGGGTAGCTATACACAGCATACATGGTACAAGGTGGAGGGGGAAATTAACTTCATATTCATTAACACCAAGAAGTTAAACAGATTTGGATTGCTCAACTTTGTTTTCTTTTTAGAATATACAGCTTATATCACTGACAGTGTTAATCTGATATTCTTGCTCTTGCCTGCTTTGATTGTTTTGATCTTAGAAGAACAATAGTAGATCAGACAGTGTAAAATCAGTCTGGTCTAAAAGAATTATAAGCAGGGGAGAAGGATTCAGTATACAAAAGAATGTACCAGATAGTCTTAATACTGCACTATACAGAGTTTGCTTGTTATGAAGTGAATAGAGAAAAAAATGCCACCACCCAGATTTTGTAGTTTTCCACCAAGTTCCAATAAGAACCGTGATACACGGGACAATAACTTATTATTCGCCATAGTAATTTGTTGAAGAGCTATGAACTTAAGACATTCTGGGCAGAGCACAAAGAACGGAAAATTTTAGCTAAATGAAATAATGATCTCCTTTCACACAGCGTACTGTGAACACTTCTGTAACAACTTGAGAAACTCGTTGCTGTGAATTTAACCAGTCTGGGGACCAGGCGTGTGTAATGGGATGTGCAGGCCTCACATGAGTCATACAAGAATTGGTAGGCTGCTGGAAGCATAATCAGCTGTGCAGATTTCAGGCTTCTATAAAAGTTTAAAAGGGAGAGTCCCATTCAGCTGACAGCTGGTGGGAGGGAGAGAGCACAGCTTGCTGTACTTGCTGTGCAAATGTAAACTTCTTACTAGAGACTTCCCACGGGAAGGAGGCTCTAAAGTGGAAGGACCGCCTTCTTTGCCTGGATTAACCCCAGCTTTTCCAAATAGCAGTGGGCTGAAAATATCTGCTTATCTCAGGCCCTGCAGAATGCTAAAGCAGCAAATGTAGGATATGCAGTGCAGTAAAGAATGGACCCATGGAGCTTCACATAGCATTTCTACACAATTTCCATACACTGAAGGAGCCAAGCTCTGCCCCAATAAGTAGACCTGCGTCTGAAAATGAGGGCTGGATGCAATCTCTGGACAGCATTCTATCATGTGGTGCACTTGTAGCCTTTGTTTTCAGCTTAAACTTCAGGTATGCCAGAATAACTGGAATGACTGTTAGCCACCCAAAGGGTTAGATCACCTGAAGACCTGCTTTCAGGGCTGGCAAATCTCAGACACAACAATGACAATGGTTCTGTGAGCAACAAGAAAACTGAAGACTAGGACCTTCTGAACTACTGACTGTAAGCATATCATAGTAGGGCTGTAGCATTATCCTCTCTTGGACATCAAATAATCTACACAAGATCCAATAATTTTCTCTGTCTTTGGGGAAATCTCAGTGTGGCTTGTCTACTTTCCTGCAACTGCTTGAGAAGGATTTGCGTCTTTCCCTAGATAGCAGATCTTCTAGCCCTTTACTTTGGTTTTAAGTTTCGTCTCAGCCTTTCTCTCAGTGAAGGCAATAAAAATCAGTCTTCTCTGACCAGCTGCCTGTTTTCGTGGTAGGAGTTTGCAGTCTTTGAGGCTATGACTGCACATTAAATCTGGCTGCGGATGACGGTGTTACGAGTTTTTTGTGGGGGAAAGAAGGTGTAGACAAAGTGTGCTGGCACAAGCCTTGCTTTCCTGGAATTTCAGGCCTCTGCACAGGAAGCCTATGTAAGGTTGACATGTTGTAAAAACTGTCCGGCATAGATGTGCCTGCAAAACATTTTGACACCTGTATTTCTGGAGTGCTGTATTTGGCTTTAAGAACATAAGACAATCATCACTTCTGATATCTTAATTTTGTTACTTGGTTTAATATCTCTAAAGGGATTTAACTTTGCAGAGTGCAGATGCTCATAACTCAGAAATGGGCCTCTTGAAGATGATCTCAAACTGCACAACTAAACTAACTTTTACATTTCTTAAACTCTCTGGAGGCCCATTTTAAGTGTGGGTCAAGTCCTGCAAGACAGTAAAGGTCTCCTGGAAGTTGTTCAGTTCTTTCTGAACTCACTGTCTTGAAGAAGAGTTAGATGAAACTGCTTTCTCATGCAAAGTTAACTAAGAAGCTTTGCCAAGATTTTGAGAGATACAAAGGGGATGTAGTGCTCATATGAACTAACTCCTGTGCGGCCAGGGTCACTGTTTCCCCCTTACAGCTCTTTTGGCTTGATAGATAAGCTTGGGTTGGCATAATTAACGTATCTGTTCCAAATCTCGCCTTCGTGCACTTAAAAGGTTTCAGCTCCTTTTGCAGTACTTCTCTCATCCTGCATTCCTTATGCTGAAACTGCAACACTTATTCTTTTCTCTAGATATTGGGTGTCTGGAGAAGGCTTCATTCAAAGGATTGAGCCTGTATTCTTCAAACTTGCAAACGTTCCTGACAAGCCTAAAAACAAGTGTAAGGATTTGGGGGCCACATATACATACAAATGAATTAGAAGCAATTCAAATGCATCATTTCCTCCTGCAGTTCAAGAAAAAATGGTCTTCTTGACTGAAAATATACAGTACCTGTAAGTTCTGCTGTTTAAAATGATGAAGCTCTCAGCATGATGTAATCATGTGCTTGTTTCTAAACTCAGCATTGATTTCCAGGCCAAAAGTTTTAGATGGATCCTGTAAACTCCACCCTTTCTAGGTCTTTACTAATCATTTACATTCTGCCATCAGTGGGGGGAGAGCATTTTCCTCTAAAGGCGATTAAATATTAAGAGTTGTTTTACATATCATACAGAATCTTTTCACTGGCAATGGTGAAGCATTTCAATTCCTGTATCACTTTACTTTGGTAAGTGTTTAAAAATCTTTATAGTTTTCTGACTTAGTATGTTTTAAAGAATTCCTAAACTATGAGATACATACACAAGCATCTTGTAGTAGAGTATACACATAGTATACAAGCTACTCTGAAGTGGAATAAGATTTGGCATAAAGCTAAAGATGTTTCTGATAGTGGCAGTATCAGCTGCTGTCATGGGCAATGATGGTACCTGGCAAAAAGAATCCTCCCCTTCAGCTCACTTTTAATCCTGGATACAGAATCTTAGGACAGAATTTTGAACGAGTGGTTTCCTTAAAGACTGCAAAGGCCTTAGGTCTTACAGGCCATGATAAAATGTATTCTTAATTCTATGAGGACAAGTGTTTTATGGAAGCGTTTGGCTTTCACTTTAAATTCCTCCCATAAACAAAAGAACCACAGAATTACATTTGTAACTTCCTGCTCTTCTCCTACAATGTATCCTGTGGACACTTTTGATAATACAATAAAGCTACAGAGTGGGATTTTCCAGTCAGTTTCTTTTGCAATATTTAGTTTTAGAAACATATATATTAAATGAAACCAGTGGCATAGCAAAGCAATTCCTAAACATTTTACGCCTTTTAATTATAAACTGTCTGCTTCATGTAAACATCCCCCAACTCTTTCCCCCTGAAAATGAAAATCACTGTAAAAGGAAAAATAACCCATCCCCTCCTCCCTCCCAACTTTTTCTCCAGTTTCCAAAACAGCCTTGGAAAACAAGGACTGGAAAGAAGCTACTTCTGTTGTTTTGCACGTTAAACTGCTCTAAAATCGAGGAAGCAAGGAGTTTTTGATCTGAATGAGCTGACTGATATTACTGAAACTGATGAGATCAAATTATTCACAGCAGCATCTTTAAATTTTCAAAATAGCTCAAATGCATTTGAGCCTCCTTATAAATTGCCATACAGTTCACAGTTGGAGCTAAAACATTCTGTGTACAAACATCCTTTGTGTGTGTATACATATTGCTACCAAATTATGCAAAATAACTTCTAACTGCACAAGTTCATACAGGTTTCACTGAAATATTATATTTGAAAAACACATTAAAACATTCATTTGAAATTCTGTTAAAATCTCTTTTTAACCATGAGTTTGGATATCTGACTCCTTAATATGACAAACTCAGCGGAAGGTCAGCTTTCACTGAATTTTTACTTAAAGAATTGTAGGACTTAAACCTGGGAGTCCAACGTGTGACCTTTTCAGAGCTGCATTAATACAAAACTTTATTGATCAGATATGTCATTTACTTTATTTCTATAATCTGACAGACCTGAATTCTGACCCGATTAAGTGTGTGGAATATTTAAAAATATATTCTGTAATTAGCACGGGATTGCAGTTTTGTGAGCAGCTTGAAAAGATTACCGAAAGTGAGAGGAATCTGGTTGCCACTGCGGCAATGATGTTTTTGTCATCAGATGAGATAATTAATTGTCAGTCAGCCAAAGACTAAGTAAATATGCATGTAGTTGAAAAGTCTAAGCAAACAGAAGAACTGAATCTGTACATATTCCTACTGCTATGAACCTGTCTGTTCCAGACTGGTCATACCATTTCAGGAGTGAAACCAGCTGACAGTATAACCAGGTTTTCAGGCAGAGTTTGTGCTGTTGCAATCCTGAAGAGATATGATCAAGAACCTGCAACCTTGTTTGTGCTAGCTTTGCCAGCATTAACAAGGGGGTGACAAGTTCTCTGGTGTTACCTGAAAACTCTGAGAAGGGAGACTGGTATTTGCTAATCTAATTCACAAACACTGCAACCCATTCTGTTTCTTGGTATATTGCAACTATTCTTTTAGCTTTTAAAATAAAAAAAATGTATGTCCTATAAAATGTACATCTAAGCAAATATATGAGATACAATCTGCAATGTCTTGGTATTCCAAACGCTTCTGTGATTAGATTATTAAGTTCTTAGTAAATTAAAATTTACCTACCAAATCTGGTTTCAGTCTGTACGTCAAAGGAAGGGAATAAAGTATGGAGTACGCAGTTGTTACCACGGAGGAGATCCAAGATTGTCTAACCTCACGGCTTCTGGGAATGCGATCAAGGGTGAACTGGAAGAGAGCACGATAAAGCTGAATTGTTATTTTTCTAAGAATGTTTTTGTTCCTTCTATAGAGTTATTAGACCTGTCTGTGCCAACATTTTTTTAATTTTTAAGTCTAGTATGGAAATGTTTGGGTAGATGCCTTATTCAGTATTGTGCTTAGCACTCCTGGTGATGAGGTTAAACGAAATACTAGAACTATATATCAATTTTTTGAATCGTTTCTAATGTAACTTTAAAACATTCCTAACTTTAAAAACAATTCGGCTGGAGCAATTTGTGTGCTGTACGTTAACTCAGTGCCCCTCCTAGTGGCCACCGAGACACGTTCCCAGGTTTCAGAAGCCAAGGTCCAAATTAGGTGGCTCTTTTCTATTACTTGCTTTGATTCTACGTGGATTTACATTGTAGAAAATATAACAACGTTTCTCAATTAATGTCTGGTGCATGCTGTTAAGAATCTAACAGCAGATATCTCTGTCCTTTAAATGAGTACTCAGTCAGTATTCAGAAGAATATGAAGATGCATACACAAAATGCAAAATATTTGCTTGAAGAAACAAGAATAACATCATTATAGAAAAAATAAGTTTAAGAAGTGTTTTTCCTTTGTTCTTTTTCTAGAAAAAGGTAAAGATCTTTCACTGTGTGTAACGGGTATCAAATTAACAAAATACAGATGTTTTCTGTTTTTCTGAGAACACCGTGCACAAGCTAACTGTAGCCAGGCTAGTCAGGCTTCCTGTGCTCTTCTCAAGTGACATAGAGAAATCCCACTTAAAAATTATTGCTGCAGCAGAGGTCAGTCCTGATGCCAATTAAATTTTTCATTGTTTAGATGAACAATAAATACATAAAGTACAATCCCAGTACACTCCCCAGTGATACTAGTATTGTTTAGGTCTGGACGTGGTCACTAACTCCCTTCACATGGGACACCAGATCACCACTGCTCTGGCAGAACTCATACTGAGAGTGAGAGACTCTAAACATTATTATAAGCACTCTCCATGTAAAACTTCCCATTTAATGCAAATGCAACATTTCTAAGTAGCAGAGCTTAGTCCTGGTGATTTCTGACCAAGAGTGTTACCAATAGCTACACATGAAATACAAACTACATATCAGTCTTGAATAGCAGTAGCTGTGACTTTATTACACACAGTGGAAAGAACTAAACACAAAACCTTACAAAGGCAGAATATTAAATTAACTTTCTTGACTGAAATCTTGTTTCACTGCAATAAAGTTTTTTAATTGTAATAATGGAAGGCATTAACAGATGTTACAGACTGGTTGTTTTGCTCTATTTGCAGGTGTTGAAACTGACTGCATTAGTTTGATGACAAAATACAGAAAAACAAACATGCCCCCTGCTCTCCATTCAACAGGATTCTCTCTTTTTTAAAGGTTTGGAACAGATCAGATGATAAAAAGAAATGCTCTTAAGTGGAGTTTAGACTTTTGTGTGGTATTACATCCTGCAATAAATATGTATGATAAGGTAGTTTTAGGCAGAGTGGAACTATTCAGATGCTCCCTTTCACAGTAAGAATGGTGTTAAATAATGTTTGCCAAAGACCTGTATGTAATTTTCTTCATGATAAGAAACCGATTTCAGCAAAATTTGGAAGGGACCCCAAATAGTATCAAAGTAGCAATTTACATGTAGCATTCAAGTAAACATCAAGCTGATTTCATCTGTATTATTCAAAATATACTTCTGAAACTTTTCATTCTGTGGTCTATATTACATGTTGGAACTTCAGCCCATGTATCAGTCAATTACTGAATATTAAGCTGGGGAAAAAAAAAAACAGAATTTTGTTTAAAAGCTACTGCCAGGTGTTTCTGCAACCCCAGTCTCTCATCTAATGGAACACTGTTAGTATTCTGAACAAAGACCTCTCCTGAATCTTTTGCTGGAAAACTGCAGTGTGTATGCAGTATCAGACATAGACAAGCTGTGCTCCTATCTTCTGTGGTCTCATACTATTGCATTTATTTTTCAGCACTTCTGTAATGGAGTCAGAGACCTTGCTGTTGTTTGAGGACAAACATTCCAGACTGGCAATTCAACAATGGTTGATGGAGTACTGTAATTTTAAAACTAGTAAAGTAGTCTTTACCTAATTAATAGTACTCTTTTGCAAGCATGCAGAGAAAGGTTGATGAAAAATCACCCCTGCTATAAATTATTACAGTATCCTCAACTGAACATTCCACAGACCTTCCAAATAACCTGGCTTTATGCAGTCCTTTTTCATGCTAAGGAACAAGATTTCCTATCATGATAACTTTCATGAAACATGGGAACACCGAGTAGCATAAGTGATCAAATTGCATGAAGGTTAGTGAATCAGGCTCCTCTTCTCAGACATGATGAATGGGAGTATAAGATCCTGTGAAGAATGTGCATTCTTCAGTCAATATACCTAAGTTGTCTTTCTGCTGCTAGACTAGGTCATTGAGAGCTCAAGTATGTTCTCTGTGCTGAGTGCAGGAGGTAACCTGAGTATCAGCTGTGGGGGCAACCAAGTACAACAGCTGTGATTATGGGCTAAAGAGAAGAAAAAGGTAAGTGATAGTGGAACCAGAGATGTCATAAAGAGGCTTTTTTTATTTTCTTTTCCAAAAGATTTAGTGGGTAGAGGTGCAGCATTTTGTTTCTTGTAAGGAAGATGTTGCTTCTGGCTTCCTTTCGCTCTCCTTGAATTCTGTGGCTTTTAGAATTGGGATGAGCCATACATCAAAAAGAAAAATTGGTTATATTTGTGGGTCTTTCACACAGTAATTTGCTAAATGAATACACTGACTTTCTCTTCAATCATCATTATAACCTGTCTTCTGTTCAGTTCTTAGTTCTGGAAAATATACTTCCTGGACAAGAAGAGGAAGAGAATAACTGTAGATTGAAGCTGTCAGAGTCTTCCCCTTTGTAGACTCAAAACTACAAGAAGCCACTAACACATTATTTTTAAATGCATATGATGCATACGTATTCCAGCACTCAGTGCCAAAACATGTCTTGGCTGAGAGCATACTCTGAAAGTTAGCAAATACATGTGATAGGCATGTGACGTTTGCTTTCCAAATTCATCTTCTATTTTTGTTCTGAATGTTTTTCCTCAGTGGAAAAAGAATGGCCAAAATAAAGGGAGCATCTGCTGTGCAGACAGCAAACTCAGATGCGGCCAACTATGTTCCTCTGGCTTTCAGTGCTCAAGGAAAATATAACTACATGATGTGTTAGCAATTGGAGGGAGTCAGAACGTGAAGTTGCTTAGGAAAACTAAGTATACAAGTGGAAAAAATGCATAACCTTTTAAAACTCAAAATATTTTTAAGAAATATAATGACCTAGGTTTGGACATTTTTCAGGTAAGTGAATTGGGAGTTCAGCATTCACTCAGGTGATCAGTCAGAAAGCTACTGGCAGTAAGATGTATTACCTTCTTTTTAAACGCCTCTCTAACTAATGCTCAGTTTTAAAACCATACCAAATCACAGGTCAGAAACACACAAGAGGAATTCCAAGTAAGTTTTTTTTAGATAAAACATTTTAGAAAACACTTGTCTCAAAAATAATTTCACCAAGGGAAAAGGCCAAACTGAAAAACACAAAAAACAGCAAACCACCATATTTCTGTCTCCATACTTTTATAGCTACAAGCAACACGTCTAACTCATTTACAAAACCAAAAGAAACTTATTCTTAGTGTGCTTTTCTTAAGCAGTAGATTCCCTTCTTTCTATAGTTACTTTCATTACAATTACACTTCCCCATTGTTTTTTTATTAATTATAACATTGGCAAGGGGTAAAGATCATTTCAAAACTAAGAAAGGTGGAAGTAAATGGCATTTGTTATTTTCAGGTATTTTGCATTTTCAGGGTCTATCTAGCTCAGCATTAATCAACTGTGTTTATTTGGCTCACTTTTAGCAACATAAGAAATAGTATATACAGAATGGCACTTCAGCTGAACTTTAGTAGCAGTGATTATCAATCACTAGAAAATCAAAAGCACGTGCTGATCTTAAAAATAACCTTTTAAAGAACTGCTTCCAAATTGTCTTGAATTAGAATGTCACATTAAGATCAAATTATTTTACAAGAATATACTTAACAATTTACCTGGGAATTGGAGAACCTTTCAGCCCTTTCTTGTTCGAAAGAACGTATTTTAGCTTCACTCATCTTATCAGAGTCTGCAAGAATATAACATCTAGGAGAGTATGACTCTGACAAACAACTAAGCAACCTCAGGATTTCTGTTGTGTGCCCTCCTGCAAAAACGAAATATGCTGCTGTTAGTAAAAGAAATATTTTGTAATTTTCAATTTTTTAGCTGAATTAGTCACTTTTGCTTTTAAAGCTTATTAGTACTAATAACATTGGTAACACTCTTCTAACATGAGAAGATTCAATTAAAGGATGATTGAGTAACACGAAGGCAATTCAGCTCCCAGTGCAGCTAAACTGATAGAAGTGTTTCAGCTAAATGAGATCACACAGAAATGAGACGTTTAATGTTCTGTACATGATGCAAAATTAATTTGCAGTTGCACTGCAGTCCATATTCAAAAACCACACCCTAGTGCGACTGTCCAAATAAAAATGCATGAGAGCCCACTCGTGGCTGTGCTGTAGAGCAGACACTCTCACTGAGCACAGGCAGAATTCAGGGACTGTGCTATCCCAGCTCGTAATGTTGAAAACATGCTGGCAATGATTTCTGAAGCTAAGCCAGGGTAAAAGCTGGGACACAAACAGTCTGGCCCCAGCCACAGGCTTCACCTACTGCCCTTGAATGGGTGTTGACAACCTTCTAACTGCAAGGTCACTTTGTTCAGGGAGCTGAGCTGGCAGTAAACCAAAGAGAAGGGGAGACCATACTCTTGCTATGGTGTAGGGCTGATCTTATTGTTAGTTTGGTTTCCAGAACTGAAGCCATGTGAATAACCAACCATAACAGTGAAGTGGGGAGGGGGTCACCCAGGGATCAGTTTGGCTGGATCAGAACATCAAGCCCTGAAATATGTGCATGGCCATTTATTGGGTCTGTTACCTTTGATTCTGCTGGAAGCTGCAGACCAAAATAATGAACTGAACATATTCCTGCTATCTCAGATTGTGTTTCATCAGCCTCCTAAGAGACCTTTGCTGTCAGAGACAGGTGTTCTTAGCTGGCAAACATCTGACCAGCACGGAGCCACGCTGCTGGGCTGGCACAGGAATTTGGCACCTTCCTGCGTGATCTATGCAGTGTTTTACAAACACAGGAGGGCTTTTCACTTGACCAACGGCTTACTGAAGCCTTCAATTTCAGCGCAACCTTCCAAGTACTTCCAAGAGCAGGAGACTCTGAGTTCAAAAAAGCCTTGAACGATTGAAGATGACATAATGTTGGTCAGTATTCTGGCAGCAGCACGACGGCAGGGTTCGTTCCTCACCGCCAGTGAAACGCACGCAGTGCTGAGGTGATGAGACGGGGCTGCTCTGGCCACGTCCGCTGCCAGTTTTCAGGGAAGTCTAACCTGTTGGAGGCAACTGTCCAGCTTCCCGGGGGAGGTAATCGAGGAGTACCCGTAGAGCTCAAGAGGCGAAAGCCGGGCCGGGATGGGGTCCGTCGGCCTCTCCTCACAGCGGCGCACCGCGACTACAGCTCCCGGCGTGCACCGCGGCATAACGCCAGCTCCGCGTTGGGCCTCGCGCCGCGCTGCGTGCCGGGAGCCGTAGTTCCCGCGCCCGCCGCGAGCTCCGCGAGCAGCGCCTCACTCACCGGAACCGGCTACCACCAGCAGCCTGAGGGGGGCCGGCCGCCGGCCGCGGCGTCTCCTCGCCAGGAGCGCCCAGGGGACGAGCAGCAAGGGCAGCAGCAGGAGGAGGAAGGCCGCGGTGCCGCCCGGCGGCGTGAACGAAGGCTGCATGGCGCGTCCCGAGCGCCCGCCGCCCCGCGAGGAAGCGCCTCCCGGCAGACGGCGGCCGGCGCGGCCCAAACCTCCCCGCGGCCGCACGAGAGCCGGGGGGCGGCGGGGCGCCGAGGCGGAGCGGAGCCGGGTGCCGGCGGGGGCGGCGCTGTGCGGGCGGCGGGGGCTGACCCGGCGCTGCCGGACAGCGGGAGCGGACAGCGATGCGCGCAGCCCCGCGCCCGTCCTCGGCGTGCGCCGCGCTCTCGCCTGCGTGCATCGGGAGCCACGCACCGCTGCCCGTCCTCTGGCGCCGCACGGAGCGCAGGCCGGCACGCAGGAGCGAGCTCTGCCCAGGTATGTATGCGCGTAGCGATGCGTGGAGTAGGAATAGTGACGCGTTGCTGCCGCTCAGTTCTCGCTTTGATTTGCTCTAATGCTTCAGCCCCGTATTTCTGTACGAAGCCTGCGGCACCAGGTCCGCGTTCTTCCCATCGCTGCAGCGTCCAGCTTTGTGCGGGCGGCTGAGCGCGGCGCTGAGCTCGGGCGAGGGGTGCTGTTTCTGACAGAGCGAGGGTTGCTTGGTGATTAGGGAGGAGGGACCTCCGTCAGAGCTGTCCTTCAGCCTCGCAGGTAGGATCAGCGCGCTCCAGAACTTCTTGGAGCGCTCCGACACCGCGGCTTTGTGGGTGGCGTGTCAGCCACGTGCCGGTAGCTGCTGCGTGCGCCCACCTCGCGTGCACCGACACGGGAGGTCCGACGCTGCAGTTTTAGCCTTGGAAGCTGGACGGTTCTCTGTCACTTGTCACAAAAGCGTGTGCCAGCCGTGGGCTCGAGTAACTGCTGCGTCATTTACAAATAAGGTGTGCGCTTCCCAGCTACCATCCGCCGGCTTAGAAGCCGAGTGAATCCTCCTGATTCACGGCCGGCAGTTCTTCATGTTGTGTGTTGTCCTTTCTTACATCAGCGCAACGTGTAATTAGGCAGTTGACTGAAGCAGACTATTAAAAGTATTGCCGTAGCACGGTCTTTCGCTCAAATGAGTAACTTGCTTGTAGACAGCCTCACAAAAGCAATTGCTACTTAATCATCGCTGACGTTTGGAAACAGCAAGGCTTTAATTAATAGTTCTGTTGAGGATGTATAAATCTCAAAAATTATTTTTTGCTTTCCACTTAATTAGCTTCATAAAACTAATGATTAGGAACAATGGAGATACATGACCTTAAATTACAGAAGAAAGGAAGAAAGCAATGGGGGCCTCTTTTGGAAAACAACTACTATGTTAAAACGAGTTAGCAAGTTGTACAGGCAATTTTAATCCTGTTTTTGTCTGTTTTGGTATCTTTCTCTTATGCTTGTTCAGTGAAAAGCATATAGATAGCAACTGTTTTTATTTAATAATTTCTTTTTCCAGAGCTTTTCTTACAGCTTCCCTTTACTCTATTTTTTTTTTTTCCCTAAGTTCTAAGGAGCTGCCTTTGTTGGGCTTTGTATTCAGAAAAACAATCTTGAACTCTTAGCAGCAGAGAGTAATATGGAAAACTTGAACTTTTTTTCATCTTTTTGTATTATTTCCCCTGTATATGTATACTTCTTTCTATGCTGAATACCTCTGTGTGGATGTTTTGGTGGAATTCATTAAAAAATGTTCTAGGTCTGGTAAAATTGGAAGATTGATTTATTTATTTGGTTGGTTGAGCAAGTTGTTTAGAAACAAGAGGAAAAGGTAAGAGTGATACATACCTGTTCCTTGGACTAGGAAACTGAGGATCTGATGATTGCTTGGATACAAAGCAAAGATGCTGAGTTTCAGGGAGTCTAGAAAGGTAACCATAAGCTCCTAGGACAAGTGCTGAAAGACTTAGTCATTGGGAATTCTGCTTGAATATCAGATATAGCTTTCAAGTAGCATGCACAACCAATTGCAAAGCTTGAGGGAAGAGTAAGAGTTCGGTGAGGCTAGTTAAAATAACTGTTTAAAGACCAAGCAGGCAATCTGCAACCTGTAAACCTAAAGCTTTCAGATGTTTTATTACTTTTATTCTTTTTGAAAGCTGAGTAGAGTGAGCCTGTAAAGATATCATCTGCAGTGTAACACTGCTAATTATGTCTTTTGTTTTTCAGTAGGACTTTTTTTTTTTTTTTCCCAGCGCGTTTGCGTTCTTTCATATTGCAGCAGCTCCCTGCTTACAGTCAGTATCCTGGTGCAGGGAAATAGCAGGCTCAGTCCTATAGGAGTTAAGTAGCTCAATAGATGGAGGGGCAGGTTGCTCTCCATTTGGCTGTGTTGCACACGCAGTCATCACTTCCCACCTGTCCAGATGCCTTGAGGATGCTTTGTCTCAGCATCGGATATGCATGTGAAAGTTAATAACAGAAAGCAGCAGCTCTCCTGAAGATTAGCACGTTGTGGTCACGTTGACTAAATGATGTGAAGTAGGTGAGGTATGGGACTTTTACAAGGAAGACCACAGTTAGTGACAGACAACAGTTTTCAAGTCTGTAAAATGAAAAATGCTGCCACTGAATGCAGAACCTATTTGTGTGAGAGAAGCAGTATCGTCACCCTGAAATAATTAGTTAGAAAGTGATGTCAGTGCAGTAATTGCAAAGGCTCTTTCCGGTACTTCTGATGCATATGCGGAAAGTGCCTTTGAACTTTGTCACTGAAGGAGAAATTATCCACTTTCCTTCTGTGTAACTGATTGCTGTTATCCAAAAGAAAACTTTGAAACTCACAGATAGGAAAAAATAGATTTTAAAATAATGGTATTGCATTTTTTCCCCCTATTTACTATTGTATAAAGAAAAACATGCTGCTGTCCTTTTTGTGTGTGAATATTCTCTGTGGAATATTCTTACTGATCATCTGGTGCATGTCTCCAAGAAACTCTTTTCCTCCAACTAAAGTACACCTTGTGTTCATGCTTTCTTAACTGGCACTTTGATTGCTTCATTTCTCCTTCTAATGATAAGTTCTAGAAGTAGGCATAAAAAGTATAATGAATATAAAATTAATTAAAAAAAATACGAAAACAAGTACTTGTGTTGTTCAGATAATATTTTGCTTTTGGTGCCTTCCTAGATAAATATTTTCTAAATTCCTTGTCCATTTGATGAGGTTTTTTCAGGTTGTTCAGTCTGCGATTTTTACTCCAAAGTAACTTACAGGTAGGATAAGAAGATGAAGTGATTCTGGACAAAATCTCCATACAGCATTCCTAGAGTTTAATGATATTATATTACAACAAAAATTCTTAGACTAGAAGGCTTGTTCAGGAGATTCCTGCCAGTCCCAGGGGATGTGCCCCGCACATACTTCTTGCACTTACTTTCCTAAATGTGGTCATTTTGCTGTGTTTTGACTGAGAATGCAGCTCCACAAACATCTCCAGCAGCACAACTGGAGGGTAAGCTACCAAAACAGCTTGAGGTTGGGTGAGGAAAAGGGCAGGAACCTGTGAGCCAGGCTTTGCCACTGGAAAGATTGCCCTATGGAACAGTTTATGATGTTAAACCTCAGTCATGTTATGTATCTAAATATTCTCCGTTTCTGCAGGATAATTTTGTATGTGAAGGGCTTTGGAAGACAAAATGTTATATAAGCGAACAATTTCTGCAGAAAACTTATTTTTTTTTACGTGCTTCCAGTGTTACTTAGAAACTTGAAGAGAAGTGATATGTTCTCTGTGTTCTCTATGTTCTCTGATTAGAGAAAAAACTTCTGACTGGGTTCCTAATCAATCATTTCTCATGCTAGAACTGTAGAGCTGTGTCTGGAAGATTTTAGAACAATACCAGCGTCATGAATGTTGTGACAAATTCTGCTGTTGGGAACAGAAGGGACTGTTAAGGTTGTGAACTAGGGTGCTGTGCACCAGCTAGGGACAAGGTGGAGCAGGGAGCTGGTCAATGTCCAAGTGAGAGGTGACCTCATGTAATGGCAGCACCAGGGTGTATCAGAGTCAGTCTGGCAAAATACATCCCTTTTAGCTGCAGTTACTTTCAATTACTTTGTTTGGACTAAGTTTACTTTTACTTTTTTTGTGAGTCAGAAACTTATAAAGATGCTATCACTGCAATTATAGTAATGCAATCTTAGGAGCCCTGATTAGTATTTGGGATCAATAACATCTGTAATATTTATGTTTGCATTACAGTTAGTGCTGTGCTTCCTGGCATAACAACATTTCTCATATATATTTAAGATGGTTCTCATTTGTTTAAACACAAAGAAAAAACATATGCAAACACTTGAACAATGCTTGACCCCGCTGCTGAAAAGCTGGAACAAAATCTCTCAAATAATGAGATTAATTCTCTGTTAAAATTGTCTTCTTTCTCCCATTCACATCTGCCATTCTTTCCATTTCAATTTCCAGTAGCATGCTCTGGTGTCTAATGCTGCCGTAGGTGGCGGACAACAAAGTGGTTGTTAGCTTACAGCTAAATAAGGAAGGTATCCTTCTCTCCAGCTGCCTGCAGATCTTACATTTCTTTAGAAATATCCAGATTTCCCTTTCTGGCTGTGACAAGTCTTTGTATGAGGTCTGTGGGAATTGGCGGGGAGGAAAGAGGCTGCTTATGGAAGTCTCTCTGGGCCAAAGTACCACCTATGAATTTGCAATCTAAGTAGCAACTTGTAGGGAAAAGGTTTTTCTGTGCTAGGCACGAGGTATGCTGCTACCAGATGTCCCCTCAGCCCCATCTGACAATGGACCAGTGAGCTGCTCCCATCGTGCCAATGACCCCACATTTGGTAGCTGCGTGGATGTGTTCTGAGTGTGGTTTTAGGAAGCATGAACATTCATGGCATACAGCACCAAAAGTGCATACTGCAGCTTGCCCTGATTACTGGGTAGTACGCTTAGGGAGCGGTCCTGCAACATAATGTAAACTCCTATTCTTTGATCTGTTCCAAGTGTTGGGAGAAAGAGGCTATTGTTTCACGGCTCAGAAGTACTGAGCAGCCTGGAGGTCACTGGGTGCCTCTTGCTGCTCAGCCTGGGTAAATAAGCACCCTCATCCTCCACCCCCCTTTCTTCCTTGTGTATATTTATATTCCTAAAAATAAGTATGGGGTCTGATACTACCTTCCTGGAAATAAATCTTCAAGTCTGCTTATAATGTAAAAAGGAATTTGCAGCATACTCAGTGGTGAGGTTATAGGATTCTCTGCACGTTTCCTGCTTCACTAAAACTGGTGAGTTCCCATGGATCTGTGAGCAGAATTTGGGGCCACACATTTGCTCTGCTTTCTTTGGATCCCTGCTGCCAGGAGAAAATTGGCCATTGCTAATGCTGCTTGTAGAGGGAGACGGCCTTATCCGTGACCTCATCCATCAGCTTGCATCAGCATATTCCTCCTCCTCTCAGAGGTACTTGGAAATTGGTACTTGGGTGACGCTGGTGGCATCTCAGGTCTGTCTGTAGGTTCCAGTACTCTGCCCTCAGCATGGACGGGCTTTAGAAAAATGTTTCTCACCCCTTTATGCTCTCTTCATCCCTGCTTATGAAGATATGAAATGTGATGCCCTCCACAGTAAAGATGAGTTCTGGAGATGAAAGAGGAAACATTTCTGAGCTGTTAAAATTTCTGAAGATCTGGCATTGAATTAGTAAAAATATTGGAGCTGGAAAAAAATGGTCATATAAAGAGGGAAGAGATGATGCGCTCTGGTTTTGTTCTGTGCTCTATTTGGTTCTCATTTCTCTCCCTCCCCTTTTTCTTGTGTCTTTACAGTTATATTTTAAAATGTCATTTATTGACTGTTGTTTTGGGGATGCTGCCAGGTATGGCTGGAGGTCTGGGGATTGGTCCAGACCCTGTTAAAGGCAATTTAGTGTAATCATTCCATGAGCTCTCCATGGAAATTGAATTCTTTGTAGGTTTACAAAGACTGGTCAAGTTACCTCAGTGTTTTAGTTTGTACAAGCCTGTGTATTGATGTTGTAAGACAATATATTAAAAATTTGGAATCTGCCATTCTTTCTTTTGCTATTTTCTGTTTTGTTGCAAACATGTAAGATGTGAAGTCCAGCAAACTATTAATGAAAAGCTCCCACGGTTAACGATCCAAATAGAACAAGATAACTTGCCTTCTGCACTACATTTTAAGTCTTCAATTATGTGATCAATACACCAATTAAAAACAGGTAATCTTTTTTTTTCTTTTTTTTTCATCAACCTCAGATGGTGCATAATGCTGTTCTCTCAATGAATAAATGAATTGGGAAATTATACACAAATTGTATCAACTATTGTGAATTTAATGCATGTGCCATGAGGGTTGGTCTGTTCCTGTTGTTGTGAATTAAACAATGATAATGAGACAATTGCTTAGAGCTAAGAAATTATGTTAAGTATTTTGCTGACTGACTATTAACGTATGACTGAAAAGAAGTAAAACTTATGCTTGTGAAAGCACTCAGGAGATGTCACAGTAGCTCCTGATTTACTAATGCTGGATTAAAGACAAGTTTAAAAAAAAAGAAGTAGAATTTCAAAATAGAGATCTTGCATGTGATTTCATATTATTTTAAACACACTTTGAAGACAAATGATGTTTTCTTTTCTTTTGGACGTTTGTGTCTGAGGTATGATTGTCTGAGGTGTGTCTGGTATGGTTGGAGATCCCAGCAGTTTTTACACAGGAGTTAGCCGTGCCGAGAGTGTGTTCATGCACTGAAATATTTTTGTTTATTTTGCATCTAATTGAGAAACCATCAGGTAAACTGCAATCATCATCTTTTGGAAGTCCTGTCCATGGGAAGAACAGTTTGTTCAAAATGACATGGAGAAGTTCCTGGCTCTGGAATTCCCTTCCTGTGTGTTTGTTTTGGTAGTCAAGATCAGCATCAGGAGAAGCTGTGATCCTTGCAACTTCCACAGCATGGATGGGGAATGTGTTCTCTTCCAGATTATTTTTTATTGTTGCAGTATGCAGGAATTACTGGGACAGGTGCTGTGCAAATGTACGATGTCCCTGTTTTAAGGAGATGTAATTTTTTTTTTAAACAAAGATTAATTATGCGAAGAGCAGTGTATTGCCTGGCTTCTTGTATTTTTTGGGGGGGATAATTTGACAAATAAGCGTTTATTTAGTGCCCAGATTGCCTATATTTATGATGATCAGATGAGCTGAGTTCTGAACATGGTGCACATGCGCTGTGTGTGGCACACTGCACGTGTGGGCCTTGGAGCTGGAACATCCAGGTCCTTGTACGTGTGGCCTGCTGCCTAAGATAGCTTGGATGTGAAGGCTCTTACTGTCAGTGGGATGCTCTTGTTTCTGCTGGGTATAATTTCTATGTGGAAAGAAGAAAGAAGACATTGCCAGAGGAACTCCAGATATAACCTATAACTCCACAAATCAAGTGAACAAGTGCCAAAATGTAGCTTCTTTATGAAATCCAGTAGTATTATTGCAGCATAGTGTGTATGTGAGCAGTAAAACAAGAATAAATGTACAACGCTGAACAGAGAGAGTGGTGTTGTAATTGGTGAATATTAAATTTCCAGAAAAATGGCATGGTGTATTTGTTACAATCCATAGAGACTTTTTGAACTCATTTACAATGTATACATGATATGTTTTTATGTTGACACTTCCACCCTAGCTTTACTCATACGTATTACACAGACAATTATTTTTCCTGTTTTCTTAACTCATTATTTATAATCTTTGTATTTTATATTCAGTTTCTTTCCTAATATTTGTAGATATCTGAGTAAGTCAACCAGAGTGTGTGCTGCTTGTCTGTGAAAACGTTTATGGTGTTTGAATAGTGTCAGTGGAAATGGAGGCCTAAAAATTTTCGGCACTGGGTCTGAAAGAAAGGCTTTAGTTCTGTGTTTCAGCATGAAATGATGTAAATCCAGTCTTTCTTCTCTTTTTATATCTTTCTTACCAGGGCTGTTGTTTAGATAAGAGATTTGCAAGTTACAGGACAGAGCACAGGCTCCTTCACGTGACCAGAACTGCACGGGGACTTGTTTGAAATAATGTGCAGATCAAGGCTGTAGACAGAAGGAAAGACAGAAGGAAAATCTCTAAACCTGCTCATAGCAGTGGAAACTAATTAAACTCTAGGTAAGAAGCTCATAATTGGTAAGAGTGCCAATACAAATTTGTTTTAAATAAATTACAGCATTAACAATTCCACAAGCAGCATTTTTGAAAATAAATAAATAAATACATATATCAGCAAAAAATAAAGAGTAGTACATTCTGGGGTTTTGAAACAGATACGTTTAGGTCATAAAGTATACTTCCTTTAGAAGCAATGCATTATCCCCATTAATATTTATGCCCAAAAAAGAAATTTAAAAGGTTTAATATGTGAGAGATCAATTTAAATATCATGTTGTTTTCTGGTAAGTTTACAGTAACTGTAAATATTTTTCAATATTGTATTAGCAAATCATGTAGAAAATGTTTTTTTTTTGTTTTTGTTTTTAATTTATTCAGGATTTTTAAGATGGGTTGCAGTAGTGTTTAGACATAAATAACGTGTGTGCAGGAGGTTTTGCTATTTCTTTGTGCTGCCAAGTAATTTTCCTTCATTTCTTCAAGATCAGTAAAGGGTGGAAAACTCAGGGAAAATGGTAGATATGCTTTTGTAAAATCTTAAAAATTGACCAAAATACTTGGGAGGAGCTGTATTGCCCAAAGAAACTACATAACATTTTCAGATTAAAGATATTTTAATGTCAGATACATTATAAACCACTCTTTTTTGAACCACGGTACATTGTGAAAGAGGCCTCGTTGGATGCAGGGCAGCTGCTATGGCATGTGCCAAAGCTGAGGCTGATCTATGAGAGGCTTAGAAGCTGTCTTTAGCATGCAGATGAGTGATACTCTCCCAAGTGTGCATTTTCCCTCGTTACCTGATGTACTGCTTCTAAACATCTGATGCTGTCATGTACAGCAGAATACCTAGGGTGAACACGTGGTTTTATTCTCTACTTAAATTATGCTAATTTTAATTAACAGTCTGGCTATTAAAGAGGCATTGCTTTCTGACCCTTTGTATGTTGAATGGCTGGGAAATAATTTGCTTGGTTGTAGTGCTGCTTGGCTCCAATTTCATGCTTTTCAATCACATAGAATCACAAAATACATCTCCCATTTTCTGCTGTTCTGACATCACCAAATTCCAGTCACTACCCCATTCCACAGTGCTCTTGTTGCTAAGAGCCTCAGCTATCACAATGCAGAAGGAAATATATGCATGCAAAGAAAATAGTCTTGAATGATCTTAGGTTTCCTCATGCTGCTTTCAGTGTGCTTCATCTCGTGGATTAGGGAACCAAGAAGTAGCATTAATTTCAGAGCTCTCTAGGTTAAGCCTTTGGGAATTGAATGCTTTCTGCACCCCTAGTCTACTGATCTTAAGGATGCATCCAGGTGCAGCATTGTTTATTAAAGGGCAAAGGGCATAAGTGACAAAGATGCAGCACTGCCTATATTACTTCATTGCTCAGATGTGTCTTTCGGACACATCAGGGGAAAGAAAATGCATGGAGGAGTGTGAGGCCAATAGTGATAGAAGAAAATAGTGTGACAGAAAGGGAAAAGGGGAGAGAAAATAGAGGATAAAGCAGGAAAGACAAAAAGAGGAAGAAAAAAAAAAAAAGAGTTGGTGTAATGCAGTTTGATGTTTTTTCATAATGCTGCCATGATGTGTCAGTGTAGCAGTTTGTCCTGCAGGACAATAAACTCACCATATGCTGTTTTACAGGTTCTCAGTAGCTTCTGGATGATTACACTTGGGACAGTAACACCAGTAGAGAGGGTAATGCTGCAGGTGAGGTGTAACTAGATGAAGGAGGCAGCGTGTGATGAGAGAGAAATGGAGAAGACAGAAAAACTGGAAGAAAAACTGAAGAAGGGTGGCTGAGATACAGGAAGAGGTTAGCAACCAGACAGCTTTCCAGAACAAGCCTTTGTCTGAGCACTGAGAGTAAGTACTGCTGTCAGAAATGCTGTTTCAAATGGGGAGGTGACTGGAGCTAGGAGAGCTGAATAAAGTGATCTGAGATGGAAAAGGGAGAGTGTGTTTAGAGGAAGTAAACCAGTGCAGGGGAAAACTAAGATATTGTTTAATATACTGTTACTCAGCTATGTGACAAGGAATGATATAGTGACCTGTGCTGGAAAGGTAAGATTTACATTCCATAGTACTCAATCTGAGTGTGTATAACACAGAATGCATCAATGTACAAAACATATGTGCTGTTTGGAAAGAGAAGATATTGTACTTTTTTTCATGTAGCTCAGTAACTATTAACTGGGAACATGCAGAGCATATGTGGGGGAAGCATACGGAAACAGTATGTTTTCTCTATGCATTTTTTGTTTTTGGGATGTGGGGGAAGGTGTGGGTAGGAGGAGAGTGTTGTTATTTTTTAAATGGCACCTTTTTTTCTGATTTCCAATCACCATTTCCCTGCCATTTTTCAGCTATTTTAGCTAACATCAAATTTAAATCCCTTCTTTTCAGTGTCTTTTCAGCCATGGGTTGTCTATATTAAATGCTGTAACATTAGCTGCCTACAGTTACTGTGATTACACTCCGGGGGTGGCCTGAGCAATTTTCGGACAATGGAGTTGGCTCTTTTCTCACTCACACCAGTCTAACTGTTGGCTTCAGTGCAGTTGCTCTTGATTCACAACGTGAAAGGAGAATAGTGCTTGCTCTTTCATACATTCCTTCATCTCCACGATGTTTTTGCTTACATGTATAATTGATTCTCTGGGAATATCTCCTGCTGCTGACAGGTAGATTTCCTAAGATGAAAAGAAATTTAAGCTCTTTTTAGGTTACTGAGTTCAATCCGTTGCTGCTACAGCACCATGTTATATAATTTCTTTCATAAACTGATCAGGTTGTGCTTTAAACATTAAGATTCTATTCTTAATTCAGATGGAAAGGTTAGTTATGTCCTAAGTTCAAAGCCAGAACTGAAATAATTTTCAGCTGCTTTGGAAGTATTGTGCTTTCTCACATATGCCTCACTTTTCAGTGTGGTGGCTATGATAAAAGTTTCATACTCTGCAGAGGCAAGCTCAGCTCTGAGACAGCACAGTTCTGAAATAACAGGCATACTTAGGAAGGGCGCCATGGGGTTTTCTATTCATTGTCACCTCTCAAATTTTAGTAGGAGGTACAAGCCATCATCTGACAACAAATTTCTGCCATACCTGGAGTGCCACTCTGTTTGTCAGTTACAGAAGGAGAAGGACAGGTGTGTACAACTTGGCTGAAGATGAGCTGCTTTCTTTGATACCCCATCTTAGCAGATCCACTCCATTTCAGTCAGATTTGTTCCTCATTTGTTGAATTTTTTAGCTAGTTGGCATGAAGGTTAAGATCATCAGTGTAACCAAGAGGTTTTGTTGAAAGGAAGAGTCCATTTTTTTTCCTCTTAGGTAGTATAAATAAGAGGATTCAACTGAAACCAACAGAATGTTGTTACCTACAAATGTTACAGTAGTACCTCCATGTTTTCCTTGCCTTCCCAATGCTCTTTCAGCTTATCTGCACTTTTATGAAGATGGAAAGTGATTTCTTTTTCTTGCCCCCTGTTCCTTTATCTCTATGCTACACCTCAGCTTAGCAACTCTGTTGCCCTTACTTCTTTTCCCAGCTGAAGCTTGGCTCCAGAAGTTACATTTGCTATTGGGGAACCTCTTGACAGTTACTGTTATTGGGACAACCATAAAGGAAGTGATAAATTGCACATAAGGTGTATAGCAGCCAGTTGGCTCTGTCACTACTATGGATACTGTTTATCCCACCCTTTGGGTACTGTATTTCCAATGCAAATAACAGGTGCAGTAGATGCAGCAGCAGGCCTCCTAGCAGGGCTTGGTGCAAATGCTCTGAATGGTTGAGCTGTGAGTTCATCAGTGACTTGGATGCTAGACAGGAAGGTGTACTAAGTAAATTTGTGGATAACACTAGATTGGGAGGAGCTGTTGAATCCCTCAAGAATAGAGAGGCCTTGCAGATAGATCTCAGCAAATTAGGGAGCTGGGCAATCACCAACTGCAGGAAGTTTAAGAAGAGCAAGTACCAGATTCTGCAGCTGGGACAGGGCAACCCTGGATGTGTGTACAGATTGGGGGATGAGAGGCTGGAGAGCAGCTACATAGAAAGGGATCTGGGGTTTCTGGCTGATGGCATGTTGAATATCAGTCAGCAATGTGTGCTGGCAGCCAACCAGTTGTACTCTGGTGTGCATCAGGACCAACACTGCCACGGAGCAAGGGGAGGGGTTGTCTTGTTTTGCTTTGTGCTGTGCAGCCTCACCTCTGTGAGCACTGTGTGCAGGTTTTGATGCCACAAGGTAAGAAGGATGGAAAGCTATTAGAGAGCATCCAGAGAAGGACTACAAAGATGTTGAAGGGACTGGAGGTCAAGGCATGTGTGGAGCAGCTGAGATCCCTGGGTTTGCTCAGCCCAGAGCAGTGGCTGAGGAGGCTTCGTGGTGGCTGCAGCTCCTCTCAGGGAGCAGAGGGGCAGTGCTGAGTTCTGCTGTCTGTGACAGGGCTCGAGGGAATGGCGTGGAGCTGTGCCAGGGGAGGGGCAGATGGGAGTTAGGAACAGGGTCTGCACCAGAGGGCAGTGGGCATGTCTCCAAACCTGCATGAGTTCAGGAAGCTTTTGGCCAGCACTCTCAGACATAAGGGTTTGGGTCCTGTCTGGAGGCAAGGATTGGACTCTGATCCTTCCAACTCAGGATATTCCGTGATTCATGCAACACTTTATGAGAATGTAAAGTTACTCTTTTGATTTTGTTGGAGTTTCCTTGCCCATGCAATACTGGCATAGTGTGTTTGCACGGAATACTTCTTGGGGTTTGCTGGACATAGGACATCCAAGTTGAAGCTGATGAAAATATGCAGTAATATCCAATTGTAAGTGTATAGGCAGTGCTCAGAATCTTCCTGCAGGACATTTCTAGCTGAAAAAGGGGACAGATAACCAGACTAAGTTAGCCTGAGCATAAAGTAGCCATATTTAAACATGTCTACAGCCTTTCCTTCTGCTGCAATGCCTTTGTACCTCCTTAGCCGGTTCTCTTTTATCTGCAAATCCTTTTTGTCAGAAGGATGAGAGAGATCCCACAGGGAGAGCAGTTGCCAGCCAGGAATTCTCAGTGCATCATCGTCTGTCAGCTTTCCAGTCAGCTTTGCTCAACAAAGCACATGTGGCTGTTGAAAGACAGCTTTGCTTCTGGTGTTCAACAGTGCTCACAGTGGGCCAAGGTGAAAGCAGCGAGGCAGGTCAGACGAGTTTCTCCCACACGCTGTGCTGGGCCAAAGGAATTGTTTGGTAAGATGTGTACTACACAGGCCTGATGTAGAGATCTGGGGAGTGTCTGGTTTGTCTTCTAGATGCTTCCTAACTCTGTAGGTGATGAGTTATTTTGAGGCTTACAACTCTGATAGGTGGTCTGGCAGAGTTATCTGGTCAGATTAAGACACTACCATGCACTGCTTTCCCTGCTGCTAGGTACTACCACACTTTGATGGAAGAGCCTCCAGGTCATAAGCTGGTGTATTAAACAATTATCTTCTTTAATTGCTGTGCTCTGCTAGAGCAATCATGACCTCAGGCAGCTGGGAGGAAGAACACCTTAAGACTAGGCTGAGAAATATACCAGAGCTCGTTGGTCAGAGCCTCTGGTTGTGAGCTGTGAGCAGAGAGTCTTTGCCAGAGCCTGCCTCTCCCTGTGTCCCTGCGGGCTTGAGAACAGCCATTGCTGCCTTTGCTGGTGCCACAGATCTTCTGTCACCCCAGAGGCCTACTGCTCATTTGAATGGAAGATGGTTATTGCAGTCATTTTGCTTAGGAAGGACAAGGTATGTACAAAGTACGTACGAAATACGTACAAAGAAGCACATACAGGGTATGTACAAAGAAATTTTAAAATTGGTGATACAGGACTAAGCAAAAATGAGGCCTGCTCATTTGGAAAGTGAATTTTTTAAGAAAATACTCTTCAGACTTTTCTAGTTTGCCATTTTGAAAGTGGTCTATGATCCCACCATACTGTTCTTAGGTTTTATTGGCTCTTCTGTTTCATCAGAAACTCTAGACATTCATAATAGAGGGCAGGTTGAAATATTCCACTCTGTGAAGAATAAATTGATACAACAGAGTAAAATATGAGAGTTCTTTTAATCCCAATTTTCTTAAGAAATTGTGTGTATGTGCTATTGCTGTCTTTGTTTGTCCATCTTTGATTCTGGAAGAAGGTTGGAAGCAGGATTAAGATTTCCTGCCTTACTCAGCTAAGTATGTCATGTGGAATTTTGTTACCAAAATGCTGCTGGAGTGGGTCAGCTGTAGGAACACAAGTCCAGATGAAATCAAGCTTCAGCAGTCCAGATCTTTACTTATCTGGTGGTTGATTTATTTGTTCAGCAATGGATTAAGCTGAACTGGCTTTAAACAACTACAGGTGCTGGGGATGTGCCCTGCCCACCTCCCACAGGTTTCCAGTAAGGCAATGTCAGTTTCGATTCTGTCTTTGAGCTTTTGCATTCCTGCTGTGAGAGACATCTTGCAAGAGAGATTAACAAGCACAGCTGGGATAGATGGTTTCTTGGGCAACGGCAGCTGATCCTGTTGCAATGTACATCTGAATACCTTTAATGTTATGTTTGTTGAGAGAACTTATACATTTTTTATCTTAAAGATGAGACATCCTTGCTGGAAAATGGAAGTTGAAGTGGTTTAGGATGCATTTGATAAAGGTTTCAAAAGGAAACAACTCTGAGTATTTTGTTTCCTTGGTAAGATTTACCATTTCCTGGAAGAAGTTAACCAAGTCCATTAATCTTCATAGTGTTTAATTTTGTTAATGCAATTTTGCTTTGATTTTTTTTTTTTTTAATAAAATGTAACGGCTCAAAGATGCAAAATGAATAATAATTTAAACAAAATCAGAGTATTTGATTTCAAAACCAGCAAGTATCAGCAGTACCTGCACTCTACACAACCGAGGATCACGGGTACTGCACCCTTCGTACGTACGGTGTGGTTGAGGAGCATTTTTCCCATGAAATATTTTCGGCGGTGGGGCTAGAGAAAGGCGCCTGGAATTTTGTTAGAGGATGAAACGCTCTGCGTAGCAGCCCTTTTTCCTCCCTCGACGCGTAAGCCTTTCTCAGCCCCGCGCTTTAGCAGAATTTGGGGTCCAGAGTCCAGCGCGGCGAGCCGGCAGCCCGCGGAGAGGCGGTGAGTGCGTTCGGCGGGGCGGGCGCGGTGCTGTCGGGAAGCCCCAGGGAGGGAGGCAGCGGCTCGGCCGTCCCTCGCGGCTGACAGCGAGCGGTGCGGCCGTTCCGGTTCGCGTCGGATTTTTGGCTCGGCGCGGCAACGCCACCGCGGCGGGGCGGTGCGGCTGGCCCCGCTCCGGGCGCTGCGGTGTGCCCGCACCCTGCCGCTACCGCAGCCGCTGCCGCGCCCCGATCCGACGTGCCCGTCGGCGCCGCCTCCCGCGGGCGCGGTCCGCCGGGGGCTGCGGGGCCGGGGTCGGGGGAGCCGCCCTCCCCTGGCGGAGCCCGGCGGCAGGTGGCGGCTCGGCCGCTTTAAGGCTGCGCCTGCCGTAACCCGAGCATCCCGTGCGGGAAGGGCCGGTCTCGCCGCCGCCGAGAGGCATGGCTGCAGCTCGGCCCCGATAGCCCCGCTTTCAGGTGCGGCGGGCCGGGAAGAGTGGGCGCTCACACCCCTTCTGTCTCCCCTCCCGCCTCCCTTAGCCGGCGAGGACGAGGGGACGGAGGCTGCGAAGCGGAGGTAAAGGCGCAGAGGCGGCGCAGCTCAGCCCCTTCGTCCCCACCCCTGCCGGGCTGCGCGGCGGCTCCCTCCCTCCCTTCCTCCCTTCTCTCTCTCTCTCTCTGTCTCTCTCTCTCTCTCTCTCTCCCTCGGCGACCGCCCCGCACGGGGTCGCCCCCAGCCCGCGGGCCGCAGCCGGCGGCGCTGGGGGCCGCGGTAGCGCGGAGCGCAGCGGACGTCTTCCTCCCGCGGCCGACGGCGGGGTTGCTCTCCGCTCGGCCGGCCCTGTCCCTGCCCTTACACCCGCCCGCGGGGTCCCGCCGCTCCCGGCTGAGCGCACGCCGAGGTAACGCGGCCCCGGGCCGCTACTCGCGCTTTCCTGCGGGGCTCCGGTGCCGCGCCTCGGGACCGCTCGGGCTGCGCTCGCCGTATCTCCGAGAAGTTCTCTGTTTCCTTCCTTCTCTGTTTTCCCCCTTGCTTCCCCGCTGAGAACTTCGTGCAGTGTGTGAGGAGATGGATGTTTCGGATAAATGACATAGCAACACGTAGCTCGCCTCCGTACCAAACTGCGTCGCGTCGGGTCGCTGCCACGGCGCTCCGGAGCATTGCCGTAAGTGGAGCTTGGCGTGTGAATGTTCTTACGTAGAACAGAGAACGTCTTAAGCTATGATTGTTATTGTTTTTCTTTGTGTCTCCATGCTTCTGCTGCGATGTGGTAGGGATATTTCCTGCATTTCCTACGGAGCTGAGATAACAAGTGCAGTCCAAGCTAATCAGGGCAATAGAAACTGTTCAGACCCAACGACGCTCGAGCGTTGCAGCTGGTTTATTATTAGGTTTATTATAAAGTGTGCCAACGGTCAGCAGTACCACAGTGTTCTTTGCAAATTACCATAGTAAGGTTTACAAGGGTCGGGTTGAGCTGTGAGTTTTAACCAGACCAGGAGAGCACGGTGCTGAGCGGGATGCCCTGGTATTGCTCGCAGTTTTACCACGTTATCTTGTTTGGAAAGTGATCCCGTTTGTCTTGCTGTCCAGCCTGGCAGAGGTGAGGACTGTGGGCCTTGTGCCTCACACTGTGCCTCTACACTGGGTCTGTGGCAGAGCAGCGTGTCTTATTGTTCTGATGGGAAAGGCTGATGTGAGCAGAGGAACACCAGGAACACCAATCTGAGCAGGACATAAATGCTGAGTGCCATTGATGGTACAAGTGCTGGGTAACTCTCCTCCTCCTTGCTCTCAGTAAGTGCTGGCTTCTTGCTATCAGAAGTTGCTAATTGTTTCTTACTGGGGGTGAATGAATTCTGAGTTTATATATGTCTATTTAATGGTTTTCTTTTTTCTTTTTTTTTTCCCCCCTGTTTCAAGTAGAAACAGAATGTGGGGAAAAGCACATGATATTAATACCAGATGAAAGGATTGTATTTTCAGCTCTTTCTGAGTACGGCTGAAAAGTGATGTTAATAGCTTTTTCAAAGTAAGTGGGGTTGGCAGAACAGTTTGATACTGTGCTGCTAGAGGTGGTGCCTGACTAACACCTTTCTGACTGTTGTCAGCTTCCAGTGTTTGATAATATTTATTTACCTAAAGTCTACTTTGAAAGATGCAAGAGTGAAGTTGTAATTACCGCCTAACTGAATGATTAAGACAATAATCTGGGTAAGCCAGGAGAAGACTGCTGTTCAATAACTAATGGTGAGGATCCAACAGTGTTACATTACTCTTTTCCTGTGTTGCAAAGTAGTTACACCAAATCTCCCCACTATCAGCTGGCTGAATGGTAATCAATGACTGTGCAGTTTGGAGGATAAAGTGTCTGCTCATATATAATCCTTGCTGTTCTCTGTCCAGGTCAGACTTTGCTGGAATGCCATGAGAAAATACTGGGGCAGAGAGCCACAGCATATTTGAAAGCTGCTTTTGATTTCCTACCTTTGGCTCTTCTCCCTGGGGCAAAGAAACCATATGTAATCAGAAGTGTATTAATATTATTATTATTTTTTTTAAGTTATAAAGTTTAGTTCAGCAAGGTGAATGATTTTTCTTATTTAAAAGAGGGCATGGTAAGCAACAGTTAATTTTCATGCAGAGTGGGACACAGATGAAAACAACTTAGACATATGAGAAAATCTCCATAGCTGATCTGTTGTTCCGTCTCATACAAAACATGGTATTTGCAGGTGGTCCTCGAAGTGAATTAAAACACAGCATTCTTTAATTTGCTGAAGTAAAATATGGAATTATTCCTGGACTTTGGCACTTGAACAGTGTTTTGATAAGGCACGTACGAAATCACCATCTGAAATCAGTATTGCAAAACTCTTCTGAGTATCTGTCAGAGCAACCAGGGGCCGGGTGACTGGTTTCTCCTCTGCTGCCATGGTACCTTCCTCCCTTGCCAGCATCCCAGTTCTGTACTGCTGCTGTAAGTGCTGGGAGGTGTGTATACATCATACTTTCAAAGTCTGAGCACACACTTTCCACACGACTGCTTTTTCCTAAATTCCCCATACGATGTGCATAGAAGAAAGATTAGAAGAAAGGTAAACTCTTTGAAAGTCATTTCTTGCAGTGGATGGTTGGGAGTCTTCTGTTTAATTCCATGATCTCCTGTACTAAGATAACCACCTGCCATGCACTGAAATATCACTTACCTAATGAACTCTTCAGGTGCTGAGGAGTGCTGGTGCTGCAAGAGAAATCTCTTGGACAAAAAAACCCAACATGTTTATGTCAGTGCCTTTGAAAATCAGAGGCATTGGTGTAGCCATTGCAGATGAATACAATTGGTAGCGTGAGAATTGTCATCTTCTAGTTAAAAGGATGTAGGAGATGTGATTGATATTCAGTGGTTTGCTATTCTTCAGAAAAGTTTTGGCTTCTTTCACATGCTTTAGGAATTAGATCAACCCGATTTTTCCTTACGTGGTCCAAGAGAGGACTTGCTACAAATTAAATGATGTGATAACAAAGTTCCAGTCCCAGGAGCGCAGTCTGGAATGGGCACCGTTCAATGCTTCTCAGTGGGTTTGCATTGGAGCCTATAAAATTGAAGTGATTGATTTATTCCTTCAAACTGAGAAGTATTAGAAAATCAGACTTAGCCCCCATAGTCTCCTGTATTAAAAATTGCATAAAACTTATTTGATTTTTTTTGTGTACTCTTTGTCAGTGCAGAAATGTAGGGAGAATGGTATGGAAGTGCTTGAGAGAACATGGAATGTACAGGCTAGTGTTTGAAACCCAAGTTCCAGTACAATGCCCTCAAACATGTTCTAGAGTAATCCACTGCTGAGCTAGAACTGGTCATCAGACAACCAGGGTGCATTGCAGTGTGTATGTTTTCAAATTTTGGTTTGGAATAAAAGTGCTCTTTGTGAACTGAACCTTCTCTCACTTAAGTGCTCACTTAACTATAGTTTGGGTTGGGTTGTGCTGCAGACCTGGAGCATGTAGGCTGGCTTCCTGTGTTAATGTGAAACATATTCCCATATATTCACTCACCATCTACCCTACGTACTTAAATGACTGTACCTATTTTTTTTTTTTTTACAAGTTGCTATTTTAAATAAAGGACTTTTATTCCTTTATTTCCTTTGTTCTCCCTGGTGCTCATTTTTTTCCATCTGCAATGCAGATATAATTCCAAAAATCAAATACACATTCCCTCATTCCACAATGCATGTGAAGTGAATGTGGACAACAGTGCATTATATCATTCTATCAGTCTTTTTCTTAATGTTTTTTTTTTTTTTTTCCTTTTTTACCACTGGGTTGTTGTAGTAATATCAAATTATGCTAACCTGTAAGTCTTCAATTGGTTTTTAGATGTGGCACTAGTTAGCTAAATAACAATCTAAATAGCCATCTGAATAGTTTAAAGCAAACCATTTGGCTTGTGAGTTTTTTCCAATTTGTGTTCAACTTAATACAAATTGACTTTTTTAAGAGTTTGTGGCCTTTGCGAGTCTTGGAATATAAAATACTTCACACACATCAAACCAGAGATGTGTGACAGATGTTTGTGATGTCTGGAAATACCACTCTGCCTTGTGACGTGCTGGAGATGTATGAGAAATGACTGAAACATTTAGCGACTGGTAATTGTGTTTGGAGTTGTTTAGCTATTGATTTAGGCCTCATGAAGTAGCTGAGCGGTCCAGCATCTGAAATCGTTAGTTCTGATGACAGGAAGAACCTTGCTATGTCCAAAGATTAGGCTTTTGTGTGAAGAAGAAGAAAGCCCGAATGGTGTTGCCTGCATGATATTGCAAGGAGAAGCCCTCAGTTAGGCACAAAAGTGCAAATCGAGAAACCCTGTCTCTGTAAAGGGCAGAAATGTACAGCTGCAGCGAGGCTGTTGCTTACTGAAGCCTTCTCAGCTGGCCTGAAAATCTCTGCCATGCTTGTGTGACTTCACTGCCACTTTCTGAAGTGCTGTCGGTAGCACTTTAAAAACAAGCAAAAACACTACATTAAAAAAAAAAAGAAAAAGAAAAAGCTACAACTTTTACATAAAAAAAAAAAAAATAAGTCTGGGGACACTTTTATACTTTTAGTGAATAGTGTTTCCATTGAGAAGTTAGCTGTCAAAGATGCTCTGCTGCTTTAAGTTGAATGGTTGATGGACTGAAATTAACAAATTCTTCTCTTCACAGGCTGAAGAACAATGGCTTCCTTCAGCAACCTGACTATTGGTATCACTCTTGCCAGTTTTACCATATTCCAGCTCCTGTTCCATGTTTTAAGCTCTTGGGTATCCACACGGATAACACCTGGATTTAGCAATCTCAGCCAAAAAAGGAAGATTGAATGGAATTCAAGGTAAAGTGTTCAAAACAAATGGTAGCTAATGTACTACCACCTGTGTGCACATGTATCGAAAACTACAGATAAGGATATTGGTTAAACATGCACAAAGATTAGCAGGGCAGTTCTATGTGCTTAATGAAGTCTGCATGTCAAAGAAGAATCTTCTTGGACTTGGAGTTACAAACACCTGTATATTAAATGCCTCTTTAGATCATGATGCTCAAGTGAAAAAGGAAGTAAAAGAAAATAGTGATTAGTGAGAGGTACTAAGTTAATGTGGATTAATTTTAGATGACTTCTCTATGATGCTTCTAGTTAGAGAATGGGTACAAAATTCCTTTCACCCAGACGTACATGAAAATCATATCTATTTCAATTTATTCTATGATCTTACTGATAGTATTTCTCTGGGTCATGGTTTTGTGTGCAAAGCAAGTTACTCTCATCTCTCACTACTACTACACTGCATCCTGCTTTAGATAGATTTTCCAAGGTATTTGCTAAATTGTCATTGTAGTACTGTGGTGAGGCAGAGTTATACTACAGCTTCAGGACAGCTACATCTGTGTTTTGATGAGGAAGGGGAGGAGGATGCTGTGAGATGTAGGGTAAGTGTTCAGAAAGGAGTTGTGGAAAATTGATCTAAAAACCTGCCTTGCTCCCTTTGTGTCTCTACAGTCCTGCCACTGGGATGTGTTACCTGTGCTACTCCTGCCCCTTGGGCAGGGCATAGGCAGCAGCTTGTGCAACCCTGTAAACCTTTCCCTGGGTGGGTGCTGTCCTCTATTTTAAGCTATAATGGGAGCATAAGTATAGAGTAGTAACTGCAAGCAGGGTAATCGCTGAGGTTTTATTTCAGAATACTACTTTGAAAGATTATGTCTAGTACAAAAGTTTCTTCAACCAGAATGAATTGGTACAGTATAACTTCATGCTCAAGTGGCCTATTAAACTTTTAAAATATTTTTCAGGTGTTTCTCAAATTCTGTGTTGAGAAGTATGTGCTGTATGGCTGTTACTGCACTCAAATAGCCTTATCATTATTGCTCTCCCTCCCCTGTCCTCTTTAAAGGCATTATCAAGTGGATGCTTTTAAAGTTATTTCCTTGTGTGTGCAACATTAGTAACTCAAATAGTTTCATCCTCCATTTGGCAAATGTCTGCCTGCAGTGCTTTTAAAGGCACCGTCTTAATTTCAATCTGATCTTTGAATAACTGTGTATCCACCAAAACATCTTTCTAGATTGCCAGCTCATGATATCAGTGCAAACTGAGTTTTATCTCTGTGTTAGAAATCGACAATAAAGTCCAAGAGGGAAACTAAACTTTTATCATTTTGGAGCTGAACTTTTGTCTCAAAGCCACATCAAGTGACCCCTAAATTGCATAATAAGGTTTCTGAGGACATACCTCATGCCTGGTAGCATTATGGTAAGTTGCAGAGCTTTGCATAACAACACAGAAGTTGTTTCACAGATCACAAGTGTGCTGGAAATAAGCTGCTCTGTAATCTCTGGGCTACTTTGCAGTAAGTTGAAAGAGCACCTCAAGCTGTGCCCTTCTTTTTAACTTCTTTCCACGATTTTTATTAGAGTAGAATGTTGACGCACAGATAAGTTGTGGTTCAGTTCTGGAATTAAGAGGCATGAAACGTGAGGCACAGCTCATCAGCAGTTTGTTGGTTTTGTATCTGAGGAGGGCACGGAGTGAAAGAAGGGCTGATGGTGTTGGTGATTCTGCAAGAGGTTAGCTGTTAACTCTGCTAGCCAAGCTCAGCATTTCACCAACCTGCTTCTTCACTTTAGCGTCTCACTGAACTGAAGAAACGCCCCAAGGAGTATCTTATGTGTTCATAGAATAGAGACAGACACACGTGTACTGTGCATATGGCCGTGCATGGGGAGGAAGTTACTATCTTCTGTTAAAATGAGTTTGATTAGCTTAAATGTTTTAAAAGTAGATGTTTGCTCTTCTGCCTTACATTCAGCTGCTCTAGGGAGGGCTCAGACAAATGGTTCTGTTGGCAGTGCTGAAGGAAACTGGCACAGAGGATGGTCATGCATTTTTATCAGCTCAGCTGGGTCTGGAAGACGGCATCTGCCTGAAATGAGCTGTAGCATTGAAAATATGTTGTTAGTTTTGAGGGTTTTGTGAATCGAACATTTAAGCTGCAGCTCTGGATCATGTTTTCCATATTGTCAATTTGTTTATTCTGACCTTCCAAGAGTTAAGAACCAATAAAGAAACTGATTCTGGGATCCTTAAATATGCGTGTTCTCAAATTGAATTAAAAGTTGCACTTCAACACAGATGTACTGTAAGTTTCTAGTTTGTTATGCAGAAGTTCCTGTCACCTCTTCTATAATATATATTTGTACTATTATTATACAGTTGTGAGAATACATAGATTTGGTAGGAAAAGAATAAGTATACAGTTTACCAGTGCACCTGTTATTTTTTTTCTTTGCAGTTTAATGAGGAGTTAAAGGATGCAGGCTTTGACAGTAATTTCAAAGAAACGTACTGAGCTTGATAGCTTGACCTAGTTTCCATATTAAAATGGAGTATTTCTCTTCTTCTGTGGAGCAACTTCAAAGTCCAGAACTAAGGAAGAAATCTGCTTTTTTCTTTTTTTCCTTTTTTTGTTTTTCCTTTTTTTTTCCCCCCTCTTCAAGTGCTGTGTTTGTATATAGCTTGTAAGCTTATCCGAACTAAGGTTTGAATAAACAGCCACTCCTAAGACAAACTGCAACTGCAAACTAATGAAGTATAAGCTAGGACAAATTTTACTTCTTTCAGTGCTGTGCTCTCCTAAAGTTAAAAAATCCCAGTTATTTCTCAAGCACTAATCTTGCATGCCATGTTTTGTTTTTAAAAGGATGCAAAGTTCCTGGTCTTACGTAGTTCTGTGTTGTGAGAGTTGATGTTTTAACTAAACCACTAGTAACAGAATTTTACTTTGTTTAAAGTTTTATATATATATATAAATCAAACTTTATACTATATACTATATATTATATAGATTTATTTATATAATATACATATATATATATTATATATAAAGCCTGTGCTATTATAGATATTAAATGTTTACACCCAGCCTGTTGCACTTGGATATTCAGACTGTGTTTATCTCCATCCATTTTCTGGCATATGATTGAAAAAGCTGTTGAAAGTAGCACGATGACACTCCTTAAGCAAATGGTAAATAGGGACTTCTTTTATGAGAAGCGATAGAATTTTCTCATACCAATAGAAGATAATACATCCCTTGGAAACAGACTAAATCCCTCTTTATTCAGCAAACCTTCTAGAGAAAAAAAAAAAAAGACAGGACCTGGCCATGCTTGGGGTCTCTCTGCCTCCAGCACAGGGTGTGCTCTGCAAGCACTTGTGGGCCTGGCTGATTGCTGTGACTTCACGTAAGACAGGAGGAATATGAAACAGTGCAAGTGAGGCTGCAAGCTGGTAAGAAGCTGCTGCTGTTACAGCTTGGATATGCAGCTGCAGCTCTTGGTTACACAAGTTTACTCTTTGAGGGCCATAATCTACTTCAAGCGCTCTAGAAATTCTTTCTGAAATTTTCACAAATAGGATTTTCACTTAATGCCCCTCTTTGCAAAACCCAGGCTCAGGAGAATTATTTTTGGGTCACCTTGGTGCCTGAAAGGAGGTACTCACAGGCCAGTCTGAGTATAAAATCAAGGCGTTTTCCTGTAGGTTTTCATTCAAGTGAAGCAATGCAGTATTTGAGAACTGGACGTGGCTTTGTCTTTAAGTATTCGTTAACATATAGGTTAATCTGAAAAACAAAAAATACCTGTAGATCTCAGATACTTTACTTTAAAACCACTCTTTCTCTTCATTGCTCGTCCCCCGTCGCCCTGTCAGAAGATACTTCTTCATGACTGCCTGTCCCACCTGTCACTGTGTAAGCGGTAAAGCAGAGATGCAATGGGGCATGGCTTTGGATGTATCCTACCTGCAGTACAATACAGACAGTTGTGACTGGCAGTATCTCCTTGTGACTGTGATCTGTTTTTCAGGACAGTGTCCACATTCCATGCCTTGGTGGTTGGTGGATTTTGTCTGTATATTTTGTTGTACGATGAAGCTGTTAATGCTGACCATCTCTGGTAAGATGCCTTACTTACATGTTGTGTTTACAGTCAAATGACATAATAGAGCATGGAAAAAATATCCTGCAGTGTACTAATTAGTGTAGTAAATGTTTTATTTCCCCTTAAAATATACAGTTTGATGTATTTACTTTTGTTCGTACTACTTTACAACTCCAGATTATTTTGTCAGTGCTAATGCCCTCAGTGTATTGTCTCTGTGAAGTGGGATAGATACCATGCAGCCAATTGGTTTGTAATTGCATATACTAATCTGTAAGACTGAGAGTCTAACTCAATTGGCAAGACTGAAACTATGCTACTTAGTACAATTATTTTTAAATGAAACTGAAATGCTCTTCCAAGTCATTGGGGAAGGGAGGGGGGGGAAGTGGGGCCTGCTATCTATATAAAATACATATGTAAAAGGTGAGAAGTTAGGATGTTATACTGTAGCCTCCCAGAAGGCTTCTACCAAGAAGTATGAAGGAGTTTTAAGGGATTTTATCTTTATAGGGAATAGAATTTTTTAATCAATAGATTTCAAATGTTTTCTCTATTTATCAAATATTTCATCTTAAGCTTCCTTTTTTATTTTTATTTTTTTTTATGTCTAGATCTATTGAGTTATATTGTTTTGTTTCAGGCTTACTTTTGTGGGGCAGGACATGTCTCTTGCTTTGCTTAATTGGTATTTTGACATTTCATTCATTACCTTCTGGAACTCTCCCTCTGGAAGAGGCCATGTTAGTCCTGAAGAGTAATTAACTACTACAAGTTTCATTTCATATCTCTGCTATTTTTAACTTTGTTGTAGGTCTATAGTATGATTCAGTTTAAACTCGTGTAAATTTAACATATGATTCTTACTTTGCTCTTTTGGTACTGTAAACTAATGACGGTATGGTATGGACTAGACAAGATTGGGTGCTTAAATGAATTCTGATGGTATCTCTGCCACTGATTTCTTATGTAGCTTTCTTAAACGTAACACTGATTCATAATGCAAATATGAACAACGCTGGCCTCTTACTTTCGTAGTGATACATGATTAATTTGTTGCTTTGACTTTTCTTCATTGTTTTCTGGTATCTTTGGAGTGACTATATACAATCTCCAGTATCTTACGAGATTGTTAACTTTGTTTAAAAGCAGTAGGTTATTATAACATGATCTCTGTATGGATTGTGGTAAGCTTTATCATATACAAGCTTTTATCTCGGTTTGCTTGAGTAGACCTTCTTCTAAACAGTACAAAAGAAGTCATGAGTGATAGAAATAAGTATCACTTGCTGATGAATTGTCTGCATGCTTACTAAATTATCCTGGTGTATAAAAAATCAAATTAAATAGAAAACTAAGTTTTCAAAAATTATCTTTAATTCTTAATAAATTTAAGAAAGGCTGTGAGATATTTTTGTGTACTGCTTTGAAAACTTAACCTCGTTTATGGAGCCTTAGCATCCTATACGATGTAAAAAATACCACAGGACAAAATCAATTTTTTTGGGAGGGAAATTATTATGTATTTCTACTATTGCTTCTAAATATTTCTTCTGTTTGGATACACTGATAATGACGATTATAATGAATTAAAACTTTGTGTTGTGCTTCTTCTGTCAGAAACTACCAGTGAAGCCAGAATCACAGGTCAGTTTCCTCAGAAATTGCAGGTGTATATTTTCTTCTAAGGCTGACTTTCATGTTACTCTTTAAAAGGAGATAGCTAGCATTTGTCTCTGCATTTTTCCATATGTTGTGCTGATTCCCTCCCTGTGATGACTGAAGCCCTCACTGACCGTACAGAGCTTTAATCAATTTTCAGTCTGCTTTATGACCTAGATGTACTTTAAATTTTAATCTGTCATTTTTCCATTGATTCATAGTTGAATTCACATAGTTTTGAATTTAACTGGATATGGCTGAAGAGGAAAAAGCAAATTCTAAGGATCTGCTATAAGGCTGTTCTGTCATGGAAATCAAATGCCCTTTTGAAATGAAATGTAGTCATAAGCTGTGGACCTCATATCTTCTGCAGATATGAAAGATGCATGAGTCTTTCATTAGGATTGTTTTACAAACAGTGAAGAAGCACTTGAGTCTAGTTTCAACAGTTTGTGTGTGCCCAGAAATCCTTAATGCTGCTTTTACTCAAGTAGTCTGAAAGCATTACACTGGTGCTCCAAATTTAGACCACTCACTCTTGCCTTCTGTTTATTACCACAATCTTTGTATAGCCATTGACTGTATGATCATGTCCATTTATCCTCTGCAGGATTTGTATCTTTTATATTAGTAATGGAAAGCCATAGGTTCCAGTCTTCAACGTATATCAGCCTTACTTCTGGGCTCATGCAAGGCTTAAATGCATAGTGATGACAATACAGGTAGCTCTCAAAGGGGATCAGCACTCCTACTAAGGCATTGGGTGCAATGGAGAGAGGATGTGGTGTTGCTATCAAGTAGTGCCTGAAACTACGTGCAGTAAATCCTAACAAAAGATGATGAAGACTGGACCATGTGTATGCCACAGAGGCTCATCAGCCTGGTGTTTTTACACCTTTTATGATGGTCTAGGATTTCCCCTAACACTTGCCATATTTTCTATATGTTAAGAGAATAGCTAACTAGCATAAATAATGTAGAAATTGTTTCTGAGGTGATGAGAATAACATAGTAGAAAATGTGTAGGTGGTAGAGATTAGATAAGGAGAGGGAGAAGGTGTGAAGCTGCGACTTCATTCACGTATTTACAAGAGGTCAGGTTTCTTCGTACCACTCTCCACTTTGCAGTCATCAACCTTTTTTAAGTTAAAGTGTTTTTATCTAGTGGACTGTACCTGAAAAATATCTACAAAAAAAGTTTGAAGAAAGTTGACTGGGCATCCTTGTGTTTTATCTCCCTGTGTGTGTTCCTGTAACTCATTTGCTGCACATACCTCCCAAGCAGTCGTAAAGGAGACCTCTTCTGCTTGTTCAGGTCACTCCCTGTTTGTCATTCCTGACACTTGCCTGCGTCAAAACTGTGCTGCAAACACCAGGACTCATAAACTTGACAACACTTCCCATTCAAGCCGATAGATGAGGAAATCCAGAACATTTTAGACTGAATTCTTTATTTTCTGTTAACTGAGATTAATTTGGGATTGTGATGGACTTTTTTATTATTTAAAAAAAATATATATCTTTGGGCAGAGGAAAGGAGAATTGCTTACTTAATTCCTCAAGGTAGAAATGCACAGACAGCAATGGAAGTAAGAACAAATAGTAGATACTTGCTGTAATGTGAATGCTTCTTCTCGAGCGGTGTTCACAAGTCTTGTGATTTTGAACATGCTGGAGGGACTTCATTTTTTTATTTGCTATTAAGAGCTTTGCTGAATCTTTGGCACCAAAAGTGAAGGCACAGATGTGAAACTGCTCTGAAAAACATTTTTGCTGAAAGGTTCTTTGACTTCAAAGAACAGGCAAATAATTCCTTTCGTGTCTCCTCCTATTCTGTATTCATATAAGCATTCGTCCTCTCACAAATATGAAAGGCACTAGCTGAGAGAGATATTTTTGTCATCTGTCACAAAGTTTTAATACTGGCAGAAAGAAAAAATGGAGATGAAGACTGTCAGTCAGAGTGCTGTGATGCTGCCTGGGCTGTTTGCTTCTATTTGCTGTTGTGAGAGAAGCTGGCCCAGGGCAATTGCTGGTTGCAGTTCTGGTGTGTAGCCAGGGGCAGGTCAGGGACAGTTAGCAGATGTCTTATATCTGCCTGGAAAGGAATCCATTTCTCTAACTTTGATCTGTGGCCAAATCTCACGATGTTTGTCCCAACAGTAAGACATTAAGTAACCTCATGGACATGATGATGTTTGATATGTGTATGTCCTCTGCAAATTACCTTGTTTTAAAGGTTTAACTGTGCATTTTTGGTATGTTTACAGGGGTGACCCTTCAATTGTGAAACTGAATATTGCTATTACCACAGGCTACCTCATTTCTGGTAATTATGCAACATCATTTTTATAACGTGCTCAACCTGCTTATTTATACTGAGTCACTATCCTATCTTTTTACATTTATCTTGAGACACTGTTCTGGAGATGTGATGTGTACAAGAATTTTAAAAGCCACAGCAGAGCTGTATTGTAATGGAGTTGTGGGGTTGTGGTGAAATTGCAGGATGTGAAAGATGGGAATGGTGTCTCCCCAGGCAGTAAGGGAATGCCATGGCGTGGCTTTGTGATGGTTTGGTACCCAACCACCAATTCCAGTTCAGATTGTACTTTAGCCACTTCAGAAGGTGTGGAAGTGGCTTACTTCAGAGCACCAGAAACTCAGTATATAACCCTCAATACAAGTTGAGGCATTGGATCTCACTTGCCCACCTTCTAATCTCACTTCAAAGCAAAATTAAATCATATATAAAACTTGAAAATTTAGAATTATTTTTTAATACATTATTAACATTTAAATATATTGATGTTCTGAATTGTTGACTTTTAACTAAAATTGGCATGGGAATTTTGCAAAAAAACCTATTTGGAACTTTTATTTTGTGTGGGGAATTGCTGACTTGCCAAAATGAAAGCTCTTAAGCTTGGACTATTTTCTGGGAAAACTTCCCCTGTTTGAATGGAGTCTTTCACCAGAGACTATGCTGTACACTGAATTGTCTCTTGCAGTTGATTTCTCACTAATGGGATTGGTGATCAGCACATGCGGTTCAAGTCTCTGGTTTGTCTGTAAGAGGAACTTCATCTTCCATGTTTAAATTCATTGGTATCTACTTCTAAATATTTACGCATTAGGCTTTCATTATGAATTAATGAATCTTGGCCTGAACTTGGCCACTCATTCTCCTCCTTATGTAGTTAATGTTTAATTATTAATATGTAGTGGAGCAGCTATATCAGATAATACAGAGCCCTGCCTGAGGACAGCTCATATAAAGAGATCAAGGCACTCACTGCAGATAGGAAAAGCATAATGGTAAGGTCTTTGATTCTGAAACTTGATCACTAGTATTCCATTCAAAGTACCAAGTATTCATTTATTTGGAGAAAGAAGAGGCAGAAATTGCTTATTCCAGTATAGAACAGAAAATTTTCTGAAATCTCAGACAATCACAGGACAAGAAGAACTTTTCTGTCAAAGCTTTCTTTACAGCAGTAACTCAAGTACACTACATTGCTTTTGCAGTAGTTGGGAAGGTCTGATTAAATAAAGTGACTATGCTTCTCATTCCAAGTGTTTCTTGCACAGGGTTAATGGTTCCCTGTTTGCAAGTATAAAGTTCTGACTCACTAGTTCTCCATAGTAGATTCTTGCTTTTATTGTAAGCCTTTGTACATTGGCTATATATTTCCTTTCCCTTCCCACTCCTCTTTTTTTGGTCACTTGTTTCAAATTTGTGGATTTGTAAGTGTGAGGTTTTCACATCAGATTCTGGATCCACCGTTTCCTTCCAGAATACTTCAGCTAAAGGCACTGTCCCCATATTTCTGTTGATTTGGAAGATAATTTATGGCAGCTGTTGGAATAATGCGTGCTTAATATATTGTCAGAACTTTTACTGGAAAAAAATCTTTAGGATAAAGTGTGTTTCTACTGGTAGTGTGCACTGGCATTCATACCTCTAAAAACTAAGAGGAATGCTATTCTCAGGTAAATGGTAGTAGACTAACCAGCTTTTTAACGTTATTTATTTTCTCTCGTAGATTTGTTGCTTATTATTTGCTACTGGAAGGCAATTGGTGACAAGTTTTTTGTAATACATCACTTGGCAGCTCTGTATGCTTATTATTTTGTACTGGTGAGTGCTGTATTCTTTAGTAATGTAACAAGCAGATGAGAATGGAGACAATGCTTTTATGAATCTCATTTCCTTAATGTTAAAAATGTTATTTGCTGGTTGGTATGTTAAATTCATGACAGGCATACTTATGTCTTCAATAAAGAGGTCACAAAATCAGAGTATGAAAACTTAATTGGAAAACCAGGAGAAGATGGTTCAAATGTTTTGCTTGTCACTGTATTTTTAAGATCATTGGTCAGTGATGTTTCATTCTGGGCAGCTGGATGTGGTTCTTCTGTAGATTGTTCTTTTTATTTAAATGCAGCAACAAAAACAAACAAAAAAACAGAAACATTTTGTTTTTGTACACGCTTGTGTCACCCAAACATGAACGCTTTATTATTATGGTAGGTAGGATTATGAAATGTATTTCATTTTTGGTTATTAAGCAGCTGGCATACAGCACATGTTAATATGTAACATAAGTATACTAATCTGAGAAATGAACAATCATATGAAGTTCCCAATTGCAGATGATAAATAAAGTAACTATATCCACTGTTTAGCTTAGACTAACTTTAAGCTTTGTTATAACTGAGATTTCTCAGTAAGTGTATGGTTTTGTTTGTTTGTTTTGTTTTATGAAGGTTGATGCTGACCCTCTGAGACTTTTTCTAAGATTGCTTTGGTGGGGAAGCAGTTGCTGATTAACTGTATATATCTTTCAATATCTGTGGCATATGTACATGCATTGATGATAAAAGGGGAAGAAAAGGATAGTCTTCCAGGGTGAAGACTAACTAAATTACTCTTTGCTGCTGATTTACTGCTGGAATTGCTAAGATGCCTTTGTGATTTGGTAGAAAACCTGCTGACCTCCAGAGTAATGCGGCTAAATCTCTTCTGAAAAGCTCATTCAGTAAATAAAGAAATCCTATAAAATACAATTTACTTAACTTACCATGTCTCTTTCACTAGCTAGTTCATGAATCCCAGGCTTAACATATTAAAAAAATGTGTTGAGATGTCAGATTACTGCCAGATTTAAACCATCTAAAGGGAATGAAGTACACTGACAAGTAAATACTCTGTTTCGGGTTGAAGGTAATTAAATCTACTAATATTGTCATGGATGAAACTGAATTAGAACTGGATATTAGAGAAATGAAAATATCACTACTGAGACTAATCCCCAATGCAGAAAAATCAGTAGTTATTTCTGGAGTAAATCATATAGCGTGAACTTTAAGCTCAATTTATTATTTGGGTCCTACTCTCCCACTGGATGTGTATGTCTGTGCCATGGGTTGTTCAGGAATAAGGCTGAATTTTCTTTATCTCTACACCTGCCAACTGCTGCTTGCCCAGTCCTGGTGGAGTGGGATACTATTTCCAGCACATAACACGACCAAAAGATAAGACAGAGAAGCCTGTGTACTTTGTCACTTAGAGGGAGGTGTTCAGTTACAATGTGTTTTGGTGGAAAAGTTCCATGCTGTTATCTGGATACCAACATGGGGAAGACAAAGTCTTCCAGCTTAGGGGATGTGGCAGGGACTGCAACACAACTGGTGGAAAGGATTTTCCTTTCAGAAGGCAGGAGAGAATTTCAAAGGCTTTGTGTGCCCTTTCTGCTGCCAAATAAGAGCCAATAATTCATCCTGATGTAGGTAAGTTGCATTCTTAAAACAATTCAGGGACATTCTTCGCCTCACTGATTTTGTTTAAGTTTGTTTAAACATGAGAAATCCAGAATATTTACAATCCTCTTAGACAGTAGCAGTACCATCATAGTTATATCCTACCAATTCTTGTGCCAGTCTCCTCTAGCTGGCTTTCCATTTCCTCTTATTCCTGCATCTTTTAAAGATTTATTTAAAAACAAAAAAGTTAACAAAAGCTACTGAATCATGGTATTTAATGGACAACAGCATCTTCTGTGGAAAACTTCATTTTGAAATTTTATGGAAGGTTGCCACAGCTAAGAAACTTGTGTACTGACAATTTTAATCAGGCATTTGGGTCACTGTATCATTCTGTGTACACTTGAAGACTTCAATCAAGGTTAATCTGCTAGATTGTTGATCTCTGTGTCTGCTTTGTCTTTGTCCAACCAGAGCAAAGGTCTGCTGGCTTATTTTGGGAACTTCCGTCTGCTTGCAGAATTCTCCACTCCTTTTGTCAATCAGAGGTAAGTAGCTGTGGAGTTTTTACACAATTCTTTACATTTTTATCTATATTATCCAGGAAGGATGTTGTCACTGAATAGCTGCTAAAAGGGAATTTTCATTTATTTAGAGTTTACTATCTGGAAATCTATTTTGCTATGAAAACATTTAGCTGCTGTTGCTGAGTTCCTTTTTAAAGCAGACCAACTTTTGTATGAAATGCCAGATTTTCATACTTCAGTTATAAAAATAGTTCTGGATTCTGAGCTCTTAAGTTAGAAGAGTAGTAAAGCATCTAAATGCAGCTGTGATAGTTAAGCTTTACACTTGCGATCAGAGAAGAAAGTGGCAGGAGGCTCCTTAGCAGACTTCAGTGACAGTGGAAGACTGCTGTGGCTTCTGGTTGTAGCATCACACTCAAGCTGCTGCTGTGAGAATCAGGGAAGGCATGATAGTGCCAAGGAGAGCAGTCCCTGGAATTTCCCAGAACTCTGGGCTGGGTGCCCTCTACTCGCTCTGCAGCTGCTGTGACCCAGCTGTGGACACTGACCTGCCCCAGGACTTCACCTCGAGAGTGGGACTTCGGTATAGCATGGAGCTGCTGTCATCTCCTCCTCCTCTTCCTCCTCCTTCACGTTTTTCTTTTGTTTGTGGTGTAGGATCAGATCTCACAGTACACTGCATACCCATTCCCATCCTTTTTGGGGTGTTTCTACTTTACTGATCATTCTTGTGTAATGTCTATTTTCCTTTCCAGGTGTCAGATACAGAAAGGGTGAGGGTGATAAGAAAAAGGGTCTGTAAGTCTTCAAACAAGATGTCTGAGTATTACCTATTACTAGATTGTGATTGTCAACTCTGAAAGAGTTTTTGAGACTATAGCGTTCCTCACATTTCTAAGAATATAAAAAACAAAAAGGAAGGATTGTGCTGAGGACCCTCCTGAATGTTGGCAAATTCAACTTAGAGGAGGGCAGGTAACGGAGCTGTGCAGGGCTATTTCCATTTGTCTAAGGGAAGTCAAGTAGGCTGTTGTGGTCTAACTCAGGCTATGCTCTGCTTGCACAGAGAAACCAAGGAGTGAAGAAATACTTCTTCAAGCTTATTTTACATGAGAGTAAGAAAGTGGGAGGTAGTGTATTCTGAAGGTGGTATTATATTCTAGATTTCTCTATTGGTGCTCATGTCCCAGTCATTGCTCTCATAACTGACTTTTATCAAGATAGGATTTCATATTGGAAATGGATGCTTACCTTTCAAATTTATTATATTATATTTTAAATGCCTATGGTGAGACTGTGTCCTTGAAAACCCACATCTACTGCTTTCTGAGAAAAAGAGAAGTCTCTGTGGAGACAATAAAGTCCTTCGCACTGAGAGATGTCATCTCATTAGTGCATGTTTTTTTTCCCATTACATTTGAAAAGAACCAGACACTTAAGGCAGCAAGTGGTGGATAATGATAATGATTTACATTAAACCTCTTGTTTTCATTCTTAGTATTACCAAAAAAGAGCAGTATTAAAATATAAAATGATAGTCTAATCTCAGAACTGAAGTATTTTCTTTGTTTTGGTGTTATTAGGGGTATTTAATTGGAGGTTGTCCCCATGCCAAGCTTTAGATCTTTTTATGTTCATGTCAACATTTATGCAGTTAATTATAAACTGTGTTGGGTAAAATGTTAACAATCACTAGGATTTACTTACTCATAATTTTTGAATTTGCTGGGAGAGGAAAGTCTCTGAGCAGATGTCCAGTCACCCTTTTCTCCAGCAGTTCATTCATCCTGGCACATTGCTGTGGACTTCAGAAACTTTCTTTGATGTTACTTCTGGAATCTGCATTATATATATTGAGGAAAATACAGGCTGTCTCACCAAACATGCCAGGTCTCTATCAGCCCAGCATTTTGGTGGGAAGGTGTCCAGCTTCCTGATCAGGCTATTATCGGGAGAGCCTGGAGTTTGTATCAGCTGCATTCTGAACTGATTCCTGGTGTATTTCTGATCTGGATGTCTGGCAAGTCTTTTTAGTGTATCAGTAATTATGTAGGTTGCAATCTGCAGATAATTAAAGTTGACTTTATTTTTTACGAGTTTTTAACTTGTTATTTTGTTTAATAGCTTTACCCCCATACCTTTTTGAAAACAAATTGGTTATTCCACTTCCTCCTTCCCAATTGCTGTCATGAATACATTGATTCATGTTATTTTCCTGTCTTTTACCTGCCATTGTTGCTCAATTTTTCCTTGCATTTATGTATTATGTGTGAACGTGTCTCACTCCAATTATAGGAGGGAGAGAAGGTTTCTTTAATATATATGTGTACTCAACAGTGAGATTAAGACACCATGGATCAAATGTTAGCCTGGCCAGTTTATTACAAATCCTAGTTGTTTAGGGAGATGGGGAAGGGAAGGCAGGTGAAAAAGCAAGCAGTTTTTATAGAAAGCAAGAGAGATAGTCACTGCCATAGGTCCAGCATGGTTTGTAGTGCACCTGTTGATCCCAAAAGCTCGTCTGGTCACCATGGGGGATGGGAGAAAGACAGGAAGCTTTGCACAGTAGCAACAAGCAGGGCCCAGGAGGGGATTCTTTCCGAACAGGTTTTTTTTCCCTTAGAGAATTCTTCTGCCAAATGTTCCTTCTCTTTGGGAGTTTCTCTCCTCCAAAGGTTTCTTTTCTTTGGAAGTTCTCCAGACTCCTTAGTTTAGTGGGAACCTTTCATCTCCCGCTTTTCAGTTTCTTTTTTTAATTCTTTTCTCTCTGTTAGCATGACACACAGATAAGCCAGCGCGGAGTGGTGCCTCTGTTGCCATGCACAAGCATTATTGCCTTTTGCAGTGGTCAGCTTCTTCAAGCTGCACTCCTGGAAAAGACTGCTTGTCCTGCTTCTGCTTATCTTTACACTCAAAAGCAGAAGTACTGTGGCATGGTGACACCCACCACTCGCCCCCCAAGATCTATGAAATATTACACCTCTATTTTATTACAATGTTTGGATTGCTTTCAGGGGAGAAATATTTTTTAATTGTCTATTGATGCAAATTATAATAAAAAGCAATAAATTTGAATTTACCACCTTAAAAGTTACTTTAAATTATAGTGTAATGGTCATTGGCATACATAGTGGTCTTGAACTGACTTACAATTTGAACTGGGATTTTCTGCATGTTATTCTACATGTAATGTTCTTGATATCACACAGTGTTTAACTGGGGAAAAAAAAAAGAAGCCAAGCAGAAGAATTTGCAAGCTAAGCCAAGAAACTGTGCAATAACATAGAAATACAAGCAATAATTTAGAAATGCAAGGTAGAAGCAATTAAAAAATACATGCTTAATGAAGAGAAATAAGATCTTCGTCAATTAAGTGGGCTTAAGTATGCCTGCCATCTGTGAATACTTCTTTTGCAGGTGGTTTTTTGAAGTACTGGGATATCCCAAATCTTCAAAGGCTAACATGATCAATGGTGTGCTGATGACAGTTGTGTTCTTCGTGGTGAGGATTGCCGTCATGCCTATGTATTACAGCCGCGTATTTTCTTCGTTTGGAACTGAGGGTTTCCAGAGATTAGGATTTGCAGCCCAGAGCGCCTGGATTATCTCAAGTGTTGTCTTGGATGTTATGAACTTGATGTGGATGGTCAAAATTACGAAAGGTTGCTACAAAGTTATTTGTCTTGTTGGACAGGAGGAAGCCAAAACTCATAAAAATGGAAAATCTGACTAGAGATCATATGCATAAACAGAAATTTCTGCTATGAAAATTATTTGGGTTCACTGAACCAGTGCACATTCTGCCATGGAATGCTCTTCTTAAGGAAACAAGGTATTACCTCTGTACTGACCTTACTCTTTCCCTAGCCACACTGCCTGCGCACCCAGGGCCACGCTTTAAGGATCTTCTCCAATGAGGAATAGAAGCAAACGTTCACAGAAATGAATGCTACATGTTCTGAGCACTTAACAAACTACTGAAATGAGGAAGGAGCAGACTGGTTACTTGGCCGTTGTCCACCAGTGTGTTTGAAGTGTTTCACTCAGGTTTTTCAGATTAATGTGTTTTATAAATCTAGTGAATATTGATATCTCTCTTTTATAAAAACATAAACAAAACTCCCCAAACTCATGATATGGTGCAATTTTCCTGGCAAGTTTCTGTATTTTCTTCTAGGAATAACAATCAAGATTTCATTCTTGAGAACTTTTTAATTTTTGCAAGAGATACTAGAAGTCTAGCTCTGATTCTGTGAAGTCTTTTACTGCTTTTTGTTCTGCCTTGTATGAATGCAAACCATTTGGGGAAATTTGTGAAATAATTTTATCTAAAATGCTGTATTATAAGACCATACGAGATATCTTAAGAGTGGTTAAAATTCTCTGATTTTTACAGGAAGGATTCATTTCTGCTTTTTTTAGGTTACATGCAAGAGCACATCTACTAAATCAGCCGTGGAAATGAGTTCATAAGTTAGTATGGTAAATGATGTTAGGGAACAGCATAATTCTTACTGGAGTGCTTTTTTTCCTTTGCTGCTACTGCCTGTGAGAAGTATTGCAACTCTGCTCAGAGTTAACCATTGACTTTTGGGATATGAAGCTTACTTAGAAAAAGATAAAATTATTCTGTATATGTGCCATGGAACTTACAATGAGCCTTTTTTTTTTTTCCCACACAAGTGACCCATTAGGTATGATTGCTGATTTTTATTGTCACGTTTTCCTTGTTAATCACATCTGAGCTGTTGACTGAAGAACATTCTTGAATTAACAGTGCCAAACTTCTTTCAACTTATAACATACAGTGACAGCTCACATCTGTAGGCACAACATTTTATTTTCAGAACCACGTACTTGTCAATAGGCACCCTGTTCCTCCTTCTGCAGACTTAAAACTTGGAGGATGTTGGAGAGAAATCTTGCTGTTTAAGAGGAATGCTCTCAATCCAAATTGTATTATAACTGGAGGAAATTCTGTTTTTGTTTTTTTTTTTAATGATTTAAGAGCAGTATTTGTGTATAGTTTTGGTTTTGTTTTGCTTATTTTTAATCATATCTGAATTGAGGTTGATTAACTTCTGTTTGTTTCTAGATTTTTGTTTAATTATTATTTTTGAACATCGTGTTGTTAGTTATACCTTCTAACAAGGTGTGCTAAATGTACACGTTTTCACTCGGTACTTCAGTACACATATTAAGTATTGTAGCAGACTGTGTGTAAGAAATTTATTTTTAAACAAAGAGATAAATATTTATGGGATATTTTGTTTTCCTTTTCTCCTGTTCCCCTTAACAAAGCTGTGTGGAATCAGCCCTTACCTCTGCAGACCACAGTGTCAGTGCACCAACACTATGAAGCTTTTTGGCGAGAAACAGGGTTTGTTTCCCAGAAATCAGATGTCACTGAGCCCCAGAGAGAACCCCATGGACTGTAGTGCCTTATAGCCAAGGCAGCTGTGTTGAGTTCCCAGTTCCAGGGATGTCAGAGAGTATTGTTTGAGATGCACAATACTGGCTTTTATCTGCTTGGTTTCACTGGGCAGACGTTTTCCAGTATTGTTTCCAATCCTGCCCTCTTGAGGGAGATATCTAAGATTGCTTGTTCAGTTCTACAGTCACCTTCAAATTAAGTAAATTCAAACATTTTGGAGAATATGCTTGTAAGTAGAAGTATCCTTGTATTTTATTCAGGAAGTGCGATGAAAAACTGGTAAGGAAGATGAGTTGAAGCAGCTTTTAGGATGACAACCCATGAAAGCTTCTCAAAGTTCATCTCATCTTCACATTTATCTTTGACATCAGTATCGTTTTGTTTTGCTTTATTTTCAGTGTAGAGCATTCACTAAAGCAGTCAGTTTCCTTTACTTCTAGATAGATTTGTGCATCGTGGGGGGAAGTCGAGCTGTAATAAGGTTGTTTTATAAGTAGATTGGAAATGGAAAAACAAGCCTGCAGAGTACATATCGGGCAACAACCCAAAATAGAAGGGCATTGAGATAATTATTTAGAAGATGCAATGTTTTGGATTGCTGCATGAAATTAATGTAATTAAAACAACATTTTACAATGCTTTCAGTTTCATTTTTCTATTGTGATATTTCAGTGTATTACTGTTCAGACCTGATACATCTACCATGTGTGAGAAGGCAACTGTCTAAGGAAAAGCCATTATTAACACTTACATATTTAGCAAGAACTGTAGTCAGCAGTTTGCAAAATTGTATTGTAATGAATACATTAGGATAGAGCACTCTTACCTGCCACTACAAGCTTATAATACAGCAAATTAGATGGCCTTGGCACCTATTTTTTCAATTACACCTTCTTAATTTAAAAATGATGTTGAAATATTGACTTATTTTGCGTTGCAAGGTTGTCTCTTTGCTTTTTTTATGCAAGAAGTGCATGATTAGTGGGATTTTCATAAATGTTGTCTCCAGAATGTGATATTACTTTAATTGTAGCTTAAAACTTCTATTTTAACACTTGCATTGTAAAGCAGACAGTTGGTATATCACCAGGTGTCTTTGCCGTGGACTTATCGAATGGATGGAATTAGCTTAGTAAAAATGCTCAAAAATCACACATTTTTATATTCTCCAGTAGCACATTACATAAAATTAGTGTGGTGATCATGGGAGCATCAGTACGGCTGTATGTAAGTATGTCAGTTTCTCTTCTCCATGGTTTTACTTTTTCATCAGAAGATGAATAAATACCGCTCTCAGAGCTACTATAGGGGAATGGTAGGTCAAGTTTTGCTTTTATAATTGATTTGTGGAAGCAGTACTTGCAGAGGGGAAAAGTACTTCAAATCCTCATTTTCTTGGTGAGTGTTCCAGCGGATTTCAGTGAAGTCAAGAGTCTTACTGCTACAGAGATGTTTGATGGGTATCTGTACACATACTTAGTGATACGAATTTTATCTCTGAAACCTACTCTACCTCTATAAGTAAATGCTCTTTTGGGTGAGCTCAGCACTTTCTTAATTGCTTAAAAATAGAATCTACTGAATAATGAAAGATATTCTACGAGCAGGAAAAATGAGAGGAGCTGATTGATGTATATAAATTCTTATCAATTCCAAATTTTATGTCAAAGTTTATTAAAAATAAATTAATTACAATGTCTGGAAGATAATTGTTTCCATCTTTACATTAAAAATTATGGTGAAACATTATTCATACTGAAAAATGAATGTTAACCTCTGAGTAAAAGCTTACACAAGTGAGCAGATACATTCAAGCATGTTTAAAGAAGAGAGGTGGAGGAGATGCTGAGTACTGCTGCTGTGGCTGGGACAATGGTAGAATGACAAGCAGCAGAAAGATTATGTATTTCTGTATCTCTGTAACGGTACAATGTGAGACTAAAATTTCTTTTCAAGCTGTACAAAAAGGTTTCTAAGTTGTTGATTGCTGTATGAAGACAACTTGTGTATGTTCAAGTATATGTACATACAAGCTTTCTGTGAAAGGTCTTTTAGTAGAAAAGTTTGTAAAATTGTTTTGTAAAGCTTCCGCTGAGCCATTCAGGGGAAAATAAAGGGCTGACTGAAAATTACTCCAGCTTAAGGTCTACTACGGTGTTCACCATGGGGAAAGCCATGTAGAGAGGAACTAGAATTTTCAGATGAGCAATACAAATGTAGAAGGCTATGAGAAGTATGTGTAGCCCTCTTTCCTATTTATAATAGCCTTCCACAGAACTTCATTAACCAGTTGCAAGGAACTTCACAAGGCAGGACTTGTTCCTGATAGAGTGTCTCTACCCATGGAATGCATTTGACAGCTGGAGAAAGAACAGTACTTTGCTGCTGAGGTCCTGGCACCAGTCAAATGGAAAAAAAATTACTAATATTTACTAACTTTAACATTCATCCAAACCCTGGGTGAAATCTCTTTGCTGGACAGGTGAAGGTCATATGATTTTCGGAATGCAACTTGAAAAGTCTTTTTATGGAGGAAAGAAAGAATGATGTGCTGCTTGGGATGTTTAGAGCTCTGGGATTAAGCATCAAATCAATATTTTTAGGTGATAACACTTATGATTTTTTATCCATTTAAAATCTCTACTAGCTACCTCCTTCGGCATTCTTGCTCTATTTATAATAACCAAGCACTTTATAGCTCAGTAAAGAATGGAAGGTAGCTATGAAGAATAACTTGTATTGTTTGGTATGAGAAATATTTTGTCCAAATTCCTTCTGAGATCAGCTTCATGGTGTGGTGTCCTAAGAGGGCATCTGTTAACAATGTACATAAATTTTTAATCTGCTTGTAATATAAAGCAAATGTCTTTAAGAGAGTGGTTTATGAGGAGTTCAGCATGCCTCGGTATCAACCATATAATGATTCAGTGTGCTATTTATAACTTCTTAGTCATTGAAATTGAAAATATAAAAACAAATAAAATATTCTGTAGTGTATCTTTATTTTTAATCTGTGTGTGGGATGTCAAGAACTGTACTTGTCTTGTGGATGGCACATGCCTTTATGAGCCTATAAATACTTAAGTATATGAGAATCTGCACCCAAGTGGAACATGATGCATGGAAATTGTCTTCTAAGTTTAAAAATTTTGTTATTGAAAAAATTCTGATTGTTTAAATGCGGCATTTAAATATCATCATTAAGCTCCAATACAGAGCACAACACTTTGAATGCAATGCAGGAGATGCTGGTTTTGTTCATTGTAACACTATTCATGTTTGACAAGAGAAATCCATTATATGATAGGGAGAGGGAGGAAAAGGGCTAATCCTGAGCTCTGGTATAATTTGCACACTTAATACACATACATGCAAATATCCTGGATTTGTTTCTAGCATGCTTAAACCAAACAGTGTTTAATGTCTACAGATACCTATATGGGGAGAATGATTTAACATGTAAGCATAGTTATACTGATGCAAAAGCAAATTACAATCTGGTGGGAACAAGTGAGTTATAATTTAGGCATAAATAATAGTCTGTAATTTAAAAATGTTCATGTAATCTTCAAGAGAGACTCAACAAATATGGTATACCTGATCTGGATGCAGAGCAAGGGTGAAAACTGAACGTTCTTCCAGACTGATTTCTGGAAAACCATGACAATCTGGTTTGTGGAGTAAAGACTGAAACTGTCACAGAATGTTAGGATCATATTATTAAGTTCAAATAGTAATGTGGCCTGATTGTAGTAGCAATCCTTATCAATGCACAAGAACTTAAGAACGCAATATAATAATTCTGAAGATTGGTACAACAGTGAACAGGTGTAGTAAGGTGAATGGTTAAATACAATGCGTTTAAATTTTCCTTTTGCTATAAAATTGGAATTGTGTTTGCATTTCAGTATACTGTAGAGCATTTTTGTATTTGGTTTGAACAGTCTAGGGGCTTGCATTATATTGGCTGATTTTTTTCTTTGATATATGCAATAATGTCAATGAGCAATAAATTGCATGATGTATGCAAGGTATTGTTACTTCATAATAAACAAAAAGAACAGAGTTGCTTATTTTGTGAATTTTTCTTTCTTATTGTGGTAATAGCTTATGTACCTATAATAATAAATGCGTCATGAAAGAATGACTTGCTTTGGGTTAAGCTGAGAAACGGTTGGCTTGTTCAATACCTTGATGTTGCTGCACCTTGCTTTATGTGTGGAGAGAGGAAGGGGTCTAAGCCAGGTGTGTAGGGTGGGTGGACTTAGGGTGAAATGCTGTGTAGGACTTCACTGTGGCCAGGAATGTGACTTCAACTATAAATTGTTGTGTATTGTGGAAAAGCTTATGTTGATATTGGATAGTATTAATTATATCATGGTGTGTTATAATACATTTCAGGACATAAGCCAAACACTTCTCTGCAGGCTGTGGATATAAAGAGCTACTGTCATCTGTGTGTTATAGATGCCGTGCATTACACAGTCCTTTCCTGAATACTGAGATATGCAATTAAGTTTCTTAATTCTCAGTTTGACTATGGGCAGAGAATATATGCCTGGGAACCACAAACTGCATGGAGAAGCCTGGTGGTTTCTCTGAGCATGCTCAGAGGAAGTTGCTGCTGTTGAGTATCTTAACTTTGGCAATTGCTTGTATTTCTCTAAGCTTTCGAGTTATGCACTGATTAAATTTCTAGAAGAAAACACAGTGATTTTTACTATTTTTATTTCCTCTCATGTCTTAATGGGAATCTTGTGCTACTTGTAAACGATATTCTTAGGTTACTCATTTTATACTTTCTGTAGAAAACTTGTCAACTGGTCGATCTGTCTGCAGTGACTCAGGCTGGGAATGTCTGGAAGCCTTCCTTAGGGTCAGATGCTATATAGGTCAGATTTCCAACTGCTCGGGAAAGGACAATGAGGCTCGGTGGGACGCTGTTCAGCACCGGATGGCTTTTAGCGCTGAATGGAGGAAAGGAAGGTCTGAAGGTGGCTGGGAACAAGGGATGCTGTTCTGTGAGCCGTTCTCAACCGCACAAATTCAACAAATCTTGTTGAAAGCGTGAGAACCCCTGCCTGAGATGCAGAGGTGGATATACAAAATGCTTCCTGTGTCATTTTCTGGCGCATAGCTCCCCCATTAATATATGGGTGTTTTTTTTGTGAACTTTGTGTTTTTTCTGAAATTTTCCTTTGTTTTTGGTACTTGTATTGGTGCAATAATTCCAAATTAGGGGTTTTGTTTTGCTTGTTGTATGTCTTCACAGTAACAGGGTATCTGTCATTTTCTGAAGGATGGATATTGAGTATGCTCTGGTTTTGCTCGGCTTTTCTGGAGTCCACAGAGGGGGGTGCTTAAGGGCAGTGTGTGCCTCCTTGAGGCTGTCACCCGTTCTTTGCAAGGCTTTACTCTGAGGTAAAAGTATTTGCTGCAGAAACACCGTGATGGACAACGGGAAGATTTATTGAGAACGTGTTCTTAAAAGCACTGAAAGATTTTTTAATTCGGGTGCTCAAAACGACTGTACTCTCACAGACTTGCGTGCTCCAGCCGAACGCCAGCTGCCCTGACCAGCGCACGCTGCCGCCGCCCGCCCGCTACGGCTCCCTGGCGGCGCAGGGGGGCTCAGCCCGCCTTCCCGCTCCGCCCGCAGCGTGGCGCTGTGCCGGACGGGCCGCCTCCTACCGGCGGCAGCCCGCGGCAGAGCCGGCCCGCCGCGCCGCCTGAGGGAACGGCCCGCGCACGGCGGCGCCCCCGCGGTGGGCGGGAGCGGCTGTTGCGCAGGCGCAGGGCGGGGCGGGCCGGCGCTCTCGCGAGGCGCGCTTCTGCGGGGTCGCCGGGGGGCGCGGGCCGGGCAGAGGTGACCGCGGGGGTGGTGAAGCGAAGCGACTCGACGCGGGAAGCGGCGGTAGCAGCGGTGGGGCGCGGGCCGTGGCGCCGGGCCCGGCCCGGCCCCTATTGGCGAAGGGGGGCGGGCCTGACCTTGCCTGCGGGTGAGTGCGGTCGCGGTGCGTGTTACCGCTCGCGGTGCGTGTTACGGGTCGCGGAGCGCTTCCTGCAGCGAGGCGAGGCCCGGGGCCGCCGCTCGGAGCCGGGGAAGGGGCGCGAGCGGAGCGTCCCTCCTGTCCGCCGCTGTGCGCGCTGTGCAGGCCTTGGCCGTGGGTTTTTATGGCTCACAGTGGTTTTTAAGCAGTTTGTGGTTCCGCGGTATAGCTGCATGTGCGTTCGCTGTAGTGAGTAATGAACATAAGTTTGCTTTACAGGCATTTGCTTTTTTCTTTTCTTTAGAAACTTGAACTGAAAAGCCTAATTTCAGCAGCCATGGGTCTGTCTGCATCCGCCCCAGCGGCCACAGCTCAGTCAGCAGCCGAGCCTTCCAAACAGCACCAGGCAGCCTCTCCACCTTCGGAATGCCCCATGCACCGGCAGAAAATGAGAGGTAACTGTGCTCAAAAGCTAGTGAAGTTAGCTCCTTGCACTGAAAGCTCAAAGGTGTTTGTCAGGAAAGAAAAACAACTGCATTAAGAACTTGAGCCTGTCCCCCACCCAGGGTGTCTTGCAGGTAGCAGTTGGTGACAAGAACTCAGCTGTTCCCCTGAGGAGGTGGCTGCTGCAGAACCCGTGGGTGCTCCTGCTCAGCTTTCCCCACAGGGGTCCTGCAGGGCTTTGGGGCACATCCATGTGCGGCCAGATTGGTGCCCATGCCCCTTTGGGGGTGGTCAGTGGGAGCAGATGGCTGTGCATCAGGGTAGGGGCAGCAGAAGGGTGCGATGAGGTCAGTGTCTGGGGAAGGACATGTCAGCTCTTTGTTGGCAGAATGATCACAAGTTGGATTCGCATTGCTTTGGAAATCTTGGTGACAAACAGCTTGGTGTAGCAGCAAGTCATGGAGCAGGGTGTAAGCATTCAGGGGCTGTGTGAGAAGCTTAGGTTTGAGCATGGTGTTGAGTGCTAAAACAGGCAAGACAAAAATATTTACAAAAATTGGAAAGTGTTCTAAAACTCAAAAAGTGAAATAGCATTCTTGTATTTACATTAGTATTTGATGAACTGTTTTCCATCTCTTGTCATGTTTCAGAGACTTCATTTTGTAACAAAACATATAATGCTTTTTCCTATATTTTAGGTTGTCCAATGCACATGAAGACTTCTGACCGTAGGGATGAGAACACAGACAATGTTCCTGCACATCAGGAAAGAGCATATGAATATGTAGCATGTCCTGTGAAGTCTGGGACATCTCAAGCAAATGATGACATAGATCCTAGCAATATGGTAACTTTCACTTGGTTCAGATGTTTTCTTCAGTCTCGTTTCTTCTGAAACACCAAAGATGTAAATACTGATGCTGTGTAAAATGGGAACTCAGTGGCAAATAATGTTCTTTTTTTTCCATTTTAAAACTGCTTTTTCTGATTGTTTATCCAAATATTTTTGGATATTTAATTTTTTAATTTAATTTAAGCTAATGTAAGATTGAAGACTCTCTTCTTCAAAGTTGAATCATTTTTGATAAAAAGTGATTTTACAGTTTGTAAATACTTTATGCCATGTATTTCTGTTTGTTACATACAAGCATGGTTCTTAAGTTACATCAGTGGTTTCTAGGTTCTGTACAATAGTGGTATGGTAAGTTCTCATTCAGGTCTTTCTGACATTTCCTCTGATTACAAGAAGAGTGCAGATTTGAAAGTTGAAGTTTAGACAAAAGGTGTCTTTTGGTCTTTAGCTGACAAACTTACACAAAACATTTTGTTGCAAAAAAGAAAGGTGACCTCAGTGGATTTAATGTGAAGGCTGAACTTCTTGATCTTGGCTGCTTAATTATTGCTTTATTTTTTCTCAACTACTTAATTTCTAGTTTGTTTTTGCTTTTATTGTTCAGGTGATTCTCTGTGTTTTCTAGATGCCTCCTCCTAATCAGTTGCCATCTCCAGATCAACCATTTCCATTGTCGACTGTTAGAGAAGAATCTTCCATTCCTAGGGCACACTCTGACAAGAAATGGGTCTACCCTTCAGAACAGATGTTTTGGAATGCTATGCTAAGAAAAGGGTAAATACACTGAATTTTCAGCTGAAGTCTTCATGAGCCTGGGATTTTTGAAATAGCATCATTAGTTATTATTCATAGATGCTATTTTAGAGTTTCAAGCAGGAAGCAATTAACTTTCATTTGTAAAAAAATACTGCTTTAAAAAAAAACAACCTTTAACATCACGTGTGAGCTGATCTCAGACTGTCCTCCCCCATCATCAGCAAGGTGGCTGAGAATGTCAAGGCAGCTGTTACTAACTCAGAAAATTTTCTTTGAAGTCACTGCACAGGTGCAAAAAGACTTTGTATGACTACCTACCTTCAAATGCAAGAGGCTTCAGTCTAATCCTATAAACTGATAGTAAAAATTCTGTGAATGCAAGGGCGTTCATTTGGCTCTGTAATGCTGCTAAAAATTTGAAAATTAAAATTGTTTGACTTGTAGATGTTTTCTGTCTAAACAGAACTTCAGTGTAGGCAAGATTGAACTGAATGATAGATGATTCATTGGCCTAAAAAAAATCTCTGCTGCTGTTTCTGCATTTCTTTGTATTTATTTGTGTGTCATTCTGAAACATATCAACTTTAAATGCAGTTACTATTAAAACAGTAGTGATTCTTTGATACTACTTTTTGATGCTAGAGTCAATATATCTTGAGCAGTTTATATTGAACACAAATTTTTAACCTGTAAATGCTTTAATGTATTCAATTTTATGCCTGTTGGAAAGGAAGCACAGTCACAGTGCAGAATCAGAGAGATTGAAGGTGTTTCAAAGTGTATGCAAAATGTATTAAGCAGGACTTTTGTGCATTAAGAACGCAAGTGGGATTTTTCCTGAGCATTTTTACAAATACTGTGGATGTGCCATTGTTTGCACATCCTGATAACTTTCTGATCCAGTTAAGCTGTTAATTTAGCTAGCTTTAAGTTGATCTCTGTGATGATAACTTCAAAAACTATCTGTTTATGCAGAAAATAAAGAAAATTCTCAGGATGCTTTAGCAGATGAGCCAGAAGTTTCCATTCTTGCTTTGTGTCTTTGCATAAACACTTAAATCTGTTGATTCAATGTCCATCCAATCGAGTAAGGAATATGGAGGAGTTACACAGTAATACTTGTCTTATTTTTTAGGTGGAGGTGGAAAGATGATGACATAACAAGTGAAGATATGACTAACATCATTAAGATTCACAATCAAAATAATGAGCAAGCTTGGAAGGAGATTTTGAAGTGGGAAGCTCTTCATGCTATGTATGTACACGTGAAATGAGAAGCAAATCGTTTGGTTTAGCATTTGCTTTTGTAATTGTTTCAAAGTAGACTTTGTAGTTTTCATAAAAATATTCTGGTGTTGATACATTTCAAAAGTCATGGTCTTCTATGATCTCCCATTTTGATAATCGGGGAGGAAGATTAAACAGCAGGGATGACTAGAACTGAATAATTACACAGACAAAACGGATCAGCCGTCTAGTGGTGTGGCACATTATGTGGACTTGGAGGAAAAAAACATCTTAGTGTATGTATTTGAAGATTACTTTATTTCCATCTTTGTTATGAAAAAGGAGAGGGACAAATTTTCTTTTAAGAGGAACTTGTGTCACTTTCAGTATAGTCCTTGTTCCTAGAAGACACAGACTAGTTAAAGATGATGTATCTAGAAATCGTCCTCTGAAATTCCATGACCTTTGTTGCAGAGTGGTATCTTTTATGATTTTCTGTTATTTAACTGTTTTCACTTCTGTAACCTGTTACATTTGCAGATAACTTCTTTAGAACAATGCTATTATGGAGCATATCATGGATACCTTATTGTACTGGCAGAAAGTGCTGTCAAAATGGGCACTTTTCAAACCTTTAAAAAAAAAAAAAAAAGCTGTCTTAGATGACTGTAGTTACATTTTTTACTGTTACTATTTCCCCTACTCCATTTCTCTATCAGTAAAACAAATTATTTTAGTGGTGTGTAGGGGAACTTTTAGGTCAGGGCTTGAACTGGTGATTGAGCATCTGATGAAGGGGTGTGGCTGTTCCAGAGAGCACAGGCAAATTGTTTGCAGCTGTGCTCCCTGTGTGACTAGAAGGGGTGGACTTGCTCTGGGCTCACAGAGGGGCCAGCTGCTGAAGGGAGAGCATCTCTTGGTCTTAGGTTGCTTCCTGATACGGAGTGCAGCATAGCCAGAGGGCTTCTTTACCAGTTGGGTGAGGTCAACTCTTCTTTCTTTATGCGACTGCTGGTCTACCTGCAAATACTTTGCTTGGTATCACTAAGAACCTGTCAGAAGCAATTTTCCTTAGCGAGCAGAATGTGGTGTGAACAGTTAAAATTAGACTTTGTTTCAAAAAGTAGAAACTATTATCTCTGTTCTAATTGTGTCTGTAGGGAATGTCCGTGTGGACCGTCCCTGATGCGGTTTGGAGGCAAAGCAAAGGAGTATTCACCAAGAGCCAGAATACGTTCATGGATGGGGTACGTTGGCATGAAAACAGGACTTCTGGTCAAGACGAAAGGTAGAGAGGCATGTCTGGAGATGCAGTGTAGAAGTAATTTAGAGATGATACAAAAGTAGAATTGCAAGTTATAATCACCAGACGATGCACGTAATGGTAGGGAATCTTATTCCCAGAATGTGAATAAATAAATCTTGCTTCCACTCCCTCTCCCAGGTTCATAATACCTATCCGTTAAGTTGCACTGTTATCTATCTTTCCAGATATGAACTTCCCTTTGACAGACATGATTGGATTGTTGACCGATGTGGAAAAGAAGTGCGATATGTTATCGATTACTATGACGGTGGTGCAGTAGATAAGAACTACCAGTTCACTATCCTGGATGTTCGTCCTGCATTTGATTCTCTGTCGGCTGTGTGGGACAGGATGAAGGTAGCCTGGTGGCGTTGGACTTCTTAACTACTCTTGTTATGCGTGATCAAAAAGTAAACCACTTATCTCTGAGGTTTGAGGGTATGTGACAGTAGGACGTGAAATAGAAGTTCAGTAAAACTGTGACTGTTTTCAACACCACGGTTCTTTAGGGGGGGCATGACGAGGGTGAAGAAATGCATTGTGAAGTATACCAATGCTTTATGATGCTATAAATTATATAATAAAAGTACAGAAGCAAAAACATGTATCTTAATTTTCTTAAGACCTGGGAAATCTTTTATTCTGTTACAAATCTTGCATAAGATTTCCTTCTTTCATTTCATGCCTTTGGTGCTCTACCAAATACATTTTGTTGTAGTTTTGAACACTACTTAAAAAATAGTGAAAACTGGAAGTTTCATGAATGGTTGCCCTTGGTTACAGTATTAGCATACACAGATGATAAAGCATAGAAGTTGTGGACTGTTACAAACTGCATGTTTTCCTAAGTATTGAAAACTACATGCTTGTTTTTACATGGGCACTTTACCCGTTTAAATACGTTTCCTCAGAAAATTTCAGTCAAATCTATTCTGTTAAAGAAAAATGAGTATTGTAGTGAGTATTTCTAAAAGTGTGTTCAGTTGGAAATGTGGAGAGTATACTTAAACCTTAATTAGCAGTTTCTCTTTGAACAGAAGAACAGCTGATTGTTAGAGGCAGGAAATGAATGTGTCGGCTTCTCTTAAAACACCACTTCTCAAAGGAAGTAAGGTTGATGTCTAATGAGTATTTATTTAATCATTTAAAAAGTTTGTTTTCTGATGTAAGAAAGTTGTATTCTTTTTGCTGCACTTGCGTGTTTTTTCTGTCTTTATTGTATCTTCTCTTGTATTCAGGACAGAAACTTTTATTTAAAGAATGTGTCTGGCAGTGCATCTGGATTTTCATCATAGTTTCATCACCTGTAGTGTAGTATTTCTTAATTCCTTTTAAAATATATATAACAGTTGCACAGAGGTGTATGACTACATAGTCATAACACGTTCCTTCATAGCAGTAATAGCGAGGTGTGGTACAGAGATACATAACTTGGCTAAAAAGGTATCCAAAGTGCAAGTAAATACTTTGCAAGTAAGTAAGGTTGAGTTGAGTGTTTTTTGAGAGTGATGCTTGTTAATTCTGTGTGGCTGAACTGAGTGATGTTTATGCTTAATATGGAAAATAATTTTTTTTTTTCCTTTTTTTAAAGTCCTACTGTAATAGCTTTAAACTTGCATGGCTTGGTAAATTTCGGTTGCCACATACATGAAATTATGTTCCTCCCTCCCTTTCAGCATACAGTACTGTTGAGGATAAGTCCTCTGTGCAGAAGACTTGAGAAAACTACAATATGGTATTTGGTTATTCTTTCTGTTCTCAAGTCAGAATTTCTTCTTGTAACTTTAACTGGCAGCCAGCTGTACTTTAATTTTCTGAAAGTGGTTATTTTTCACTGATAACAGAAGCTTCTTTTTGTTTTCTCTCAAGGGGAGAACACCTTAGTACTTCAGTAAAGTAACTCTTCTCAATTAAGAAAATAGGCAGGGAATCTTCCGTGATTCTTGGTACTAATGGAGACTAATTACTACCACTTAAAGGCAACTATCTGTAGGGTCAGAATAAAACTTACCCAGAAGTCCAGAATCCTAAGAAATAACTCCTACTTTTACCTGTTTCCAATTTCCTATTACTTTTCCCCTTTTTTCAGCGATTCATACGTGTGTGTGTGTGTGTGTGTGTGTGTGTGTGTGTGTGTGTGTGTTAATGAGAACAGTTTAGAGCAAGAAAACCCAAGCCTCAGTCTGAGTAGATATAAGAAGTGTCTGACAGTAAAAGAGCTACTTCTTCCAGTTCTAATAGAAAAGACAGAAGATTGCTGCTTTTTGAGGTGGGCTTTTTGAGTTTTATGTATGTGTTTGGTAACTTGATCTACGCACAATGAAGAGTGCTTTGGAAAATGACTAGTCTGCACTGTTGGTTTTGGAAACTTGACATTAAGTGTGTTATGAAAACTGTAATTGCTACTAAATCTGGTAGAAGATGTTTCATGCTGCTCCATGAATTTGCTGTATTCTGTTTCATCTTTCCTAGATTCAGAATTGTTCTTTTCTGTGCTGTTTTGTCATTCAAACAAAAAGGAGACTCAAATAAATATACTTTTCTTAACTTTGGTATTTGTGATCACATTTCTAGTTCTAAGAATTGTTAATATGAGCTCTTGCATGGGCCAAATGAGATATCTGTTTCATTGGCCTAAAAAAGTTATCTTTGAATATACGTTACTCATATTTAGGTAAAGACAGAATCAAAAAGTAAGGACTAATTTAAGCGTTAGCCAGCCAAACCTGCAGGTTTCAGAATAAGAACATATGACAACAAATATTTTCATCCTCCGTCCAGCTAACTTCTGCAGAATGGAAGGTTTTAGTTTTTTAAAGTAATCATTAGAAATTAATTAAGTTTATATTCTACAAGCAGTGAGGCTTAAGGAAATCTGCAATTTTCTGGTTTAGGTTGTCTATAGTTCACCTGTGTTCTGCTTTACCATGTCCAAGCTTTCCTTCACCTGTTGTATTTGGTTCTTGCATTTAAAACAGCTGGTCTGCAGTTGAAAATGTGTTCGTCAAAGATACTGTGTTTAGAAACTGCAATCTCTGTGGCTCTTTCATGATCAGTGGAAAAGGACTCTGGCATAGCACTCCAGCTGTAATCAAGTCTTGGGTAATGTGCATGTAGCCAAGAGTAATGTTGATCCTCCTGGAGTATGAGACTGATTCAGCTCCTCTGGCCTCTTGCCATTGCATTGCTTCAGGTGGCTGCCCTGCAGTTAGAGTGCCCGGCACTGTGCTGCCAATCCAGAGGAACACCAAATGTGCCTGCTGGGCCTACTATGCTTTCCCTGCTAAGTGATGGCCTAGTTCTCTGTTTTTCTACGTTGTGTGCTCTTAGCATCTGGTCAACATGAATGCCTTGTTACTAGCATTAATTCACAGCCTTGTGGAGGGATACCTGTAGTTCCTTGATGCATGGAGTCATTGTGATATTTTGCCACTGTGTAGTATTAGGCAGTTTGGAAGAGGGGAGGTATCTCTTATCACCTTTTTCTCCCCCCTCCTCTAGAAATAACTTTCTCCTTTTCAGTATTATGTCGAAAGTCCTAACTCCTTTTCTTCATCCAAGCCCTAGAATTTCTGCCCTGTTTAGCTGTAGAAGAAAGGGATTATATTGCTGATAAAAAGATATGTGTCCATTGTTCATTTCTGATATATATATATATATATATATATATATATATATATATATATATATTTTTACTGCCAAAGCTAAGTGTTCTGGGTTACCATTTTTAAGTTGTCATGTGAAAGAAATATGTTAGTTTAGCGTGAAGGGGGACAGTAATGACAATTATATAATGTATTCACTCTCTGGACTTCAGTGTGCTCTGTAAACAGCTATTGAAAGACAGACTTTAGCCTGTGAATATTGTTATGTCTCCAGAAGGCTTGAGAGTAGCCAAGGATCTTTCAGTGCTCTGAAAATGATCATAGTCTGTCATCTCAAAGAATCTTAATTTCTTTAATGAATGTAACAGCTGCATCTATTTAGTCTTAATCCTTGCACATCAAACTCTACAAAACCTTGCAGAATACTAGTCCTGACTCCAAACTCAGATGTGTTCTCTTGAGCACATGTGCAGAGATGACTTATTTACTGCTCCAAATGGTTGTGCTGGTTCCAGCAGGAGCTGCTCACAAGACATGTTTGCAGCATGTGTGCATATGTTTATAAATAGACTCTGAATGGACCAGATTTTCAAAGAGTAGTATAAATATAAGTGTTGGGATTACTTTTAGGCCTCATGTAAAAAGTCTAACGGAATAGATACTGTTTCCTGTATTGACATTCCAGTTTGGATAATAACCTCTTACATGCTAGAAACCATCACATTTGTTTTCAAAATATCAAGGGAAAAAAAAAAAAACAGCAAGAAAGCATCACGGACTTGGTAGTGATTTTTGCTTTCCAATATTTTGCCAATTTTGTGGTAACCTCATAACATTTTAGCAGTTTTTCTGACATGCTGCTGCTCTTACTTCTTTCTGAAGACCACAACCCCATAGGTCTCCTGTCTGTAGGGATAGCTAATGCTTTAATTGATCATTAGACATTCAAACTGAGTTTCCATCTCTCAAAAGATTGTCTTAGGGAATCGACTTGGAGCAGTTTGATACATGGAGGATAAATATAAGGGCCTTTAAAAAGCACTGCTAGACCGCAAATCCTTGAAAAACTTGCTTCTAAAATACTTAGAAGAAAAAGCAATAGAAAATGTGTTTTTTTCTCTCAAATTAGATAGATATATATGATAGAATATCATATATATATCTATTAGATAGATATGTATGAGAATTCATTAACTTTCAAAAACTAAGGAGTGAAATGCTATGAAAAGGCTGAATTTTACCTTAGAAAAAAATACTACTTTTATCAGTTTTATTTACGGAGTCAAAATTACTTTATTCCAACTAAAAGGAGCTAGAGCCTCCCGCTTTGGGCTCTAACCAAAACATTCACATCAACCAATTTCACTAAGATAGATACCGAGTCAAAGTGGTGTTCGAGTCCAAAGGGTATTTTTAGTATGTTCCCTAATAAATGTTTTTGTTGAGGTAACATTGTTCCAGTGCTTGTTATGATGCTTACTCTGAAGAAATGAAACAGAATCTTCCAAACTGATAATTTCTGGGTGTATGCTGTAAATTGTATCATAGAAGGCTGGATGAGTTAAGGTAATTTTTCTCTTTTTATCCAAAGGTATAAATATAGCATATGTTTAGTATATATTTTACTCTGTCCTGATAACCAACATAAAACATTGTGGAGTAATTCAAAGATGATGTGAATCACTTGAGTATTCTTATTATTCTTGAATTCATGAAGTTGCATTTGATAGGGCTCTAGAAAATGCTGTTATATAATGGAAGTGGCCCTTCAAATTAGCCATGTTTCTCATTTAGAAGATGCCTATATATGTGTGTATCTATGGAGGCAAATAGCTTCCTGAGCTTGTGTGTATGATTTTCTTACCTGTGTAAGCATATTTGGGTAAAATCTCTGTAAGTTCCTGGACCTAGCATCAATTCCTGGGGCTGCATAACTTTCTGTATAAATATCTGTGTTTTAGGACCAGCCTCTATTCCAGGTAAAGAACTGGTGCAAGACTTAGGCATAAACAGGTGAATTGGACCTGATCAGATGAATTCTTAATGAGATCTGCAGAGATGCTGTCCTTCAGCTCTCTCTTTCCCAGCAGCAGCTTAGCCATCACACCTGTGCTGTGGTTATGGGTTTTTCATTATTGTTTGCTCTGTGATTCATGAATGGGCATCTTAGGAGATTTTTAGGCTCTTAGTGGTCCTTTAATGCCTTGTAGAGTACATACTTCAGGACTGCTTATAACTGTGATAGCTGGCACAGCAGGTTGACTAGCATGAAAATGATGGCAAAAATATGTAGATGGATGGTCCAGCTCAATGTTTTTTTCGAATGTCTGTCTTCTCTGTCATTCACAACCTGGTTTAAGGGGAGAGCAGGACTAAATGCATGCTTTTATATGTAATCACTAGTGGTTGTCAGCTGATTGATTGGGAGTCATAATTACAGTGAGTGGAAAGCAAAGGATGCTACTTCTGCAAATAACACTGGGGAGATTAATCTTTCTGATATATGAAAGGTTGTGTTCTGTTTGCCTTGTCAGGCAAAGTGGAAAATACTGATATCATCAGTGGTATATCAATTTATGACAGGGTGCTGGGGGTGTTCTAATACAGAGTAACTCCAAAAAGTGGGTTTTTTGAACTTTATTTGCCATGTGTTGATGGGTAGCAGCCATTTAGAGAAATGAATATAGCTAATGTTTATCTATCAAACACTGCAATGTTTGAAGAAATTAAAAAAAAAAAAAAAAAAAGGGAAAATTGATCTTGAGTTCCAATTTAATAATAATGGAATATGAAGGCCAGATCGTAACTGTAGAAGTTCATTTCAAATTTAAATATTTAGCATTTTCACTAGTCTGTGAATATAAGAAAATTTATTACATTAAGATGGAATTTAGATCTTTGACATGAAGCTGATATTTTCATAGTGTGAAAAATATCAAGCTGACATTATACTGTCTCATTTGATGACTTCCAAATGTCAGAGTGCAGTAAGTTATTCATAGGGACCTCAGTGTCTTGTGATAGTGTCAATTTAGAAGACATTTACATCGACTTTTTTTATTTAAACATGTAAAATGGAATATGCAAAGTGGATGAGGGGAAGGGGGAAAGACCAGGGGCAAGCAAGTTCTCAGTAATAGAATGAAGCACTTCTAAGGCTAATTTTCACTAATTTTCAGCCTTCTGAACAGCTGCATGGACTGCTGCCTGGCAGCACTGATGGCAGCTCCAGGCTTATGTCTGTGCATGTTATTCACTCATTCTCCACTCAGCATTTCTTGGTATTTCAACAGAACTTACGGCATTAAAAATAGTATGATATGCTTTGCTGAATAAATAAGCCACCCATCCCTTGCTTCTAAGTGACTTGTTACAAACTTCAGTGACGCACGCCCACTGCTGTCTAACCTCTCAGCCTCCTGCTGCTTTTCCAGCTGGGGGAAAGCACCGAATGGCACCCCTGAGATAGCTGTATGTGCTGTCATGCCTGTAGCGGGCCTCAGCCAGATGACCACCAGGAGAACCATCCATGCACCATCGCTGACTGCAAGAAGAGCAAAGTCCAGTTCCACCGAGGCTGTGTTGTGCACCGATGCCAACAGCTGGGGCTGACGTGGCTGACTCCTTGCCCACACTGCTGCTGTTACTGATGCCTATGATGTCAGCATCTCTCGGTGCGGTTTGCTCAGCTGTGTGTTTCTGGTATGCCCGCTGCACGCTGCGTTTCCGAGCCGAGCTGCGGCTGTGTCGGGCAGCTCCGTGTTCCTGCGTGCGCCTGGGCGGGCGGTCATCGCACCAAGCGCTCATCGCAAGCGCTGCTGTGCGGTATGGCTCTACGTAGAGCATACCAGAAATTGTCACGCTTACTTTTATACCAAGGAACCTGTTTTAGAAAAGTGCCGGGCGGTGCCGGAGCGGGGGTTCCCGCACCCAGAGCCAGGCCGCGGCCGCAGCCCTCCGCCGACCGCACAGCCCGGGGCTGCCGGACAAAATGGCGGCGGAGCCACGCGGCAGCGGAGGGCTCTGCTCCGCCCCTGGTGCAGCCGGCAGCCGCCTCTGGGCCGGCCCAGTTCCATCGCACCGCTCTGCCCTTCTCGCGGCACTCCGCGCCCGCCTAAGCCGAGGGGTGGCGGAAGGCCTTGCAGTGCCACCGCCCCCAGGCGCAGCTGCAGGCGGGGCCGAGTGCGGGCGGGCGCGGCCATGTCGGAGCAGGCGCTGGAGGAACTCTCGGCCCTCGCCGCCATCTACTGCGAGCCGGGCGCCTGCGAGGTGCTGGCGAGCTCAGGTGAAGGCGGCTGCGGTTCCGGGCGGTCCAGTTCCCGAGCGGCACCCGCTCGACCCGGCGCCGTCCCGCCGCCTCGGCCCCAGCGGCCGCTTCCACGAGGGTGCCGAGCGCTGCAGGGGCGGCGCGCCGCCGTCGGCTGCTGGCCGCCCGCGACGACAGGAGGCGCTGCGGGGCCGCTCCTCGCGCGGGGCCGGGCTGCGGCGCGGCTGCTGGGGCGGCTGTGCCCGCTGGGATGACGGCGGCGTGCGGCTGGTGCTGCGCGTTTGCCGTAGGCTGGAAGGCGAGCAGACCTGCAGCGCTCCGGGGTGCTGCGGGCCGGGAGCGCAGCGGCGCGGGGTGTCTCGGGGTCCCCCTCCCCGGATCCCCGGCCGTGGCCCTGGGCAGCCTGAGCTGGGCTTTGGGCGAGCTGAGCTCGTTGGTCCCCGCCGCTGTGTGAGCAGCCCTTGCTGCTTTGGTGTGCAGTGGCACGGGGCTGCCCTGCATGGCTCGTTGTAAACGGTTACTGAGAAATTCATTGAATAAACCACATTCTTTATTTGAAAATAGCCATCGAAATAGATCCCCGGAGAAGAGTAGGCCGTTATTTGAAAGGAAGACCTGCAGACAGCCTCCGAGGGACGCAGACATCAGTGCATGCATGGGGAGCAATCAGCAGGGGTAGCCTACAAGTGGGGTTGGTTTGCGTCTACATCTGCAGCACACCTCTTGCCCTGGTTCTCTTTTTTTTTCAGTTGGCATTTAGAGGTGTATTTTTAAAATGTAATTGATGAAATGCCTCAACTGAGTTTTGTTTTCTAAAAGACGTTAAGTTCAGATGCATTATTTCAGGCGCTAATTGAAAATACAGTATCTAGGCTTAACAGATACTTGTAACAAATGTATCTGAACATTGTGTATGCGCGGCTGTCTCTCCATCTCTGTGCTTCACATACAGCAAAATGTTTTTGTGTTACTAAATTGCCAGGATGTAAAAGGCTTAGAAGTCTTCCAGGGACATCGTGAAGTGTCATGGATGCTCAGTACAGACAGGCTGGTGTATTTATATTAGTGTTGTGTGACCTTGTGAGGTTGTTCCCATGATATGTTAGGATCATGAATATCTGATTGATTTCCATTGTTTTCAGCTAGAATTGAAAAGGTTCCTTACAGGATTGTTGGAAGTTTTCTTATGTTGTGAATTTTTGTTTTGGAGTTACAAAAGCCTTAAGTTAGTCTAAAGTATGGTTTTACTGTATTTACAAGCTTATATTTGCATAATCTCTTCAAACCATAGAAATTGTCTTTGACAAAACAGTGCACGAGGGTAACTTCAGAGAGGCTGTTAGATTCTGCTCTCTCGTATGTTAAGAGTAATTTGGGTATAGATCTGTTGAATCAGAAAGGAGACTATTGAGACTCTTACTCCTTATGGCTTTGAGGAATGGAAGAAAATGCTTTTGCAGAGCTCTGGGTGTGCTAACAACCTCAGCTTCCCAGAATTTGACAATGAACTATTCAGAATATAAAATATGTTTTTATCCAAACCAACGTGTTGATGAATTTAAGTAAACTAATTACGGCATGTCGTTCTTACCTTCCATCTTTCCTTCTATTTAGAAAGATTAGCATTAGAGATAGAAATCCATAATTTACTTTTAATCTGTTCTTTTCTGGTTTACTCATCCAGTTTGCTATAAAAATATATTTATATATTCCAAGCTCGTACTTTAATAGATGCCATTTTCTGAATATAAAAATAGTCTGCATTTGTTGCACAAAATGCCTTTGGGCAGGAGAGGAGGGGGATATCTGTCTGGCTGTCGTGGAACATAAGAAAAAATCTGAAGTATGCTAGAGCTAAATATGCTGATAAGCGTGCTGCTGTGGGTGAAAATAGGTTAAAATGTATTGAGTTTAGTCGTATTAGCACATTAAATGCCAACAGGGGTCAGACCCAAACCTTTATTTCAGAAATAATCACCATTTTGCTGCGAAGCCAACTCAGACCTTGTACTGTGTGCAAACAAAGGATACATTTCTTCAGAGCCTTGTTACAAAGGATGACAAGTGTCACTCTTTGTTCTGCCGGCAGCCTGCAGTCTGGTGCAGAACATGGGCACCACCATGCTTAAATAAACTTTGCACACCACAGCCCAACACATGTTTTGAACAAGTTCTCCTTTTTGAAAGTGAGTCTGAAGCAGATGTAAATGGACGTGGCCAGGCTCAGAGTAATCTGCTTTGGGACGTGAGGCTGCAGGGCTGCACTGGGACCACTCCATCGTGCAGGGAGAGGTGTGAGGATGTGGCAGGCCTATGGATCCATGCAAGGCAGTGGGAGGTCCTTGCTGAAGGGGCAAGGTTGGCCTGGCTGCTTCTTCAGTTCATCTGTAGGCTATGTGTTTCAAATAGATATAGGCAACATGGTGTAAAATGAAGCGGCTGTTGGGCAGGCATCAGGTGATGCTGATGTTCAGCCAGAGGCTGGGGGCCTGGCAGCCCATGCTATTGTAATGCTGTACTTCAGTTACTGAGTTTGCAGCGTTTGCTCGTTTTATTTTGTGACTGCTCTGCCTTTGAGTATTCTTTGCGTGAACCAGGAAGGAAGTTTGGAAGCAGACCTTTGGTTAAGCTCTCTCAAGTCCATCTCTCTGTCCAAGTCGCTTTTAGTTTCTTTCACTTCACAGTGTTTAAATATAAAGTCACAGAGAGCGCTGAGGTTGGTTAGCGGTGTTGGCAATGCTAATCAGACGTAATTCAGCTGACTGTTATGTGAAGGAAGATAAGGTACGGGGGGAAGGCGGCAAGTCTCTTCAAAAGAGCTCCTCAGAAACTCAACTCAGCTCTCATCTGCCTTTCAAATCTGGCTTCTCCTGCCCTCCTAGAGTGAATCAGCCTGACACTGTAGCAATTTTTGTGAGAATTGGGGTGAAGTGTTTGGAATGCATCAAAAAGGTGAAGCAGAGAACATCTGAGGAAGTTCACCTTTTATCTGATACCCTCTTTTTTGATTGCAGAGGAGGTTAGGTCTTTGTCCCCTCTTTTCACATTATCATGTTTTGTGTTTTTTTTTTTTTTTCTTCTGTGAAACAAGAAGGTGTTTATTGTCCTTTCATATTCATTGATTTAAATTATGTGATTTATCAGGAGAGCGTGGTCTTTTCTCCTGTATGCTTACACTGTATACTTTTCATGTTGAATATAATTCTGTTCTGGAGTAGACTGAGAACATGTTTTGAGTACCTATGCAGGTCTATAAGCATAAACTATGGATATATATGGATATATGTATGGATGTGTGTAGTGTTTTGGATCAAATGTACAACAGAGATATTTTGATTGTCTCAGTCCAACTGTTGAGAATGTGGAGAAGTTGACAAAAGAACTAAATGTAATTTCTCAGAAAGTTGTAGGGGATGAAGAATTTGTGACTTCTTTTCTTTCCTTGTCTCTTTTCTGTGTTGAAGTGCCTTTGAATAGTTAGATCTCCAAAAATACACAAGGCTGTGCTGGTATTGATGGTAAAAGCCCTACTGTTTTTTTCTAGGATCACAGTTACAGCAATGCTCTGTCCCTCCGTCCAGTTGTCCTTGCTGCTGTTACTGAGCTGTAGAAGCTGACTTAAGTTTTTAGGACAATTCTTTGTTACTGGCTTGAGTAGACTTTAAAGGAGCCAAAAGGTGTGAATGCTTTTTGGAATGTGTTAAATAATTTTCCTTCTAGTATGATATGGAAGTGTTTCATTTTAGGATTCTCTGCAAGTGAAGCTACAGTTATTGGTTGCACCTCCACATCCCTCCAAGAAGAACACCACATTTTTAGTACAGAATGACATTAAGTTGAATTGATAAAAGACAATAGCAAAACTTAATAATGTTTTTCAATTTCAAGCAAACTATTAATGTTTATTTTTTGTACTTTCCAGAAACAGATGGAGTCACATTTAGAATTCAAATCAGCGTGAAAGAGCTACTGGATACAGATATACTTTTAAAGCTGCTGTTTCGTTTACCAGTCAATTATCCATCAACTCTACCAGAAATTTCTGTTAGCTCAGACCAGCTTACAAGGGCCCAGTGTATGGACATAAAAGATAAATTACTTGAACAAGCAGAGAAGCATCTTTCTGAACCCATGGTGCATGAGCTGGTTCTTTGGATACAGCAGCATCTTAAATATATCATTAAGCAACCAGCAACAGTTTGCAATGAAAAAAACACTTTGTCAAAAGGAGCAAGTACAGAGGATGCTATCTGGATGCTCCTTTTGCATTTAGATCACATGAGAGCGAAGGCAAAATACGTCAGAACTGTGGAAAAATGGGCTTCAGATCTAAAACTGACTGGAAGACTGATGTTCATGGGCAAGATAATATTGATTCTTCTTCAGGGTGACAAGAGCAACATTAAGGTGCAGGAACAATGAATGTTGACTAGTTCTATTGATTTACTACTGAAACCTGTGTCTGAATATTTTCTGTGTGTTTTTCCAAGATTAGCAATTTTGGAAGCAGATTGATCAATAGGAGAATTTCCTACAACTTGATTCCATGTTTAAGAAAAATGCATTATTCTGTAAGAAAGAAAGCAGGGAAGCCTGTGGCTCATATTCCATTGGATTCCCACTGGAATTCTGCTCTTGCATTCCCTATGTTTCCTGACATATAGTATGCTAGATATTATGTAATACACTAGATTCAGTCTCCTTTGTTTCTGAAACACCCCATAAAATAACCCCAAAGCCAGGAAATTTGTGATCAGAAAGTAATAACAGATACTAGTAGTTCATTCCTAGCTGTCTTCTTCCATGTCACCATGTGGTGCTCCTACTGTACTTTTGAACTTGTGTTTATGTGGTCCTGCTGCACTAGGCAGGCCTTTATGGTGATACTGGAGGAGAACATTTTGATCTTTCAAACTCAACGTTTTCTAGATTATTTAAGACTATGCTCAGCTTCAAGGTGATGCGTTGAAACAGGCATGCATTTTTTGGGATGAACTTTCAAAATGTGATTACTGTGTTCTGAAAAAGATCTTTGTTTCATATGGATTTCAGAGTTTCACTAAACTTCAAAGATGCTGGCTGACATTTAATATTTTGTTCTTTTTGACACTTAGGAGTACTTGATTCTTCAGAAAACTTCTAAGGTAGATGTGGACTCAAGCGGAAAGAAATGCAAAGAGAAAATGATCAGTGTACTGTGTGAGACAAAAGTACAGTCACAGCATAAAAGGTATAATTTAATACTGTTGTGGATAGAAAAGTAACTGAATCGATAATTACATTCTGACAAACCGAGGCATATTCATGAGTTTCTCTTGTACAATGTAGGTTTCAGATGTTTGAAGTCAAAGAATATTCAACGCTGGATGAGCTACAAAAGGAATTTGAAACTGCAGGACTTGCAAATCTCTTCTCTGAGTTTGTGCCTCCTCTCTTAAAATAAAAATAAAGCACTGGACTCTATGACAAAAGTAGTATTTGACTGCAGATTCTTCTGGGAAATAAAGACTATTTTGACAAGGAAACTTATCTACAAAAAAAGAAAAAGAAAAAAAAAAAAAAAGCCAGGAGTTGCAATAAGGAGAAAACAACATATACGTGAAGAATTGATTTTTTGACTTCCATGCATGGTATAACTTTTTCAGTGGAATGTGGAATTAATTATGATATTTGCATGGTAAATATGAGATATTAGGAGAAAATAGTGTTAGAATAATAAGCTTTCAATTAAACTGTTTTACAGTCCTGATTTTCAGTGTTTTGTTTTTTATCTGTTGTGATGGTGGTCTTCCATAATAACTTGCTAGAAATTGTGTCTAATTTCATTTTGGAAGCCTCTGTAAAGGAATTTTTCTAAAAAGCCTAGCAAACAGATTTTAGTATGAGAGGACAGCATATACTTAACAACCTTTAGGTGTTTGTCTAACATTTCTTTCTCTATTTATTTGAATCTATATATACTTGAATGTTGATTTAAAGAAAGAGCTCATGTGACTTTGGATATAAAAATCCTAGAAATGTTTTTCTTAATGTCAGTTTTTATTTTAAAATGTATAAAACCACTGAAGTGGAGAATTTAAATTGATTTAAAAACTGTATGTCAGCTGAGATAAAGCCAACTGTAGTGTTTTCTTTCGTGGATGTATGTCCTCAGCCAGATCTTTAAAATCCTCTGGTGTTCTGGCAATAGAACAGTAAGGTACTTTGTCCCAGCCCATATCAACATCTTGGCTATTTAAGTCTAGCTGGGTGTTATCCAGCTTGCATATAAATCAGCAGAATATTCTTTCTGTTAATTTTGGGAATTGGATGGAATAGTTTTCCTAGACATCTGATCTCAAGTTGTGTATGACTGCAGAGGTAATTGAGGCATACAGTTATGGCCATCCTTCTTGCAAGTGTAGATGCAGACTCTTCTCCAACTTCTTCCTCACTGCTGTAAAAGCTATGACATTTAGCTGCTTTAGAAAACCACTGGTGGGGTAAGCGGCTCCAGACACACTTAGTTGTAACCTCGTGTATTTTCTGGAATGTTACTGTTACCCGATGCCTTCTTGGTTAACTGTTTGGACTGGCTTTTCAAAGAAGCTAGGTGATTTTTGTATTCCAGGAGCCATAGAAAGAAATGTAGAAAACAAAACCACAGTGCCATTATCACTGGTGACTTTGTTACTTACTAACTTACACTGGTCAAATCAACAAGTCTAGTGCAGAAAGGACTGTGGTATTTATGCTTGATTTGATGTGCTTCAGAAGAATTACAAATCTGATCAGCTTGATATTGTTCAGACAGCAAAGAAGAACATGAAAACTGATGTCAGTCTGATTCTGTCAAAGCAAACGTTTTTGCCTACCCGTCAATCAGTCACTTATTTTGAAGGATAGGAGAGATATCTTGTGTTCAGACAAGTAAACAATATTTTTAAAGGTTGTTCTTTTGGAAGAATGTTGCAGCTGTCTGTTAACAGATGGTATGTTTGCATTTACTGGTAAAAGAGATGGGTAAGCCTGTGAGCCCCTGGGGCACAGAAGTCATCGAAATGCATGCTGTGGTGCATGTTCCTTCCTCCAAAGGAAGTGAAGCAGACACAGAAGTACAAAACGCAAAGAAACGAAGCCAAAGCTCCCGAGAATTGTTAAGAGGACATGTCTCAGTGTCTGAAAAGTAAGTGAAATATATATAGTTATTGGAGTAAGACATTGTACTTGCAAAAAAAAAAAAAAAAAAAAAAAAAAAAAAAGGAAAAAAAAAGAAAAAGAAAACTGCAAAGAAAAATGTTTTAACAAATAAAACATATATATTCTTGTGGATATTGCAATATAAACAGTCTTTGAACAGCTTGTTTAGTAAAGTCTTATTTCCTATGGACTTGCTTGTGTCTAAATTGTACGCATGAAACCTTTCCTGTAGGCAAGGCACTCACGACTGCTTTCTCAGGGGATTTCCCTGTGTCTGATACTGGCTACGATCTGCATAAATCATTAAAGGATCAGTAATATTTTTCTTCTCAGTCTGCTACCTGTGTTCATCAAACCTGTTAGAACTTCCTTCAGTTGTTAACCTCACTTTACTTGGAATAAGTTGAATTTAAAACATAAAGAAAAAGTGCAGTAAAAATATGTATGCTTTCTTATGGGCAGCACAGCCATGTAACCATACCTTGCTGTGGAAGTCAGGCTGTAATGAAAACTGTAGCAGTAGGACTGATGGCTTGATAAATCAAGTTTTTTAGGATGAAACTGTGGTTTAATTGGCCTCTATGAATCCCTTGTTTCATTAAGTGTGAAGAAAACAAAAGATGGATTAAGAAAGGTACATTTCATTCATGTGCATTGCATCCAGAGCATCTGTTCTAATCTTGATGAGATGTGCTCTGCTCCACAGAAGGATGTGCTACCTCCAGCCTTGGGTGGGTGCCTGTTACTTCCAGAGTTGTATCTAGATGTCTCAGGCAGTTTTGTTACTATAAGGCATGTTTAGAGGGAGGAGCCAGGATAAAACTCCCTTCTTTCTTTATCATCTTTGAAAACATTATTTGTAATATATATGGACTGTAGTTAAGGGTTGTAATTGGTAGATCTTGAAAAGGAATCTGTATGAGCAGCCAGCCATTCAGGACAGTTTCATGGCAGTGGAAGTAATGCAGAATTCCAGATGAGGGAAGTACTTTTCCTGAGGGGTATCATCATGGGATTTGTGGGAATTTGTCAGTCTTTTTCCCCTCTCCACCTATTCAGTCTCATTTAAGATTATAGTTCCCTCCCTCCTTGCTCCCCATTTGGTTTTGTTATTCCAAGGGAGACGAGACGCTGTAAGATGAAAATCATTGATTAAAAAACTAATTGAAAGTAGATTTGGGTTTTTGTGAATAAGCTAATTTTTGTATTTCTATAGTTTTATGTCATTTTCCCATAACAAGACTGTATCTTATTTCTGTGTGAATGACACACAATATTAGAATGAATTATGCACAAAAGAGCTGTAATGAGCCCCAAATTAAAACAAAACAACAAACAAAACCATGTCATAGTAGAAAAATGTTTTGTTTACATGATTTCTTTTAGAAACAGTTTAATAAAAAACATATATGGATGATTTAAAACCCAGCGTCCCTTGATTTGTTCAGCTTATCTGTGAAAATAGAAACATAGTGGTGTTAGAGTTCATTTGAAGTAAGATGGTGATATGTTGCACATAGTGTATTTCTGTCAGAGTTTAAAACGGAAATGTCTTGTATTATGAAATAGTGCCGTTGCAGGAATCAGCTTTCATATATCTCACAATATTATTAACCATTATTATCCTAGTTTCTTGTTCGTAACACATGAAGTGCTGGCTGCACTCTGTTCTGGTTTTTGTATTTTGTAGGTATACTTTATTTTTTGTTATATAAGATAGTGAATGTTTATGTGCTTAAATATCAGCATAAATGGAGCTTGAAATGTAAATACACTAATAGCATTTTGCAGTTAGTGTTCTGAGCTATTGTCACAGATACGCTTTTACATCAATGTTAGTTCATGTTTTCTAACCCCATAATACTAACCTGAAGCAAAGATAACTTTTCAGTGTGACTGAAGAAATTGCCTAAAAGAGACGTTTTCACATTCATTTAAGAAATTCTTTGTACTCTAAAAATGAATACCTTATATTTTCAGTCGATTAGGAATTCAGATGCTTTAATTTTATTCTATTAAAGTAGCAATCATTACCCTTTTGATTTTCTTTGCATTCTTTAAACAACATAATGCAAGTGATTGGTTTGTATCCTCTATTAGAAAATGGCTAACTGTGGAATTGTGGTAAACATTTTATCAGTATTTCCCATGATATAATAGCTTGGATGGGAAGAGCCATTTTAGGATTAAGCTCGAGACAAAAGATTTCTGCATAAGAACAACGTTTTCTTATTGTCCACTCTGATGTTTCTGAGAATAAGAAATGAGCAATTTATAGTGAAATGATCACTGTTTTCTTAAGCAGACCTTAGCAGGTGATTCCCTGTACTGCTGTAGGTCTGCATAGCTGCTGGCTGAAGGTGGGATGCTCTCTAGGCCCGGGTGAGGCCACTCCTGGTACAGGTGACACTCCTGCTACTCACAAGGAACACTGCAGTGCTAAATCAAGGCCATGATTTTAAGACGGTGCTAAAATCATTTGTGTACATTTGATGTTCTTGGGATGCACTTAGAAAAAAGAAAATGCAAAATATTTTTGTTGGTTTCTTCTTGAGCACTGAACTTGGAGTAGTTTACAGAAGCGGGGAATAGTTTTGTGGAAGTGTATGAAACGAATACCTTTCAGCAAAAATAATAGAGAAAGCAGTTCCTTTTAAAGCAAATGGAGTTAATCGTGAGAGTGCTGCCCTTGTGAGAAGCTGAAGAGAATTGGAGAGATATGGGATAGAGCTTTGTCGGAGGATGGTTTTTATTTGGTAGAAGTGAAGGTATTAGAAAGGAACAGAAAGCAACAAGAACTGGTGATGTGGCTCTCAGAGAAGCCAAAAGAAGGATTATTTTATTTTATTTTATTTTTGATGGATTACTCCCTGGAAAGAGTTTGGGGGATATAAGCAAAGATGTTGCTACTGTATCTAAGCTTCAAATGGAAGTGCTTGAAATAAATGTGTAGCTTTATTGTAATTTTCTCTTTTTTTAGCAGAAACAGCCTGCGCAACTGAGAACAAATAATGGAAGATTTCATGGATATAGAGATGACTAACATAGCTCCAGAGCTGTACGTTGTGCAAAGGAATTGGACAATTCTTAGAAATTTTCCTCAAATGACCAAGGGATGATAGAGGCTTTGTTGAGGCAGTAACCTGAAAAAGTCTTACAAGCTGGGGAAAGCAGGCGTTCCAGGTGGCTGGAAAGATTGGAGAGGTGAGAGGCAGCTTTCAGGAGCTGGTTGCCTGCAGGGCACAGGCATTCTGCAAAGTAAGGATCAGGAGAGTTGGCAAAAGAAATGTCTGCTTGTGTGTGGGATCAGAATACAGGTAAGTGTTTAATTTTTGTGAGAATTTCTGCATAGATGTTATAGAAACCTGGAGTGGAGATACTGCGTTGTCCTTTCTCAACTGTGCAGTGTTTTGGGAGGCTTTTGTGCTTTGGTTCCACATAGATTGCAAAGGCAGTCTCAAATGGTCAGGGTGGTTGGTGATATTACAGGGTTTAACTGCTGCAAACCTGTTATGGGCCAATAATTTCATATGGGTGAGGGGTAAGATCCACCCTCTCAGTATGATTTAGGCATGGCATATCTAGTAAGAACAAGGTGAGAAGGAAAGTAATAGTTTTTTACAAAGGGAAAGTTAATCTCTTACTTATGTAGCTTGTATATTTTTCCTGTAAATTCTTTGCTGAGTTGAAACAAATGACTTGTGGATAATTGTTTAGTGGCAAAAAAGTTTTCCTGCCTTTAGGCAGGAAAGTGTGATTGAGAGTCCTAAGAGGAAACGAACTGTAATGTTTCTTGTGAATCTGAAGTAGGAATGTGCTACAGCTCTCAGAATATTTCTTGCTAACAGCACATCATTAAAAGTGCTGAAGCGAATGTTACAAAATTTCAGGGCCTTTTTAGGAATTGTAACAAGGAGGTCTAAGTTTTTTCTGGGTAGAAATGAGGATTTTTATTCCTGAGCCAGCAGCAAGAGATTATATTTATGCCATGTAGTTGCCACCTCATCATTTTCCAATAGTGCAAAGGAAAAAAGTTTAGGATGTACTTTTGGAAGCACATCTTGAAGGTGTAAAAAAATTTTTAACAGATTTGTAGATCACACTTGTAATTTTTTTTTTTTTTCTTTTTAAAGTATTTTAAAAAGTCTTTTTAAAGGGTTTTGATTCTTTATTCTGAATGAAAAATTTTGTTGTTGTGAAACAGGCTTAGCTTAATGCTGGCTGGCGGCAAGCAGAAGAGAAACCAGAGGCCTGGGGAAGAATTACTTCCATGGCAAAACATAGCTTGTGGCAATCGGAGTTACAACTCTTAGGTCATGCATGGCTGTACTTGAAAGGCTACTGTAAGGGCAAGGGTTTTTTATTATTATTTTTTGCCTAGTAAGGCTGGAGGGGATGCTGGAGCACGCAAAACCTTTGAACAATAACTACTATATGAACAAATAATCTGCAGCAAAGCTCAGGTTTTTGCTCCAAGACAAACATGATGTGAGTTGTTCCAAAATGTGGAACTTTACCTTTGGATACAAAGTGAAAAGGATGAAGTTTTCACTGCCAAACAGAAACCTATGGCTCCTCAGAAACAGGAGAAATAGAGTTGTTGCACAGTCTGGTAAACCCCAGAAATGTTACATACACTACATGGACATTATATGGTTAAATGTCCTGGTTATTACAGGGGTTGTTTCCATGTGAGAGCATTTCCGGCACTGACACTGAAGGCCATCTGAGGGCAGGAAGACCTCACTCCAAAGATCTTGCTATGCTTCACAATCCTGCATTCTTACTGTGAAATAACTTTCCTTTTGCCAAGTGTAAGAAAATGACCAGACACAGAGAGAGAACCGCACAGCCAAACACAGTGTGGGATACAGGCTGCCAATCTGTGAGAAGCCATACGCTGTCGCTTATATAAATGGGTCAATAATTGTTTGCTTCTCTTCAGAAATGCAGTTTATGCAGTCTATATAAAGGCAAATTATTTAATGCGGTGCAAGGAAAATTCTTCTATTTCTATCTGAAAGCAATTTAATGTTACCTGATGAAACCATTAGAAGATACCGAGCCCAGTATGAATCCTTTTGGTGGAATATGCGACGTGGAGGAGTGGCTTATCTCACCAAAGCCTGCCTCCATTTCCAAGGTAATGCTTTTTTTCACTTTTTTTTTTTTTTTTTTTTTCCCACTTTCTTAATAATACAGGAAAAAGAGGGACAGATCTGCTAGAATACTGCCCTTATCTTCTTTTCAGCCTATGCTTATGTGGAGAGGAGTAGCTGGGAGTTGAAAGGGGAAAAATTTAGACTACTGTGCTTTCTGTGAGATAAAGAGTATTCTAGAATCCGTTGTCTCATGCGTGAAACCCAGCAAAAGGGAGTTATATTAACATAAAGAAGAGTTTGGAGGAAAAACGGATCTTAGCCTCAGGAGCCTGCTTTTGACTCGTGATTTGTCTGTGTTTTGAGTGTCTTTGAAAATGAGTGCTGAAAAGGGACTATGAGCCATGTGGGCTCACATTCCTGCAGTGACCGAGAGAGGTGAAAGCACCAGTGGAAAGATCTATTTTAAATGTTTAAGGAATTAATAATTACTGAAAAGTGCAGGTTAAGAGAAGAACAAGCATCTTCTGTGCTGCATTACTGACAGATCCAGCACTCATGGGAGACATTTGTGACAACAGTCTTTCAGTGGGTGACATTTATGTACACGATAAAGAGACAAGACCACTTTATGTAAAATTTACAATGAGCTTTCTAATGTCATCAGTTTTTTTAGGCTTAAAAAATCCCTTGTCTAATAAAATTAACTCCTTGCATGCAGCAATTGGTTGTCCAGATCAAGGAGAACAAGTCCACAGGTGTGTGCAAGGTGGGATATTGCTGCTGGCTGTGACTGCTTCTTTTGGACTGAGAATGGCAAAAGAAATCGAGGGAAACGTGTGCCATTATGTGTTTTTCTGCAAATATGTCTGAGAGCTGGGAAGGGAGGGGTACCTGTTGGCAGTATAGGACCCAGCCACAACTCTACTGAGTTCACAGTGTAGGATTTGATAATACGTTTTAATAGAAGGCCATAAACATTGTGTCTCTTGAAAGCAGCAAGACATTTTGTCTCTTGAAACCTTATAATAAACTGAATCCAGTAATAACTAGAGATGACCAATCTGAATTCAGTCTAGTAAGATAAACCCTTTGCACTCATGTTTTTGCTGGGTGATGAATGGGCGAAGCTTCTCATTCAGCCATCACCTTACCATTCTTAGCTTCAAAAGTGAGTACAGTGTTTTAGGATATCGAAATGTGGGAGTCTGAAGAACAAATCCTGACACTGTCTCTATAGGATGCACATTTCTCTCCCACATTTTGCGTGGAGTAGAGGATAGGAAGAGGCAGGCTGCTCTTTACTCTGTTCACCCCCTGCAATCCTGCAGCAGCATTCACACGAGAAAGCTTTGTGGCAGGAGGTGTGCTCCCACTGCTCCCCTCAAACATTGCCTTCTCACTGAATTTGCAGTGACCTTGATTTAATCCAGAATAAGCTACATTTTGGTAAGAAGTGACTATCCCATTCAGATACTGTCTTAGATCTGGCAGGCTGCAGTGCCTCCGAGTATTTTGATAAGCATCATGTCTCCTTGGAAACTACTACTTAGCAGAAACTTGACGCTCCGTTTGGAGTGTTATGATTAATTTAAGCCTTGCTTCTGCCAAGACACATGGTATGGGCTGCCTCCTACAGAAGTGAGTAGTCTTGTTGAGTTTATCAGGACAGCTCTCTTTGTTCAAATGCGTCCCTGTGGGGCTTAAGAGTTCTTCACCAGCGCTCTTCAGGCTGTGTTTTAAGCTCATTGGTTATAAATCTCAGTTGTTATCTTTAGGTATACTTTTAGGATTCTGATGTCTAATTCAATATCTTAAAAGCATTTCTAAAAATTCTACATCAACAGTTACGAATAAATGTAAAGCTCCTTCTGAGGCCATTAAATAGTATTTTAATTAGGCTGGCAAAATTGCTTTTGGCTTGTCTTTAAAGTCTTTAGAATCTTATTTCTATTAACAAAATGGTAATCAACATTGAATTCTAAAATGTAACCAAAGTAGGTCGTATTTTTATTAACTGAAGATAGATAATGAATGTGCCCTATATAAAGATTTGGATTAAATCATCTGAGATGCTGAGGATAGTATTTTAATTAAAGTAATCCTTATTTGCATCTAACAAACACTATTGCTACTTAGGAATTTAAGAACTTAGTGATGCATATTAGTGCATTACCTCAATGAATCTGATAGAGATTTAATACTTGTATTTGAAGTAGCAATCTGTCATAAATTAAAAGCATTTGCATAATGCATTTAAATCATGTTATTCTTTGCAGAGTTGATATAATTAAGGAATAGATTCAACTGTATTTTAAAAATTTTTTGTAGTGCTAGAAAGGTGTAATTTGTTGTTCAGTTAGTCCTTGTAATATCCTATGATATGCATGTCTGTATGATATGTATGATAAATATCTTACAATATCATACAAAATAAAAATTGCTTGTAATACAGAAAAGCTCAGCTATTACGACAGTCTTACATCTATGGATTAAATTTCTCCCCAACCTCCTCAGGTGGTTCAGAACATTCTGGGGACAGACTGACAGGGTGAGTTGCAGTGCAAGTTCCTCAGGTCTGCAGAGAAACAGGTCTGAGCAGACTATCCCACTGAGTTCTAGAGCAAGGCCATGGTGTCCTAAAAGCTTGAAGGAAAAGTTAACTGCATCACTGACTATTACAGCTCCTGTCTTTGAAGTAGAGACTGCGCCCATGATACTGGCAAAAGGACAGTGCAAAAGTATGGTACAGCCTGGTGGTGCAGATGTGTGCACAAGAGTGGTACCCACATGATTTTAGTGAGAATTGTCTTAGAAGTGTAAGTTATTTTCAAGTTTCCTTTGGTTTCTAGGTTGCATTACTTAATTTTTGAGCCCACAGGAGAGAAAACCGTGAAGATGACAGACACCTTGCTTGTTGCTGTGCTCTGTGCGCTGTGGCTCCTTTGCTCTGTGACACTGGGTCTCACTGGAGTTTAGTAAGAGTTCTTGTAATACCCTTCACTGAGTTAAGAGAAATCCTCGTTTCTGAACCTGGCGAAAGAAATGGCCATCCAGAGACCACAGGGATCCTGCCTGCCGTAGCCCTTGCCCCCTGAGAGCAGCCAGCAAGATGATTCTGGACTGAGTATAAGGAATGGGCATCATCTGCAGGGGGCTCTTCTCTGATTAACCTCCTTGTGCTGTTTGCTTTCATTGGTTTCTCCCAAGGACGCCATTTGACATTTGGGTGATGTATGGAGCCTCTTTAGTCAGGCTTGCTATTTACCATCAGCAGTACCCCACTGGGAGGGAAGGGTGTCACAGCAAATCTGCTGTCTTCCTCCATTAAAAGTGCTTGCTGTTCTGATGTTGCACTTGCTATGCTAGATCTTCCTTCCATTTCACATTTGGGGAAGCACAGAAGAGACCCAAGGCAGCAGTGGGTGTGCTGTGCTGAGCTCCTGTGTGGGCAAGGATTTCCCTACTTTTAATTCTGCTCTTCTCCTTGGGAAAATCTGTACTGATATTTAAAATTTCTTTTTTGTTTTTTGCAATTTAACCCTGCTGCTGTACTGGGAACCATGCTGTGCATGGTTGTGGGGTATTTATGACCATCACAAGCAGTATCTTTCTTGCTCACAAACAAAAAGTGAATCAATGGGAAGATCTTAAACATTATCTTTATTATCTTCCTCCCAGAATAATCCCACAACCATAAAACAAGTGTCCTATAAATTAACATAAAAGAATGCTTCTATTAGGAGTTTCATATGCTATATGTAGCCAAGTAATATTTAATACTTTATTTATGTCCATGTGATTGCACATAACATTCTTGCTGTATGTAGGTGATGATTACAGCAGTTACAGATGAGTCTCTTTTCAGGAATGAATGACTTTGCTGTATTATCTTTGATTTTCTAGCTGTACTTTAGGGAAATTGGGGAGAAGAAGACTATGTAGCACAGTGGGCACATTACTTTGTCATAAATGTCCTTTAAAATGGTAATTGATTTATGAAATTTATACTCATTTGTACTGTTTGCATTTGGCATCATTAGTTATCAAATTACAGTCTTTCCTATATTATATTGTGGTTGCTGGTCGCAGCAATTCTGCCTCTGAGAACTGTTTATTTTAGTATTCCTTAGATTGATGCTGAAAATTACACGTTATTTTTTCTTTGTTCATAAACCTGTGTCACAGACATAAAAAGACCTCAGATATTGAGATCAAAGGTTGCTAAACTTTGCTAGATAGCATGGCATAGAGTTCAGCTGATGAATGGTGCTGGGACTTGAAATAAGAGTAGCAAGTCTAAGAGCATGAGTCACTGTACTAGGTCTTCACGTCTGCAGAAAATTTGTGTGAACTGCTGGCTGAAAGCATTGACAATTCTCCATTAGTAATGAATTACAGTAGTAATTTCATTAATTTCTTCACCTCAGTCAGGATATGTTAGTGTAAGTTGCTTAACCAAGCATCAGAGGAGCCATTGCAGTTAACCTTTAGTCCTTTGCTGTGTAACCAGGACCAGTTAAGAAGTAAATTAGCGTAACACCCCTTTAAAAAAAATTACTTTAGATAAGCAGTGGACATAATTTTTGCCTGTTTTTAATTTAATAGCAGGTTTATGGTTTTATGCAAAACCATTCACATTACATCTGACCCTCTGGGAGCTGGGTTTTTTCGTCTGTGTAATTTGGTGTCTTTAATAATCTGCTGTCTGTTAAATCCAACACAGGCTTGATTAATGAATTGTGATGAACCAATGCATTAATTTACAGGTTTGGTCTAATATCCTAAAAGGCTACATCAGTGCTTCTAGTTATTAATGCTAATAAATTTGAGAGAAAAAGCGATGTGAGGAAGGGTAAGGGAAGGCAATATGCGACAAGTCTTGTCTTTATTCAAGCATTTGTATGCAGCTAGTTTTCTTACAAGAGGGCAGCAAAAGCCTTTTACAACACACAAAATCAAATCAAGAACTGCTTAGTACTGTTCAAAAATATTACAGAATTCCTGAAGCTGTTTGCGCTCCGCAGTCAAATCTTTATTGACTGCTTAAAGTAGTTCAATAGTTTTTCATGCTGTATTTTTAAATACTGTGTAACAGTTTTGAAGTCATTTGCTGTTAAATCTATGGCTGAAACACTACTGTGAATATAAATTTTGCTGAAAAGTCACAGCAGAAGCCTGGTAGATGCTAGGTAGTTATGCACAGAGGTACGTATGTACATGAGAATGGTGGGCATTTGAACCTAGCAAGCAGCTCATTCCTAAGACAATGCTGAGGCTTTTGAGATGATCCTTTTCAAGACTTAAAATAAATGTATGAGCAGAATTATGTATATTTATGTATATATACACATTTTAAAGCCTTAATGTTTCTATTGCTTGTAAAGTTTCAAAAAAGTAGAGTGTATTTTACTGAGTGAGTCTCAAAACGGGAAAGGAAACTGTAATTGATTTATTTATTTTTTATTGAGACAGTAGTGTTTGGGAATGGGATAGCAATATGGCATGACGGTTTTAGGCTGGTGTAAAATGTATGAAATTTTGTCTTTGATGCTGAGCCTTTAGATCTTGAAAACATCTTAAAACAGCATAGAAGTTCAAAGAAGGGTTTTTTTGTCCTCTCTCTGTGGGTATTAGCTCACAATGCTGGAGCTTAGGCAACTTCAAATTATAATTCCAGCCTTGCCTTGTTCTGATAAATATAATTTAACAATTATTATTTTAGACATTGATGTATCCATCTTTCTGTCTATTAAAATATAGCATGACGTTTAAAGCCCATTTTAGCAATCATGCCTCAGGCATTTTCTTTTCTAGTGGGGCACAGGAGTTTTCACTTGTCCTTGAGATAAATGACACTGGTATGGATTTGGCATCTCTAAGTCTTCCTTTCAGCATCTATGGCTCCAAAGCATTGCTGGAAATCTTGGAATGATACAGAGAAACTGACACTGTTTAGATTAAGCCAAATCATTTATCCCTGTTTCTCTTGCTTCTTACACTTCCCTACTGATAGGGAGAGAATAATCTCTGCTTCATCTCAGCTATTTTAATAGGATTCAGAACACATGATCACATTAGATACTGTACCTGAGGCAATCTGTGTTTAGACTGGTGATAATTACATGCAAAAGTCATTCAACAATGAGGCAATTAATGCTGATGAACTTTAATAAAGTCAGCTGTCAGCAATAGATATTGCTGGCAAGTTTCCTAATCCTATATTTATAATGCTTTGAAATTCCCTTATGCTCTGTTCTATAATACGTTTCTGTTTAACAGGATAAAAAACCAAGTAGTTTACTACCAGAAAATATTGCCAGCAACATATTTATATATGACACAAATATGAACGAGGAGGTCAGAAGTCAGCCTAGTTATCAGATTTATTCCAGTGATTGGTGTTTACCAAAGAAGATGATAGACAGAACCAGACAAATCCTCTAACTCTCTCAGCAGAGGAGAAAAAAAGCATTAGATAAGGAAAGCAGGGCTTACACTTTGTCTCATTGTTGATTAACAAGCATTAAATTATGCTTAATGTCAGATGTAGACAGGTCATTGTAATGTGATGTCAGTGTAAATTAGAGGATCAAGTCTGTCTGGGATTTGCAGAATTCTGGAATCGGTACTCTTTGCGACAGATAAATACTTTTGTGAATTTCTTAATTATCCTAATTGGTTGTATGACCAGATTTACTTGCTGGAAAATTCCATTACAAAGCCATTATTCTTTAGAATAGAAAAGGGACAGTGACTCCTCAGCTTCTTTGCCTTTCTTTAGGCAACTGTGGAGTCCCAGTATTTGGCAAGGCGTAGTTTGAAGGGGGAGGAATAATGTCCTCCTTTTTGAAACTGTTGAATATTGGGAAGGCAGTGCAGAGCTGTGGATCCTTCCTGTAGATCCGTTGCTTTAATTCTGTGGGCTACAGCTTAGGAACCACTGCTCTAGCACAAGGGAGGTGAAAAACACAAAAGAAATTAATACAGGACACAGAAGTAATAGCTCATGAAAGAGTACGTATAATTCCGTGAAATGATATATAAGCACTCTGAAATGTGGAAATAGATTTGAAATGGTGGAAATAACAATTGTCTCATTGTTAATCCTGTATAATACATATAAACCATGTATTATAATAGGGATGAAGCTCATTAGGCTTATGGCAGAAGTTTGCCCTGGATCCTGTGGAAGAGCTGTGCTGGCAGGATACCAAACACTGTAGGTTTGGAGAAAGACATATCTCCATATCATATCTTTAACAGTGATGCTTTTCCTTTTCTGTTAAGAATGCAAAGGGAAGCTTCAGTGTTATTTTTCTATTGTGTGTATTTTCTTATTATGTATAAAGGTGTTAAGGCCAGAGATGGCCAGAGAGAATATCGTGTAAATTTATATATTTTTTTCTTCTTTTCCCTTTTGGCCATGGTTTCAGCCCTTGTCTGGCAGTGCTGGTGGCCTAAAATGGTGTGACCCTTCTTTTACCTGCCTGTGGCACAGGCAGTGCTGGTGGTACTGCAGGGTGGTGAGCAGCTGCTAAAGGCACGTTCAGTAGCTGAAACTACATGCCATTTTCTATTTAAGCTGTTGGACTATGTTAATCATGAAAAAACATGCACAGCCGAGGAAATCTGGTTACATCCATTGAAGGAGTGTTGTGGTAAATGTTAAGGTTACAAGTGATGGTTCGTGTGTACAAATCCTTGGTTTCAGATAGAAAAACTCGGGTATTTTGAATGAGGTTAAGTTTCTAGGGTGAAGCTGGAGATGAATCACAGCTGGATTTTGGCTTTTGGCTTTAATGTCTACTAATCTTTTTCTAGCAGCTGACAGAAAGATCATATTGAAGTAGATAAGCTGTACAAAATTCCTGCTGTTTTAACCCGAAATCATATGATAGAAAGGTTGAGAGTTGGAAATGAAAAATGTAATGGAAAATGTTCCTCATGAAGTGCTGGAGGCAACCTGCAGCACAGCCCCAGCAGGAAACAGACGAGAGTCAGGCCTGACTCACCTGGATCTGTATGACCATGGAAAAAAACCTGTTCTGGTCTGGGTTTGACTGCTGCTGTCTATTAGAACTGGAAAGGGAGAGGAGAGGGGGAATGGAAATATGGAGAAATGGGAATAGAAATTCTGGAGAAGTAAAAGGACAATGTGGGGGAAGGCTGTTCTTGTGCTGGGGAGAGCAGGTACAGCCCACAATCCAGCAGCACTCTCAGTGCTGCAGTTTCAAGTGGCAGTTCTGCACCAAAGGGCTGACAGGGATTTTGCAGGGGGCTGCTCTGAACAGACAGAGCTGTGCTGCTCCCCAAGAAGGGAAGAAATTAATGCTGTGAGAGAAAAAATCATGTGTGTGTATGTGGGATCATCTATCCCTGACTGTGCTAAAGCAGGTGATAGTAACTTGGTATGGCTTTCACTTGCTACTGAGGTCTGTAGCATTCTTAAACATCGATTAGATTGTGTAATAACGCCTTAAATTGCTGAGACATTTATGGTATGAGGTAGTGCTGCAAACTGAATAAACAGGCTCATCTCCACTATCAAACGTAGGATGTTTTTGTGGTTTTCTTGCTTTTTTTTCCTGGGATGACAGTATTTCCCTTGGGATCAGTGACTGGGCTGCAGTGACTTCGGCTACATTTTTTTTGTGTGTGTGTGTGGAAGGAAACAAGGAAAATTAGGAAAACAGCTGTAGAATTGAGCCATAGATACCCTTTGAGCCCCTGGAATGAAAAAAAGCAGGTCTTTCCCCAGATGTGGGCTTGAATCATGCATTGTGCTGGGGCAAATGTGCTTTGCCTCATATTTCCAGCTGGTAAAACAGCCTGCAGCTGACTACAGTGGCCCAGCAGCAGAGGCGTGCTACTTGAGATGTCCTGGCCCGGGGATGTGCCTTATTAGCAGCTGTGCCTGGCCCTGTCTGTAGAAGGGAAGTAGTTCAGTGGAGCACATAACAAGTGGTGTGTTGGTTCCCCCCACCAGGAGGCTGCTGCAAGCCAGCAAGCCTGCTCTGAGGTGTCCCCAGTTCCTGAGCAAGACAGGACCCAGTGCTCCACGTTTTGGGAATTATGTGGATGTAGGAAAGAGCATGTGGAGACACTGAGTTCAGGGGCTTAGCAGCAGCCCTCATGCTTCTGAAGGCTCTGTCCCTGTGCCTTGTGGGACCTTTGATATGAGCAAAGCAGCAATTATTAGTCATCAGGGCTGACTTTGTTGGCCCTGTTTGCTTTCCATATGTTCATTCCTCCCTTTACTGTTCAAATAAAGCAACATCTAGGAGAAACTTCCCGAGGAGCTTTTCATCCTCCTCCTATTTCATTCTCTCTCACATCATGTCAAACTGACTTTTGTAACCAGAAAGTATGTCATGTCCTTCATTCCTGTGCATGCAGGCCCTAGCCAGGACCTAGGCTGTAGGCAATTTTTGAACAGGACCGGCTTGTTATTTCTTTTGCGAGTGCCCAAGTGGAAAAAATGAGTAGGAGTGCAGCCCGTCCCCGCCGCGCTTTCAGGACGCCTCTCCTCCCAGGCCGGCCGGTACGAGCAGCCGCCGAGCAGCCGGGCTCGGGCAAACCCTTCCCGGGCTCCGCTAGGGGGTGCTCCAGGACCGTGCCGGGCCCCGGCCGCCGCTCCCCGCCGCGCAGCCCCGAGCCCTGGGCCGGGCCGTCTCCGCGGGCCCCGATCCCCGCCATCACGAGCCGTGCGGGTTTTAATCGGCCCCCTGCCCCCAGCGTGGTATTTTTCTCGAAAACGTTAACGTGATGGTTTAAACGTTCAGTTGAAACCCGATTGCGCGTTGGAAAGGCTCGAGTGTCACTCAGCCTTAGCGATAATCTACTGTCAGCTTATTTATAGGGGATAAGTAAGGTGTCTGCCTTTCTTAAGGCAGCGCTGGGGAGGTTTTCATCCTGAGTGTACACTAAGGAAAGTGTTGCGATGCCTGATTATTTCCCTTCTCGTGTTCTAAGATCATTGGCTTCTTTCTGCTTATTTCCTGCGAAATATTGACTTGAAAAAGTTATCGCTTTAACAATGAAATTCTTGTGAAATGCCCTAAAAATACCTCCAGCAATGTGACTGCTCAAAATGTTGATGCATGACTGAGACAGCAGGCTTTGATTCACTGCCGACGTTTGTGAGATAACATGGCACGGAGTGATGCCATTTCTGTTTTTGCTGCACCAGTCTCCCACTGCTGATGGTTAATGAGTTAACGCCGGAAAGGCAGAGATACGAAAAAGGCAAGGCTATGCGGAGTTCAGTGGAATTCTACAAGGGAGATATGGTGCCAAACCAAAATGCCATTTCATGTCTCACCGAGGTGAACTCCTGGTTGTTACAATGTTTTGATAAAATGTTGCACTTAAGTATCTGGTGTGGTTGTAGGTGTCTTCTGTTTCTATTGCTCCCGAGGTCTTTTTCTTCACGAACTTTTACAAAGGTTGCATTGGGCAGAGCACTATCTAAGGTTTTTTGGGGACAAAGCAGTTAGTTTCTTGCCTGGGTTTTGTTTCACTTCTGAGTATGCTTAAGGAGCTGCTTTAGTAACAGGGCTGGAAACATGTTGGTAACTGTGTAATAATTGTGCACTCCGCTGTCAAAAAGCCTTAGCAAACCCTTATGTGAGTCTAATTAAAGCAGCCTTTGACAATAGCAATAATAAAGGATTACTCTAATTTACACTATAATGAAAGGATTGTCCGACTAACTATTACAGGAAGCAGATAGAAATTGCATGCTGTGGTTTTATGATCTGAGCAAAGTCCAAGCAATCAACTTCCATACAAACAGCAAGAACTTCAGAAATGAAGCAGTTCCTCCCTCTTACGAAGAAGAAAAGGGGGTGGTCCAGTTATCCTGGTTTGTGTTTCTGGCATGTATTACTTCTGTAAACCTTGCTCATATGCACAAATCCAACCATTCTACTGCAGATAGAGCCTAACAGGTTTTGTATTGTCTGAACACCAAGTTTTGGTCTGGAAATATTGTAGATTTGCAGTAGTTTCTTTTTTTCTTTCCTTCCTCCCTCAGATATTTTTTTTTTCTTTTTTCTTTTTTTTCCCCAGCTTTGTTTCTTGGTGCCTTGTACATTAAGTCAGGGCTGTTTCAGAGACATGAAATGACAGCTTCTTTTTCAGAGCATGATGCTAGATACCAATAGGATTGCCCTTCTCAAGTAAACAGGTTGCCAGCCTGTGAAGGATCGCGTGGTACGATAGTCATGTCAGCTGGACATATGGCTTTAAACTGCAGGTTAATCACTAGGGAACCTCATGTCAGTTCTCCATTTTTCTGCTGTGGATTCTGATTTTATTTTTATTTTTATAGATTACTGAATTTTGTATTTCTTTTCATCGGATGCTGGATGAGATTAGAGTTGAACATTCTTAAGAAGGGATGGAAGAGAAAACAAGCAATGTATTATTTTACTTCATAAAGAAAACTAGAGTCCTGAAGTCAAGTTTCCTCTCATTTTCTGAACTTCCAGTATTACAGTGAATGAACATATGAAGTGACTGGAATGTGGTTAATTTGCACATTATACTACTCTGTTTAGATGATAACTGGTAGAAGGGCTAAAAAGCTATATGTTTAAATACTGAGAAACAAGAGCAACATGAGAATCAACAACCTTAGAACAGAATATAAAAGGCTGCTGCTGCCAGGCCTCATACTGATTCTGTATATTATAAAGAAAACACAATAATAATAATAACAATAACAATAACAACAACAACAATAATAATAATAATAATAAAGGACAAGCAACTGAACTGTGGATTCCAGCTTCACATTTTAGTTCTACCTAACTCTTGGTAACTTTACAATGAAAGATTCAGAAATTGCAGCCAATTACCATAATATGTGGTGGTTTGGTGGGAGCATGTTCTACATCAGACAGTTAAAAGGTTTTATTGCTATTAGGAGCTTGTTAATGCCCTTGATAATGTCTCTAGTTGCTTTGTAATGTCTCTTGTTGAAGTATAGAATTCTTTTATCTTCTTATTACATTATGCAGAAACTTGAATTGAAACGATATTTGCAGGAACATTTAAAGTAGTGCATCAATCAGTTTCAAAGAAGAGAAAAATGTTCTCAGAATAGCTTATAAAAGGATAACTGTCAGTTTTATTTTGGAGGAACAAAGAAACCAACGTAAAAAGCACTTTATTGTAAAAGCACAGTGTGCAATTCAATAAATATTCCATATAAATATAAAGGAAAAGAAAGTTCATAATTATCTGATGACTTGAAGGTAATTTAAGTAATACTTTCAGAATATAGTGAGCAGTGAAGCACCTTCTTTCCTGTGTATTCCTTCTCCCATATCAAGCACTCAGTAGGAGATAACTTAAATCATCTCTTTGGTGATATGAATCAATAAGGTATGGTTATAATTTAACATTACCTTGCAGGACTGTGAAACTCACAAACCACATCACTGCATTAGAAAAACAGTGGCAGTGTCATCCCTTGCTTTTTATTTTCTTTCCTTTTTCCTTTTTCCTTCTCCCTCTTCCTTCCTTCCTTCCTTCCTTCCTTCCTTCCTTCCTTCCTTCCTTCCTTCCTTCCTTCCTTCCTTCCTTCCTTCCTTCCTTCTTTAATCTTTCTTTTTTAAATTTTTCTTTCCCCAAACATGATTTTTTGTTATTTGTTTTCCCTCTAGCCTTTCTTACCTGCTTTAGCACAGTTATTTGAGTATTTATACATTTGGATTCCAAACCTTCTATATGACTTGGATATAAAAGACTTTCACATGTTGTTATTATCCAGGAAAACAGTTGCAAATAGGATGCTCCCTGAACCAGTAGTATCTTGCTAGACCACACAAAATATGGCATGTTTCAAATTCCGTCTTGTAACTTGTAAGGCAGAAGCAGCACCCTTTAATTTATTTTCTGGAAAAAAAAAAAAAAAAAAAAAAAGAAGAAGAAGAAGAGAAAATGTTGATGATTTCATATACAGAAAGGTAAATAAAAAGCACAGCAAATGCTTTCCAGAGAAATTTGACTGTGTTTTCTCCTCTGAACCTACAGATTTTTCAGAATCCAGTGTGCATCCCTGGAGTTCAACAGAACAGGTTTCTAGTGTAATAGTGCAATGTTGATTTCTGGAGGGTTTAGTGAGACAAATAAGAATTGACTGTAAATAAACTGATTAATTTTTTTAGTAACTGATTTCTATACACGTGTGATTTGTAGCTTATTATTATTATTATTCTGAAAGGGTGCATAGCTTAAACATGCATTATTAAACTATTTTTCATTGCTAAACCTTTGACAGAAGCATTTGTTTTTATTTAATTATCATTATCACCTTCTTCATGCCTCATCCTCAGCTTCAAACTATGGACATTTTAAAACAAACAGGTGTTTCTAAAAATTACATGTTATTAACAAAACATGGATTTTAAGCACTTACAATAGCAGCTCCAGTACAACCTGGTCCATCAGTTGTACATTCATGGTTTGTTTAAGCTGCAATTCCATTTCTACAATTTTTCTGCAAGGGGCATCCCTTCTGAGCTGGTTTCCATGCCCGTGGGCACACTGCAGGGCTGGAGGCAGCAGTGCCATGCATTCTTTGGCCCATCCTGCCTCCTGCCCTTTCCCTGTGCAGATGTTGCCCTCCTTGTCTGACACAGCACCCTGAAAAAAGCTTGTTTGGCAACACCTTCGATGACTTCTGGGAAGGAGCCTTCGTGAGTAATTGGCAGCAAGCAAGTTGGCGGGCCTACTTGTCAGTGTACTCTGCCTGGGAAGGAAAGGTTGTTGCCATGGCAACTGCAGATGCTATGGCCCATACTTTATGGGTGAGGCTTGGGCGTTGCATGCAGGCCCCTCTGCCCCGTGCTGTGCCACGTGCTGTGCTCAGCATCTGTGCCTGCCTGCCGTGCTGCTGGAAGTGTTACACACCACAGGTGAGGAAACGGTATGGTTTAGACAAGAAACCTTGGTAAGGAGTTATACAAACATAGGGCTGCATAACATTGTTACTAGCTGAACTGGAATGCCTCTCGTGATATGTGGAGCTTCAAACAACTTGGAAAATAAGAAAGGAGGAGGGAATTTGGTGAAGTGATTGATAGAAGGAAACAGCATGGCTCGGGTGCCAATCCTGTGGAGCTGCAGAGAACCTCAACACTGAGGGTTGTTTCTTGTTTTACTGGGATATAACAACAAAAACGCTGAGTGTGTGGGAGCAGCAGCTCAGCACCCAACCAAGAAATAGTGAGATGGGAATCTGCTGCCCAGCACACTGAGGGGGAGAGGGGGAAGGGTGACTTAGGAAGGGAAAGGGACAAACAGAGGATCCTGGTCCTGCTCCTGCTTGTGCCAGCTGCTGACAGTTCTCCTGCAGGTGTGACCCAGCCTCAGCTACAAACCCTCCGGCACAGGTGCTGAGCATTGCACCACCGTGACAGAACTGGGCTCTCTAAATTACAGCAGAGAAGTGATGTCTTAGCAGAGAATTGAGTGGGAAGTGACAGATCTTGCTGTAAAGGAAGTGGAGAGCATATAAGAGTTAAAATAGATTTTTCTCTGAAATGCCCATGTAACTTCAATAGCTCCACAGGAGTTTTAGGATTACAAATGACAGCAAAATTTGTGCCATTCTGCATAATTGTATTCCCTACAAAGAAAGTTTCCTACATCTTTCAGCAAGGATGGTACTTTCCTTAGAAGGAAAATAATTTCCAAATGACATCTTTTTGTGCCAAGGATTAAAAAGGTCTAACAAGGAGTTCTAAAAAATAATGAAGCGTTTACATTGAATTCTTTAGTTTTACAGGTAGAATAATGGCATGAAAATAAGAGAAAATTTTAATTGGTGGAGGGAAGGTGAAACATGTTGGTTCTCGACTTGTCACTACATTCATCCTCTCTCGTAGCTCCCGCCATTTTCGCTGGCAATGTGCAGAGCTATATTTGTCTTTACTGGGGTTTAGTTCAGTTAAAACCAATCCAGTTTTATCATTGCTAACATATGATTTCAGCCTAGCTTAAGGTGGGTCTGTGACAGCCAAGCACGAATCAGAATGTCTTGGCTTGGTGTTGGTTCAATCTCTCTTAATTTTATTAATTTAAATTTAGTCACAGGCAACACACTCATGAAATGGTGTCTCTTTTTGCCCCGTTGCAGCCCAGACTCAGTGATCACTCGGTTGTCATAGCTGGTGAGCACCAGCCCTCTGTGCTGAGCATACAATTCTGCCTGCCATCTATGGGCATTTCTAATTACTTTGGAGGAGCTCCATTTTGTGGCACATGCATAATTAGTTAGTTATTTACATTTTATTTTAGCATTTTTTCTGGCTGGTACACTAATGAAATCCCGTCGTGACATCAGACCTTTCCTGTTGAAGTGGGTCTTCCCTTTGGGGATCAACTACCCTTTTAAATTAATGAGCAGCTTCATAACTGCTTCATAATCTTATGAACAGTGTCTGCAAGGAAATCTATAAATTGCTTGACTCTTTGCCTAGGGTCCAATCCAAAATCTGTTGAAATTAAAGGAAAAAAATATGTTTGTATTACATACTTTGGGCCACCTCTTGCATGGGTATTTGATTTCAGATATTTACAATAACTCAGTAAGGAAAGAGGGTCCTTAAACCTTCACTCTCATGAGCAGAAGTCCAAGTGGGAAGGAAGGGATGGGCACAGGAAAACTGATGAACACTGGAGACCCAAGGTATAGGATGGGCTGTAGGTATGAATTAGTAACATCCTATTAGTACCAAACTTGTTTGTTATTTAAAGACTGAGGAAAATATAGGAAATAAATTGTGCAGATTAGTCTCCTGTAGATCTGAGCTTTTTTTTTAGTCAATATTTTGATAAAAACTAAAAAATGGTGAACCTTATCTTTTTTATTAGAGACTGTGATACCGTTAGTAAAACTTTAAGCGACATCTCTCTGCTCACATCCAACACACCCTGGATTTTTTTAAATGTAATTGAACCACGGGAAAAAAAGGAAAAAAAAAAAAAAAAAAGAGAGAGAGAGAGAGAGAGAGAAAAGGTGTTGCTTAGCAACAGCCTCATTCAAATGATCTGAAATTGGTATACTTGCTGGAATTTGGGAGACATCTCAGGGAGCTTGCCAGGTACACAGGCTAAGAAAGAAGCGAGTGTCCAAAATGGAGAAGATGGAGAAGTAAAACTCTGCTGTGGTCAGTCTAAATAAGTGTACTTGATCCAACTTTGTTAGAAATTCTGTTGTAGGTGTGTGTTAAGCACATTTGGGCTTCCTTTCAGTAATGGAAGAATGGTTTTGTGGCAGGTAAGTGTTGATAGTTTCTTTGTAATGTTTGTAAATGTGTTTATTTCCCATCAATTTTAGATATGCTTCTCTCACTTCACTGTAGTTTGCTTGATGAACACACCTGTCCTGACTACAGAGCTTCCCTTGCTGTTGTGGAAGGAGCTGCAGGGTGACAAATTTGCAGCACTGTCTGTTTCCTTGCCTGAACTCCCCTTTCTGACTGCAACTCAGTGCAAATGAAGAGCATAACCTCAAAGCCTGACTTTGTGTCTGCCTGGGTGAAATAGTATGTGATAAGGAGTAGAGGAGAGGAGGGTTTGGCACTGATTTCTCTGAAAGAAAATTCTGTGTGCCATTTTCTTTTCCTAGGAGAGATCACCCTTCTGCTGCAGGCCTGTGCAAACATTCTTGTGGCTGGGTAGGCACCCACAAGACACAGCAGGGGACTATCTTGTGGGATTCTGGACGTGAGTTCCAGTCCTAGATGTCTTTGTTTTCCATGCAGTGCTATCAGTGCTTTGTGCACTGCCAATCTGATCAGCTCCCTTTTGGGCTGCTGTGAGCTGTTATTTTGTGACTGGGCTTTTTTGTTTTTTCCTTTTTTTCTTGCATTTTGAAGTTTCCCCTCCCCCCCCCACTCCCCCACACTGTCTTTCCATGGTCCTTGAAGAAGGAGAGAGAAGTGACTCAGTAGTTCCTCTCCACGTACTCTTGATTTTCCATTCAGCAGTCAGGAAGGGATTTCCAGTCTTTAGTGACTTTAGGTCAGGAAGGATGAGAAGAACACCTGGGATGGCATTCCTGGGCTCAAGAGTTCAGGAAAGGCATCTGTGGTGGTATGTGTTATCCTGGTGTCACAGGTTAATTAAGTGTCTTCTTTTTCCCCAGTATTTTAGGGAGTTCTTTAAAATCCCAGTAAATTGTATTTGTAAGCCTGCTTGTTTTCCTGCCTGGAATTCAGTGGCTGAATTCCTGTGTGCAGCGAGAGCCAGAGCACATTGCCTCTTTGTGGCAGCATAGCCTTAAGTATAAACACTTACAAGGTACAAGGGAGAAACTGCAGGAATCTGAAACATTGTCTCTATTTTGAAATGGACCATTGCCTTATTCTTGCCAGATTCGTTGATTTTCGGGAACATCTGCTTTTCCCAGCTAATGCACACAGCTCCAAGTAAGAAAACAGGCAGGTGAAAAATGAATATTTTTTTCCCTTGCACGTCACACAGGAAGGAGTTATGAGAGAGAAAAAGTGACCATAGCTTCCAGACAATTAGAATGAAACTAGTTAAAATTCTGCACCTCACTCTCTTGTAGGGGAAGAATTGCATTCCTGTGTGGTTTAACTTGCCAATTCACTTGTAGAATCAATTATAAAATGCAAATATTTATGAATCACTGTATATGTTGTAATCTTATTTTCAAAACAAACATTGCTTTGTACTGAGGCTCTTAAATGTTGTGACTCAAGAGATTTTCTATCGTTTATCCCATTTCAAGTAATAAATTGCAGGGAATAAATGCTGCTGTTCTGATAGAAGGTCTGTGTGGTGACTATTGGAAAACTGTCCTCATTCAACAATTTAAAAAAAAATCACATTAGAGTTAAAATAGTTTTTTTTTTTGTTTGTTTGTTTTTTGTTTTTTGTTTTTTGTTTTTTTTTGGTTATTTAGTTGCATCATAGCTAAGTAGATGGCAATATTCACATTGAATTTGGCTTGTGAGCCTTGGACTGCACATGTCTCTCTGCCTTGAAAGGCAGGAGCCTTCCTGCAGGTTGCTGCTTGTGCTGCTTTACCCCTTCAGTTAAGTGTGGATGGTGAGAAGGGAGAGAAGCAAGGCAGTTTGATGAGAGCTCAAGACAGAAATAACTGAGAAGGTATGGAGGATGGGAAGAAGATGAAAGGGATAATGGAGGTTTAGTTTTCATGGTGAGTGCCCAGAACACGGACATGCCCTGCTAGGAGTGGGTAGGAAATGCTATGCATCCCAGCTGTTTTCAGAAAAGGATGAATGTGCGGTCAGGAGCAATGTGAGGTGTACAGGGAAGATCCCTTCCTGATCTGCAGGCATGATATTGGAGTTGGTTTTCCCCCTGAGTCCTTCTATCCAATGAGTCCTTGACTGGGGACTTGCTCGCGCCCTGTGCATTGCCCCACAGACCCTCGGGCTGTACCAGTGCCTGGTTAATTACAATTAGCAATGGGGAGCTACAGGACTGGGAGAGCTCACTGAGCATTACCCATGAGATGGTGACTAGAATTTGTGTTTTTAGCCAAAGGCCAGCTAGGTTATTCTGAGCAGAGGAGTGTCCTCGTTCTAGGTTGCATTGGAAAACCTTACGAGGAAAATCAGCTGGACTGATTTTGAGAGCAAGCACCTTGTGATCTGCTCTGTTGGGAACTAACAGGGAATAAAGCTGCTGCCATAAAGTTATGCGATTAATATCACTTTGCAAGATGGATTCGGGTGCCTTACCTTGATTATATTTCTCCCTACAGAAGGAAAAAGTGAGCTTTTTTAAAAGGGCAGCCTGGCTGCAGGAAGCAGCTCTGTTTCTGCAACTGATAATGTGGCTATATACAAATACTAATGGCTTGTGTGAAGCCCAAGTATTTCAGGAGCTGGGTTAGGTACAGAGATTCAGACCAGGCCTGATAGACAGGTACAATGTCCTTTATCAAACTATAGCACAATAATAAGGGAGAGTAAATCAAAGTGTGTGGAATAACTGGATTCTTTCATTGTGGAAAACACGTTACACATTAATCATCAACTTCTGTTTGCAGGATAGGCATAAACATGACAGGAATGGTTATTTCCTTCCAAATTATGTGATTTTATAAAGATAATTCATCCCTGTGCAGAAAGCCACTGAAGTAGGTGTTGGCCTCTTGTACAGGGCACTCACAGTATGCAGCTTTAAGCTGAAGATTATTTTGCACTTATTAATTTGTCTGGATTTATAATTAAGCTCATCACATGGAGTTGGAATAAATCACGGTGTAAAGGTATTATTAGAATGTAGTTATATAATATGCATGTGTCTCCAATATTAATCTGCTATATATGTCTGTATATGAGGTCTATAGCTGCATGACACTGTGTTTATTAAGACCTAGCATTTGTATATTCTGGTAATGGCAGATCTTTCCTCAACTGCTTGCGAGCCTGGGGGTATGCAACATCCATTTGTCATTGTACGCTGATGAAATACTGATAAAAATGAAAATGCTGCTAAGAAATGTGGACCTGCAGTAATGTGAGAAGCTACAATTTCAGGGGCTTGTATGCTTCTGTATCTCACAAGCTGACTTATTCCTTTGATTATTTTCCAAAAGCTCTTCTATAAAATAGCAAAGAACATGTAGTCTCTGTTTGCACAGTGAGGTAGAAATAACACAAAAAGCAAAATTGCTGAAATATTCTGTATTTAAGAGAGAAGAAAATAATCTGAAAAAAAAAATGTATTTGGATAATTTGTCTGCTCTGCTTGTACTCTGTACTTTGTAACATTCTTAATAAATGCTGTTTATTTAATTATAAAATGATAGGAATGAAAAAGAGGGAAGTCTGGTGGTGTCTTTAGAATAATAGCTGTAGATGTCTTAGATTGCAGTTCTGAACATACTCACTTTTCATACAGATAAAGCACTTGGAGAGGGAGTAACAAAGAGAGAAAACTTCTCACTTACTTCAGAAGCCCAGAAAACCCCATGGTGCTGGCTAGGTGGAGGATAGCTGAGCAATTATTGTTTAAATCAGTACACAAATCATGTGTGACTAAAAGTCTCCTGTCACATGCTGCCTGCTGTTGCAGAATGCTCTGCACATCTGCATGCATGGAGCTTCGTGGGTCACTGACCCTGACGGTGCTGCGTGCCCTCATCTTGCTCTGGTGCCCATCACTCGGCAGCGCTGCACTTCACGTTGGCTAGCGCTCTGTCTGGAGGAGCTGTGGCAGACTGTCTGGCTTTTTAGGCTGGTTTTGGTGCTCTCATATATTTCCCCAAGCAGTCAGACTGCTTAAGGAATAAATAAAAGTTTGAATTACAAAACCCAGCCGTTATCAGTAAAGATGACAAGGGGCAATAAATTGTTGAAAGTTAGAGAAGTCAGAGCTTTTCAAGCCTTTCCTTTTGTCCTCCTCCTTTTTATTTCTTTGTTTTTCTGGGGAAAGATAAAAATCAACTTGACAAAGGAATATTCTTACTGAATGATTGGGAAGTAGACCACAAAGATATTAGTTAAATGAAACATATTTCTAACAGTTTAGCATTTGGAAAAAGTCTAAACACGTTAAACCTGCCGCTGTTTCGAGCAGCCTTGTAGTGAATTGGTAAACAGAAGAAAGCCACCATCCTTCCCACATTGCAGTAGTCATTGTGTTTCCTGGAAGGTAGAAAAGTCAACAGGCAGAAGCTTGGTTATGAATTATTAGAGGGAATAATCCACATGCAAAATGGAACTAGTATGTGCTTTCTGGAACATGATGGTATTTTTGCTCACTGAGGATTTCAAGTATTGTCAGATATTATAGTTTCCCTTTTCACAGATCCAATGACTTCACAGGTCAGGCTACAAAGACAGACTCAAAAAATGGTCACTTATGTAATACTGAAAATAGAACAATTGCTATGACATAGTCCAAAATTTTGCCAGTCATGTGGTATCTTTTTTTCCCCTCTCTTAAGCCAAACTACTGAATGATGAGAGCTGGGTTTGTGCTTCATCATTTTCTCTCACAGGAGCAGGGAAGCACAATGCGTTTTATTTTATGTTATTAGCTGAGCTATTGCTGGGCTGCTTTGTGATTGCAGGTCTTTTCCTCTTGCTTCATCATTTTCTGTCATAATGGAAAAAGCGCAGTGGTGATGAAGGAAGCAACCAGCCATCGGGATGGGATGTAAAGGCAGTAAATTACTGTTGGGCAAGAGGATCTGTAAAGATCTCTTGCTCCCCCTTTGCAGATATCTCTATTATCCTGCCTCCTTGGAGGTGATATGAGAAGGGAGTAAAATTTTAAATAGAACTGTTGGCTCTTTCAGCACCTGACTGCACATATATGCAAGTGTTCAAATAATTCTATCTCCATGTCAATACTCAGAGCCATATATTACGTTTTTCTTGCAAGCTTTTATGTACCTGTTCAGGAATATTGGAGTAGGCTGCAAGGGATGAAGATTTCCAGGAGCTGCTGTGGTGGTCTATGTTGCAAAGGGATGGCATGAAGTAGGTTTAGTTGGAAAATGCATTTTTCCAGTAAAAAATTCTAGAGAGTCTTAACACTGGTGTAATAATGAATAAAATAGGCAGATTCACCAGCTTTGTATTCTGCATTCAATATCAGATGAGCAAGAATAGAGGTTGTCCCAACATTCATAAGGCTGTTGATTTATGAAAACTGCCTTATGATTGCTTAAGTTCAGCATTTAAGCAAGTGCTTATTTAGATCTTGTCCATAATTATTTTCCTAAAGAAAGCTGCTTTATTGTCAAAGGCAGTGAAGAACAAATTTTGCTGTAACTTTTTCTTCATATTTTTTTAATTTAAAATGCTTTGTTGCTAAAACTTTTCGAAGTTTCATGGTTAAAACAACCAACAGGTATCTTTTCAGGAGTAAGGCTGCCTGAATATATCACTGTTATAAAAGCTAATTTTTGACACGACCTTGTAGAAGGCGAATAATAAACTGAAAATACTGTGCTGCTGTTGCAGTGAGTAGATAATAGTCCTTGGCTTGTGTTGTTATTTTTACAGAGGTGGGCACAGTGAGCTGGGATGGGAGAGAAATCCTAACTAATAACAGAAATACAAAAATTTTGGTCCAAAGGAACATGACCTTAAAAAAAATATTTCCTAATGGAGTTCATAAAACAATTGGTTCTGAACTGATGAAGGGTAAAATATGAGCCTTCATACTTATTTTTCTTGGGGGTAATTGTCACATTAGCTGTGAACTAAAAAGAAGTCTTAGTAACAGCGTAGTTTTGTAACACCCCTCACTGGGATAAAACACCTAATTTTTGCATAAGAGTACAATTATATTGCATGTATCTGGACGTACAGACCTGTAGTGCTGTCAGTAAGAGGTGATGAACTGTTGCTTTTTGGCAGCCTTTGGAGATAAAATGCAGGATGGAAAAGCATATAAAGAGGAAAGGCTCAGCATAGGCCTCAGTGACATGCCATTGACTGAAGGCAAAAGTACGGGAGGTCAATCCCTCTGACAGGACTTCAAGAAAATAATACTCAAGGCCAATCCACAAAGTAGTATTCTTGAGCAGCTGTAATGTAACAATTAAAAGATAAGCTGTTTGAAGATTGAGCAGCCAAGAAAAATCAAACTGAGAAAGAAAGAAATGGTCCAGAACAGCGAAACACGATGAGCCATGATACAGAAATGTTCATTGTTTCTTTGTCATCTTGAAAATGCCAATTCTGAAACATGAGCAAGTTTTAAATGAACACCAAGAGCAAGAACTGCCAATCTGAAAACATATTATTAGAACTTTTTGCCGGCAGCACAAAATACAACATTGTGTAAGCTTTTAAAGAAAATAGCACTGCACTGGATCATAAGCTAAACTAATATTATACTGTATCCTCTGGTGCTAACCTCTTCCGTGCTTGACTTTTGAAACACTTGCAAGTAGTTTCTTAACTTAAGATTTTGTACTCTGAATGGCTGAAATGGCCATCCCATACAAACAAAATAATGTTAATTAGTCCCTAGTTTTTCCATTAATACCCTAAAGAATTCCAAAAGAAACTTTCATTATTATATCCTTGCCTCTCTGTTCTCAGCAGACTTGTTTCGCAAAGAACTGTTTGTTACAGTCAACCCCCCAGACTAATGCTTCTGTGTGTATGGATGGGCAGCCTTTAGGTAGATTTTTGATTTTTTGAGTTTATACCTTATTCCTGCACTGACTAGAACACCTTCTGGGAGAATTTATGGATTTTACCTTAAACCAATCCATAAACCAGTTATCTCTGCATATCCTAATTGTCATAAACATCTGAGCAGTGACATTGTTCTCAAATGATGTACTGTGTTGAGTTTCCCTGCCCTCTTTTAAGTAACTACATCTTTATTTGCACATACTATGGAAATTATTTAAGTGGTTGGCACTGGGAAGAAGCAGAAAGTAGGACACCAATTTTTAGGAATGTTCAAAAGCCAGACTGTGATTCGGACCTTATGGTGAAAATGCATTCTCATCTGTAAGTAGAACATAGCATGTACAAAAGATGGAAAGCTACCCAACAGATTTGCAACAAGAGATTTATTGGTTAGGGTGCCAGAAAGGCAAAAAAGAAATATATCTGAAAAAGTGTCTGAGCATGCCTTAAAAAATTAATCACTTACACCTAAGAGGTATAAGCTCCATTCAAGTTGGTCTTTCTTCTAAAAAGCTGGTGTTGTCTTCACAGCCTTCTAACAGATGTCCAGAACATAATAACCATTCAATGTTATTTTATGCAATGCTCAGCCCCTAAAATTGTATTTATTTGTTTATTTAATAAATGATGCAAAATCTGCCAGTCATCCATCAGTAACTATTCTATAACTATTCTATGACTTGGAGGAGGGATGCTGTCTGTGCTCATCACTGCTGGCACGACTTCCTTGTGTCCAGGTTTTCAAGAAATGCCAAAATCGGAGTCTTGATTCTGTAGACACCATTTCTGTCACTTTTGTTCTTTTCTTACTGTCATTTGTGAGCTCTTTTATGCTAGCTGTTAAACTCTTCATACATGTGGTTACAGCTTGCAGGCTTTTGATGCTTAGGCTCTCTCTATTTTTCTTTATTTACTGTAAGAAGCAAATGCATTCCTAGATTAAAAAAGAGAGATGAGAATAGAGAGGTGGGTGACAAGCAGGGGAAATAGGAAGTGTAACAGCCTTGTTACTCTGAAGCCTTTCTTGCTTCCAGGTAGAAGTCTTTTCCTAATGCAAACATTGAGCACGGTGGTGCTCCTGGTGTGGGGCGGTGTGTGCCCTGCTATGCTGCAGGACCATTCCCCAGTGTGGGCCACGATGGCTGGCACTGGCACTGAGTTGATCTCTGCTCTGCTTGTCTCCCTGCTGTGCTGCTCTCTGGCTTCTCTGCTCAGTGGGGTGCCAAGGGAGTGTCTGGAAGCTGAATGCATGGAATGCCTCCTTTGGGGATTGGAATCTATGTCTGAGTGCAACACTTTTGAGGAAGCAAACAAAATTCATACTGATGCAGCTTGCCTTAATATATTAAATATTGTGTTGTAAGCATGGCTCACAATTGTAATGGCCTTAGAAAAGATAAACAGGCACAGAAGACTAACAGAGATAGAAAATATCCACACAGCTGTAAATCTAGTTTTTCTGTCTGGCATTACCAGGTACTGTAACATCTGAGAGCTAATCTTTTTGTGTAGCTAGCCCATAGAAATATGTGTCACCATAAGCCATTCAGACTCAATTGAAAAACAAACAAACAAAAAACACCCTTTTCTGTTAAAATCATTCTTTAAAGTACAACTTTGAGAATTATGTGTAGCCTGGAGCCAGTCTCGCTCCTTGCTCAGGCTCAGAGAACGCTGGCTGGGGCAGTAAGCTTGGCACAGAAATGGAAAATGATGTTGTGAGTGTTTGGAGTGCCTGCTTCCAGCAGAAAGAGAACATAATTCTGACAGCATAAGGTTTTGCTACCTCTATAGATGCTCATGCTTATTCTGAGGGTGAGAATTAAGAAAGGAGGTAGCATCCTTCCCCCCCACCCCTGCACAAAGAGTGAGAAGGCTGTTTGAAGAAGCAGAGGCTTTAGGTGTGACAGTACAGTCAGTTATGCTAGGAATACTGAGGACTGATTCGATGAAAGTTAATTCTTTTTCTCAAAGCCTGAAGGTTGTATACAAGGGCACCGGAATATATTGAATGGCTTGGATGGATGCGGGGTTTAAGGAGTTTGAGGTGCTTTGTGACACATGTCATTTCTGAAAAAATGAGCCATCCAAAGAAACAGTTTGTCTGCCCTGATGTGCCAAGGAACTTTATGTATTGGCAACAGTGATGGAGTGAGAGTGCAGCAAAAGCTAAGCGTCGCAAAAGACTAGAATTTTCATGAGGGACATGAGCAAAAGACAGTCAACACTTTCAGCAGAAATACATACAACAGAAAGTGGTAATTTAGGGAGCCTAAGAGGTCAGAGTGAGGATAGTAACACAGGTGTACAATAGCCAAATTGAGAATGGTTAGTATCCACTCAATTACTTAAGAGGCCAAGAGAAAGCCAGAGAAGCTGCTTCTTCTGTGTTTCCTTTTTCTTTTTCCAACCAGTTGTTTGATTTCAAAAGCTTCTTTGATTATATTGTAAGGGAAGCATCTTCAAAAGTCCTTAGGAATTGTATAACTTTGTTCCTATTGCAATTAATTATTAACTTCAATGTGATTTCTAGTTGTCTCTTATTGAGAATCCTATCCTATCTATGTTTGAGGGAGTAGAGATGGGAAAAAAAAAATAAATAAAAGAAATATTACATACAGTAACACTGGATGAACTGATGTGAAGAGTGGTGTATTTGTGGAAAAAATATGGGAATCAGAGGGACAGTTCAACCCTGTGTGGTGTTAACATGTGAGCCAGTTGCTGGCTATCAGCTTTCTTGTCCACAGTGTTACTTTTTAAGCAACCAGCCTGGGCAGTTCAGACTGGAGGCACTGCACAGTTCAGCAGGAGAATATTGACACCACACACAGCTTCTGATCTCCCAGAAACCTGTCATCACAAATCGTGAGAGGCCTTCTGTACACATCTCACCTTGCCTCCTGGCTTCACAAAAGTTTAACAGGAATGGTTTTCAAAAACAGAGGTTCTTATTATAATCAGTCTATCATTGTCCTCTAGGAAGATTTGAATTTCAGATAGGGTCTTTCAAAGTGAAACTTTTAAGTTCTGTTATCTGCAGATTTGGGAACCATTTCCACACGATGGAGACTTGGAGTTGCCTCTTCTTTATGGCTGAAATCTCTCCCATCTCCTCAGCACATTAATCATTTAAGGATGCAGTGAAGTTTTCTAGCCACATGTTGTGCGTATCTGAGGAATGGATGGATGAGCTTTCTTCTGTGGAGATTGCTCTTTTGGGATTGCTGCTGATACTTGCATGTGGTATCTGAAGAGGTGAGGGGTTCTTGTGAGGGTGGTAGATCCATTCCTTGAATGACAGGCAAAGCACGTCATCTGGGAGAGGAGAATTTTTTTCTCAAATAATGGATTCCTATTGAAGCTGACAAGGTGAGAACTGAAGTCAGAGTACCTGCAGGGTCTGTGCAAAGTGCGGGATACAGGATGGAGGTGGTAGCAAGGATTTGATTTTTGCAATTGCTTTTTTTTTTTTTTTTTTTTTTTGAGGGAAGAGTATGCATACAGTGAAGCAAAGACAACACAGGAAGAAAATACTGCAGGGGTTAAAGTAGAGCATAAGAAAAGCATAAATGGAAAAAAAACAAACTTCTAGCATCTCAGAAGCTTATGACCAGTTTTCAGCACAGTTTCATAGATCATTTCTTAGCAATGAGTCATTGTAAGTTATCCAGTCCCTTCATTTCCACATGGGCTGACTGAATGCAGCAGTTATAAACATTGTTTTTGATGCCTGTATTTGGGCTCCCTTCCTTTGTGACTCTGATTCTGGGAAATCTGATCTCTGAATTATTCCCTGTTGAGTAGAGGCTTCTATCTTTGAATCTTGCTTCAACATACAACCGATTAAAAGAAAAAAAGGATACTAGCATCTCTCCTGCTATGATGCATATGAAGTATAATTGGACACCACAAAAGGGTGCATATGTCCCCTTCTAAAATGGTACTGCAGGGCTAGAAGGATGTGCGAAATCTGGGCCACAACAGATGACCACCTGGTATTAGAGGTTAAATCTCTAAACGTTTATGATCCATTCCCTACTATGCTATAAAGAATTTACTTCCACTCAGGAAGCAAAATGCAATTTGAAAGTTGATATTCTCAAAGTTCATGTTTTTGGCAATTTTTTTCTTAATACAGGAGTCAATATTCCTTTTATTAAATACGCACAGTGGCTATGCTGTTTTTTTTTTTTGAAGAACAACACATTACTTTTCTGAATATAGAGGTAATCAAAATTCAGTCAAGTGGGATGACTCTGTGAGTTCTGACATCAAAGGGCAATACATTTGATTGATATCAGTCAGATGGCAATATTGTTTGAAGAAATGTAGTCAGAAGACGGGCAATTTAAAGGCTGTAAAAAGTTACTGGAGATGCGAGTGCAGTGTTCCATACTGATATCCCACGTACAAGTCTGTGTATTAGAGAATTGGCAGTAACATGGCAATCTTGTCTCTCAGACACACACATCGTCTGAAAGGACAGAGGAAGAAAATCAAGCTCCTACTTTTCAGACAAGATAGTAAGTAGGGCATTAAAGATACAATAGTAAATATTTTTTTCATTGTGTTTCTTGCAAAGAGAGACTAGGGTTTATGTTTTGCTTGAAATATATAGAGCACATAGTATTACTGAACATTAATAAGCCACAAACAACTTTTTCTTCTTTGTCATATGTTTATTTGTAGAATTGTATTGATTCCACTGTCTGCATGGAGAGAACAACAACTCTGTTATGTCTTTCTGACAAATATCAAACATTAGCTATATAGATACAGTTGGTTTTACTCTATTTCCCTGTCTTGTTTTTTGTCTTTGTTCCTTAACATAAGTAATGCAGCAATGTCCTTTTACTGTAAATGGTTCCTTTGCAGAATATGTCACACAGTCATTACTCCCTGCAGGGTTAAAAACAATGCAAAAAGCTACCTATGGGATTAGAACACTGCCAGCAAAGCCAAGTGAAAAGAAATCATTACAATTACTAGAAAACATTTTCCAGTGCTGGTGAAATGTACAAAAATTGCAGCAAAATGATTATAAAAAATGTTAGTCGTGCAATGAAACATTATAATAAAAACCAGTCTGAATAGCTATAGAATATTGCACAACTTTAATGTTGAGGAAAAAGTCTATATGGCATCAAATAAAGGCTAGATACCATTTGATGTATAGATGTGAAACTGGTCTTAAACACTAATTCAAAATATGCTGGTCTGGGAGGCAGATGGAAGGTAGTGTTGAAGAGATTCAAGGCTTTGTTAGAATGAAGTATCATACCATTGTAGTATGGGTAGGGAAATGCCTAGAAGTTCTGGCTTTCAACTTGGACCTCACTATGGCAGGGGTTGCTCAAATATGAAGTGAAAGGTGGCCTCATTAAAAAAAAAGCAACAAACCACCAAAATATTTTAAAGATGGACGTAGTTGAGCCAGCAGAGGTTCAGCATGGGCTCAGCATGGGTGGTTTCTTCCTTTTTTCTTTTTGAAGGAAGTAAATCAAAGCAGTTTTAAGGAAAGGTAGCTAGAGATATTTATGGGCTGCTGCCACTTGAGCATGAGGAACAGTTAGAATGAAAGCAGTATATCTTCAGAAATGTAACACGTGGAAGATGGGGAGTCTTAAAAATACCTCAGTTTCATATTTTAACTTACCAGTTTTTTTTAATCAGTATTTTTATTTTTTATTTTTTTTTGTATCATGAAAGCTAAGATCAGACTTGGTGTTTAAAGGATGCTGATTTACAGAATCACCAAATCATAGACCACTGAAACTGGAAGGGACGGCCAGAAACCCTCCAGCCCAGCCCCTTATTGACACTGGGCTAGCTGCAGCAGGTTGCTCTGGACCAGTGGGGTGCTGAATATCTCTGTGGGAAAATTTGGGAATTCTATTCCTATAGCCATATTCTTCCTTGCCAAGGAAGGGAAATGTGAGGAAGGTAGTTCAATGGCAAGCTGCAAAACAATCCTCTTTCTTAGTTGCTTTACCCTTTATTGTCTCAATTTCCTCACCTAAGACCCACAGATGGAGGCTGGCATTTTGAACATCAGCATCAGTCATTATAGCACTTCCAGAAGCTCAAACCTGAAATGGTTTGCATTTGAACAGGAGAGGAGAGTCTCTGGGTGCGGAGATAAATACTTTTGACCTAGTATTCATCACTGTTTTACTCCAAATACAAAAGGATCAGAATAACTCCCTGTAGCCCCAGGTTCTCAGGCCAAGATCTTATCCAACCCCAGTGGACAATTTGGGGCTTCACGCTCCAAGTACATGTCACTTTGCGTAACATGCTTATTGCAACAGAGCTGTCAGTAGAACAGAAATAACAGTCTCACAGAATGAAAAACTTCTGAGGCTTTTCAGGGATTGTAGACCGTGTTGTTGCTGTTTAAGAAAAGATAATATTTCTTGAAGGCATGTTACCTTTCATGGCTCTTGAATACTAAGCCGTGCAAACTTCTGTCTCTCCTGTAATTTAGGGATATTTTCATAAGTGAATGGAGATGCTAGCTTGGATTTTCTGTTGGGCAAAATGACCAACATCACTATGGAAAGAGACTTAGGATATGAAAACGAGAAATACATGAAGACTGTAGCACTGTACACCTGATCAGTGGTCTGTCTTTCCAATTAAGCGCTAGTGAGCTTGTTAACCTAGAGTTTTTGTTGTCTCTGTCTCTTTTTTTTTTCTTTCATTTAAGAAAAAAAAAGAGTTTGGAAACTCATTTGGATATCTCAACGCAGTTTTGTTGCCAGCAAGCTGGGGGATGTAGGCTGACATGCATCCTGTTTCTAATAGCACACACACTGTTTCTTTATTTAGAGCCTCTTTACCAGTATCAATTAAACCCCAGTTAAATTTGACACATCTTAACCTTGCGTTGGATCCAATTCATTGCTACAGCAGAACCCATATGGCACTGAGACAGTTGCAGGCATCAATTCATTGCTTATGTAGAGTTACTGGCTCAGTGCCAAGCAGTAATCACTGCTTTTTGTTAATAGACATGTTTGCTTTTGCAGTCTTTTCTATACACAGTGCTCTAGATTAATTAGAACAAAATCTGTCATCCATCTAAGAAACAACCAGAACTCTTGCTTTTTTTTCTTCCCCCATTCCCCCTCCAGATTTAAAGATAAATGAGTACTAGCAACTAAAGGTGGGGGAAGAATTAATTTACTTATTCTAGAGTAACCCATTTTGTGTACTAAACACACATGTATAAATTATTTTACTTAAAAAAAAAAGAGGGAGAAAAATACTGGTAATACAAAACAAACACACAACTTGAGGCAGTAATTGCAGAAAGACTAATAGTGATTTTTAAGTTGACATTTTAGTAAATGCAAGACAACTACTGTTAAAGAAGTCATAATTATGCATGTTTTTCTGCAATTAAATGACTTTTTTTTTTTTTTCCTACAGAGACATTCGAATTATAGAAGTGTATGTGGAGGTGGACTTGAAGAATTATGTAAACATCTCTGAGACTGGGGATATTGAGGACTCCTTTTACTGGTCCCTGCTTACAGCTTGACACAACATCAACTCTAGTAGGCAGGTAAGGAAAATAATAATAATAATACATATATTTTTCTTGCATTAATGGCATTTTAGAGAAACTTTAACTTGTGATTGCATCATTTTTCTTCTCATCCCCACCTTGATGCCCAAATAATTAATACAGTTAGGGGAACTCGTGGCTATGGAAGTTTTCTGGTTAGATCATTAGCATTTTAAGATCACATTACATTATCTCCAGAACTGCTGTTATGATGCATACATAGTAACGTATACATGCTTAGAATGCACTCAAGAATATTGCTCAGCATTGAAATTGTGGAACAGTTTTAAGCTGCTGCACTACGTGTTAGCTACACCATAAGCTTTTTCACTGGAGGTTTGTACCCTGGTGTTTACTGTCATCAAAATAGTACAACAGACCATTCTTTGCATGATATTTAATCAGTTGCATACATTTAAATGTATCCATAAAGACATCTTTGTGGTGTTCTCCTCAGGTTAACTATTTTTGTTTGCACACACTTAAAGAAAACAATTTTGTTAACCTGATTTAGAAGTAAAGCTTTCTGGTTCCCAGTTCTTCCTCTCACAGATATGTCACATAGGTCTGGATTAGAAATCCATTGGGGCTTTCCTTTAGATTCCTCACTGTTTGGATGTTACCCACTGTCCTGATAATTAGTATTGCTTCTGAAAAGACCTCAGACTGCTGCTAGTCATACTAGTGCTTGTTTGGCTAATGCTTGTCAACCCTTTGCAATGTCCCAGTGTTAGAAGGAAGAGATTCACCCTTCAAGGACTCCAGTCTTCATTCAAAGTAGCCATGGTATTTATGAGCTTTGAACTCTTTGTTTACTTGTACCGTACACATTACCAGTGAATCCTGTTGTCACCCTTACCTCTCACTCAGTGTTCGTGATTTATGCTCTGTACATGCTACATAAGAAAGTGTCTATGTGTATAAACAAATGAGGGCTGCTCTGAAAGTAATGCCTCCTATTTTGTGATGTTGGCCCATGATGTCAGAGGCAGGTATTGGTGCTATGGCATAGAGGCTGAACCTTCCCACCAGTATTTCGTTACATTTTGTTGCCATGTGACAGATGGCAGCAGAGGGGCAGTCTGACAAAAGGGTGTGTGACATGGAAGTGCGTATGAAGCAAAGGTGTGTTGCTGAATTCAATTCAGAATTGAATTCATGCAGAAAAAATGACACCCACTGACATTCATCTCCACTTGCTGAATGTTTCTGGAAAACAATCAGTGGATGTGAGCACAATGAGGCTGTGGATGCTGCATTTTAGCAGTGGTGACAGTGACAATGAGTCATGTCCACTGGTGTAGATTTTTACGAGTGCTTCATGCAGCCTCTTGTTCATTACTGAAGAAAATGCACAACTAATGGTGGTGACTATGTTGTGAAATAGTGTTTCATATCTGAGAATTTGCTTTATCTAATAGTGTTATTGTGGTCTTTGTATCTCTTGTAGTTTCCATGGGAATAAATAGGGGGCATTATTTTCATATATATATGATATATATGTTTATGCACACAACTACCTAATTCCTCTTTGGGTGAAAGAACAGTAAAAATACCCATGTTTTCCTACATTTTCTGGAAGTTATAATCTCTCTCAAAACTTTTTCCTAATGTTAAGCTAATGTTTTAGTATTCCAGTGCTGTTGGTCCATTGTTCGGAAGTACAGCTTTATCAGCAGAATGTGTGGCAGATGGTTTACATTTGCATTAGCCTTCTGGAAAAGGAATCAGCTCCCACCAACATAAGCTTCAGCTTTTCTTTTCAAAATTTACAACAAATTCGTCAGAATGGCATTTTTAGAGGAAAAAAACCAACAATCCTACTATCTTTGTATTCAGTTTTTGAAGAGGAAAAATGAGTCCTGTTCTAATGCCCTCATCTGCACATATATCTTCTATCCCCTCCCCCAGTGTTTGTTAAAATGATTTAAGTATTTCATTATGCAAAATGACTTTTATAAAAAGACCTTCCTTTTTGCCCCACAGTCATTCTTAATTTCGTTTGTCACTTGTTATAGACTGGAGTTATGTGAAGCTAGGATATATTATTTGTTCTAGTCTGTATTGGATAATTTATTACATTAAGAAACCAATAATTTTCAAATATAATCAGATTTAAGTTTTTAATAAGATTCATCCTCCCATTCACACTTGCTTAATTTAAGGATATTAAATCTGCTCAGGAATGAGCTGCCTCTCAAAGCCTCATGTGCCTATTAAAGGATTTTATTCCTGATGTGTTAATAGGATTTAATTATATTAGCCCTACAGTCCGGAGACACACCGCAATTGTTAAACTTGATGAACCCGACAAACACATGCTAAAAGAGTGATGACCAGCACCTTAGAAGCAAACAGAAAACAAACAGCAACTACAACAGAATCCAAGATGTTAATATTTTGGTATCTCTGTCATGTCAGTATGTACAAGCATCACACTAAAATTTTAAATCTTGAATGCTTAACATTGAAAATGCTTTTTTTTCCTCAAAAAACCAAAGTTGATGCAAACACTACTAAGGATTTTTAAAATCATACTTTAACCTTGTTTCTTGTTTCTGACTCTCAGATATTAATTTATCTACAGTGATTTTTTTTCTCTTACAGCATCTTGTTGCACGCAGATAAAACTGCAGCAAGCCTATCTCAAAATCTGGTGTATTAAGAACTGTCTTGATTTCTTTGTTTCCTGTGGCTAATGAGGTTAATGGAATAGTGGCAGAAAGAGCAAACAATGGCCTGGGACATTTTACAGGGACAGTGAAAGGGAGAAGGGGAAGAAAAGAGAGGTGCAAACTCCTGTAGCCTATAATTTTTGCCAAGTTCTCCCTCAGCAGCAGTGGCACTGATCAGAAGTGCTGGCTCTCGTCAAGCTCACACGAATACTAAATACACAGAAGTCAGCATTTCTGATGGCTGCAGACAACTCCAGGATGGGGGAAATGACAGGATTTGCATAGAATCACAGAGAAGGAGAAAAAATTAGCAATATGCCATTCGGTTGGACATTTTGCTTCCAAAATTAGATTGACGCATGTTATGGCACATTTCCACCGCTAATCACAGACATTCAGCATGTATTTCAAGGAGATTTAGGCCCGGAGTTTTTTTCTCACTTGCACAGAGCTAGACTTTAGGCCTCTCAAAACACAATGTAGGCTGCGTTTATTTGGAGAAGCTAAACATGTAAAGTAGGCTTTCATTTAAAAAGCACTAACTTTCTGGCACTTTTCCTTGCTATGATAGCCTTGGAAATGTAAACTGCTATAAACTGTTTTTTGGGTTAGGAGGGAAGTAGAAACGATGCTCTGCCCTGCCCAGAAAGAGCTTGGTGATGGTGCCCAGCCTGGGCTGTGACTCACAGAGAGGGGTTGAGCAGCTGTACTCTGAGGTGCCAGACCTGGGGTCGTCTGAATAAAGGTCTTCTTTAATAGCCCAAGGTGGGTTCTAGCTTACATGTGCCTTTGCAACGTCATTCCTAATTTACACAAAGCTGTGTGTATCTTTTTAAGACAACACCGTGGCTTTTGTGTTCGTGGTTTGATAAACTCCTGAAAAATTACTCATTCAGGTTTGCTATCTACTGTTTAAACAGTGTTATCGATCGCCTTGTATTGACTGCATTGGTGTATATAAAATGTTGTGCATATTTATTGAAGAAAAGCTAGACTACTCAAAGATGAGTGGCTGTAAACATGCAACTTGTCACCATTTATACACACATTTACTTTTTCTTTGCCTGCAGTGTTGTGTGAGAAGGTCTTTCCTAATTTAACTTGGGATTTATAGTTCTGTATTACTTTTTTTTTTCCAGTTAGATGCCCATATTTCTTTTCACACAAACCTCCTAGGCAGTTAGAGGGGCATTAGATGCCTTGTGTTGCCACCAGACCCAGAAACTGAAATGGTAGCTGCCAGCAGGGATTAACTGACTGTGCTCTTTTTCTGTATCAGATAACAGGAGCAGGAGAACAGCCTGTCTGCCAGACCTTGGGAGGTAATCACGTAGATCTGCCTCCACAATGCTCCCCTGGTTTTGTCACTCTGTTTATAAATTATGGCTGGGTAGGAAATAGGAATTCAGTCTCTGAGATATAGAATAGTCACCCAGCAAAGCTCATTCTCCCCAGGCTGTGGGGCTCATCAGAGAAACTGAGGCCATTCCTTATGGAGTCAAAGTGCGAGAGAGATGCTCATGTGAAAGAAGAGTCTGAAACTAAATATGAGGGCTGTGACCAATGCTAAGGAATTCTAACATAAAAAATTAATTGCAATGAGAAACAGGAGAGGTGACTGTAGGAGACTGTACCTCATGTAGAGTCTCAACAGTGAACTGATTTACAGTTTGAAAAATAATAGCAGGGCTGAAAATAATCAATGTTATTGGACAGATGCAATGATAGAAATTAGGAAGCATTCTCAACAGAGATGAGCATTAGAATGTTTTATGGGTAGGGATAGATTGCTGTGCACACTGAAGTATAAAAGTAGGATGGATATCATAGCATGAAGTGCAAGTACTCACAGTTCCTGGTAGGAAAAAGAAAGGAGGATTTGTCCAGGGGCTTTTCTGCTGAGACATTTTAGCCCATAAGGAAAAAATGGCTTCATCTTAGAGGGGATAAAGGAAATTTAGAAAAACTCAAACCCCCCACTTGCATAATGTAATATAGCTTGGGAAAACCCAGCATCCTGATGCTCATTGCTGATCTTTAATACAGTTTTGAATTTATTCTGTATTTCCTTTTAACTTGCATTGATTTCTCTCATGCGTAGTTTGGGGGGAGCAACATGAATTTGCAATTGTGATGCCATTGTTTTTCTCATGATCTGTATCACACACGTTAACTCTTGTGTTGTATAGTTGGGATCATTTTACTTGTCTCTCATCCTTTCAGCACTGCCTTTTAACTTGCTTGTCAAGCTTCTGCATGTCTTTATTTCTTTCTAAGTCTCTTTATCCTAACTTATGTGCAGGACATTACCGGAAATTCACATTTCAACTGTGTTTCACTACATCTTTCCTTGCCCCTTCCTGCACCCATCCAAATTGCCCAGCATGTTTCCTAGATGGTGCTGTTATTCATAATTTGTTCTTTTTTTTTTTTTTTTTTTTTCCTGAGTAACTTCAGCTGCTGTCTGGAGTCCTCCTTACCTTCTTCAAAGTGGAGACCATCTGGCACACCAGAGTGTTTGCCAGGGGTTTTGGCAGAGGCAGGAGCAGCAACCAGCCCCACATCCGCCTGCAGACAGCTGCTCAGGGCTGAGTAGCAGTTGCTGTGCCTGCTTCCCCCCCCCCAAGGCCGCATTTGTTGCTGGTGAATCTTGGTGTCTAGGGTGAGTGCTCTTGAATTCTCCGCCTTACTTCTCCTATTCTTGCAGCCTTAAATTGAGGCTGAGAAAAAGATCACATTAATAAGAGAAGTATTAATTTTTGTGCGACCAGAATAGTTCGCTTCAGTGCTACCAGGCACTGTTTCGTCCTGCTTGTGTGGTTCATGAACTACATGCTAATTTTCTTTATATTTAATTACCTTAGAATGTCTCCTGTGCTTCAGGGTACAAGCCATCTTCTAACTAATTAGGGCTTTCTCTCTGAACCTACTATTCCCTATAAGCCTATGAAAGGTTTCTTGTACTTGCTTTGCAGCCTGTGGCAGCTGGCCTGTCAGCAGTGCAGGGCTTGCTGGACAGTCTGCTCCCCAAACTCCTCTGTTATTAAACCCACAAATTTACACAAAGCAAATAATAAGCATAGCTAGTTGAGCTGGCTTGGATCAAATCTTTAGCACACAGCTAGGGAGTGTATACTGGGTGAGCTATTGTGGTTAAAAGGAAATAAAAATAATTTATCTGAAGTCAATTACCCATTATTTAGTGATAATTGTGCACTGTCGACTCCTCCCGACTGTGTTTTTGTCAGGCAAGTCTCCTTTGTAGTTATGCAAAAACCCTGCAGGCATCAGAATTTTACTCTCAGCACTGCTTGGTCAGTGATTAAATAAACCAGTGCATGCTGCATGGCACCACAAACATGCTGAATATTATTATTGATCATGTATACAGCAGTCAATACAAACATATCGTGTTTTGACTGCAAAAATGATCATCTTAATTATCTAATGATTTTTAGCCTGATTTCTCAATGAAATTAGACATTGTGTAAGGACTCTTTCTATCCACTTGTGCTCCCTCTGCCCCATTCTTGACAGTCCTGGACCTCTTGGGCTCAGTCAGTGTCAGTCTGCTTTGGCTGAGGTTGGAGGTTTCAGAGTCATCGAGTCCTTATACATCTCGGTACGTGAGCGAGGGCAGCCCCGTGCTAAACCATATTGGGTGGCAGAGCTGTGGCAGGCACTCACTGTGGGGAGCAGGTGTGCAAGGGAGCGAGATATCTGTGATTCTGTTGCTCACTGGATGATTTACAGGATTTTAGCAAAACGTTCGGTGTTTGTTTTAGAAAGGGATCCCGTGTGTCCTGAGTTCTCTGTTGAGTATCTGAAATGCTGACATCGTGCGAAAAGCTGAGTCATGGTTACCAGTAGCAGAAAAGCCAGGCTTTTTTCTTTCCTATGTAATTCAGGTTATCTATTTCAATAAACAGAAACAAACACTGCTAAAGTCACTCTTTTAAAAAGAAGAGGAGCCCTTTCATGCAGCAAACAGCCTCCAGCTGAAATGACAGAGTCCCTGTTGGGACAGGCAATGCCAGGCTGCCTCAGCCGGCAGCCGTGTTCTACCAGGAACAGCATCTCCAAAGCATTTGTACAGAAATACAACCAACTCATTTTCCAAAGCTGGGTCATGTCCAAGCATATGAGATTCTTCAAGCATGAAATTCCACTTGACCTTATTAAGGCTTTCTCAGCATCAGATATGTACACTGCAGAGTGGATAATGTTCATAACTCATTTCACATTACCCCTGGGTAGTGCCAGTGGAGAAATCCTGTCTCGTCTAATGCAATCAGAATTGTGAACACGAGGAAATTGAAACATCTGGCCAGGCTTCTCTGCTGTGCCCCAGGAGGTGGGACATGAGAGGTTCAGGTCAGAAGGTGAGGGGACAAAGGCTTCTCCCCAGGGCCCTATGTGCACAGGATGTGGTTCCCAGCAAGGTCACCAGCAGCACCAGAGTGTGCTGGCTGGGCAAACCACCTCAGCTAACTTCTTATGCTGCACTAGAGTTCAAAGGGGCAATTGCAGTTCATGTATACTTGTCAGAGTGCTCCTGAGAGCAGGTGATCTGTGCTCACACAGCCACATTGCTGCAGGTTGGTGGAGCTCTGTGCTAGCTGCTTGAATATTAGAATCTTCTCAGATGGTGTGTGTGTGTATGGAGAGGAATAGCTCATCTATGGGGCTAGGCACTGCACATTGAGGTAGACCCAAGGTCAGGGCTCACTCTGTACTCCTGCAACAGCCAGGGGCTCTATAGGGTCACAGCCATGGAAAGCCCTGTGTGGCCAGAGTCTGTGGGGCCTGGCTGATCTTGTAGCTTTGTGCATGCATGTGTGGTTGTGTCAACCTCAGTGCAGACGAAAAGGACATTGCCTTGGGCAGCTATTTTCCTTCTGTGGCAAAACAGCCATGGCCTTCCTCACCTTAACCAAGAGGTAATGGGCTGGCAGCTGCAGGCAGGGACTTCCTAGTGCTTGTCCCCGCTATGGTGTAAAAACAGTTTCACTAACTGGTATTCAAATCAAACCTTCTCCCTCCATTTTAAGCCTTCTTGACATGGTTGGCACAGCCAGGACCCAGCTTCACAGCCAGGGGATGTAAGTTCTAGAACTGTGTGGTAAATTTATTCTTTCAAAATTATTATCTTACAGGCTAAATGTACAAAGCCAGCTGCTAAAGAAGTGTAATTAATCCAACCATAATAATCGGTGAGAAAGCACATGCATGTAAGCAAAAGTCAGCAATGGAATCTAGAACTGTGATGAATACATCTCATAAGGAAATAAAATAAAGCACATGTCTTATTTTCTCCTAAACCTTCTTTGCAGGATGCATTTAATTCAGAATTAGCCTTCCAGTCAGGACCCTCATATGCATACAACTTTTGCATCTCCTCCTAGTCTTGGAATTAGCCTGTACTGCCTCTGCTGCAGATGAAAGTGGCTTAGTGAAATTAGGCTGGTGTAATCCTCGTCTTTCAACATCCTGCTGGGGCTGGGAAGAAGATTCCATGAAGGTACATATAAATCCTTCTAGAAACTATTTCAATTATACTAAAAAATAATGGTTATACTTTTATATAATATCCAAACCCTTAGCTTTGTTTTTGCCAGGTGTTCCCGTGTAGTCTTTGGATTGCTACTACTGATTGTGTTGATTTTGTTTTTTGTGAAGCTGGATTTCAATACGAGGGTCCCCAAGCCTGTTTCCCACTGAATGAAGCAGTTGGGGGAACTGCTCATGTTGGAGGTCTCCAAGACACACCGTCCATGCCCATCAGATATGTTTTTTCAGTGTTTTTGCCTTACTGGACAATTCTGCTCATGCTCTTGTGGATTTTACCCTTTCTGTTTATAAACATTTTCAGCTCATTTGTTTAAAATTGCCATATGCAAAATGCAGGGTATTATTCCTTCATTGTTTTTATTAGAACGCAAGGCATTGCTCTCTGCTCACAAACACTAAAACCTAGAGCAATCTGTTGTTTCCTCCTCCATAATTAGATATTTTTGCTAGAGTTTCAGCTGTTGTGATAAAAACAGTTTTTTTCTGAAACAGATGAGACCTACTGGTGTGCCTTGAAGGGGAAGGGAGAAAGGAGAACGTGGTGATATCAGACTTCAGCTTCTAAAACCAATAAAATTTTTATCAGGTGTCTTAAGCTGAAGCTCCAGCATGGATTGATGACTGGATATTTCCAGCCTTACATTTTCTAACTCAGTGATTTTTGGTACAGAAGAGACCAAAAACATGGTCTCATACAAGAATCACAATGAACAGAGAGAAAGTAAATAGTTTGTAAAACTGTCCTACCTCCAAGTTTCTGAGAATAATTGTTTTACCATTTTTGTTTAGCAGAAATGACAATTGCTTACCTGGATGCAATAGCTTAGTTGTATTTTCTTAATTAAGACAGTCACAATGGTTCTTCAGGAAGTGCCAGTGCACCTGAGCTATGTGTTTGGAAGGTATTAAAGCTAGCTTTCTGGAGGATGCTTTTTCTGTGGAGTGTTTATAATTCACTCTCCAGGTTCACTTCCCAACTGAACATCCAATTTTTTCAGTTATCACTGGCTGTTCACCACAATGGTAGATAACAACATAAAAACAAGTAGTTATTTAACCATTAAAAAAAAATCACTTTCAAAACAAGCCTTGAAGAATTGCTCACTTTGTACAAGCAGGGATGGGACATTGCCAGGCTGTCTGAACTGGAGCTAACCCGCTTCCCTCTGTGACAGAAGGACACTGCTCTTGGGGAAGTTAAGGTTATGTGTTCCTGTCTTCTCAGAGCTACTGCTTTGAATCCGGGCTAAGATGACACCACTTGAAAGCTACCCTCAGGCAGCACATGGGACCATATTTGATGATTTTTGGGTTCAGTCCTACTCTCTTTGGGCATATGGTCATATAACAAAAATATGCTCCCCTTCCCTTTCTTGACAGTTTTTGCTCAGCCAAGAAGTGAAGGATTCTGACTTTGATTTAAGCACATGCTTGATTCTGTCATCCCCAAACCCAGAAATCAGTGTGAGATACCATATATTTAGTTACAAATTAAGGGCAGAATATACTTAATTAGCATATGCTGCAATACTGTCCTGAAAAGGGACACTTAAGGTTGGATGTTGAAAATGGTGAGACAAAATGTGGGAACAGCCTGGGGACTGGGAACAGCAAGATCATCAGTGGGGCACTTCTAGAACCTCTCCTTCATTCTCTGTGCATCTCCTGTGGGATTTCTCTTACTTCCCTCTCCTTAAATTAGCTAGCTGGAGCCTTGTGTACTCTGTGGAAATTTTTTTTCCCTGTTTTTATTTAAAACTGCCAATGTTGACTCTGCATCATTCAAACTCCATTGCTAGAACTACTAAGTCAAGTACCCTGTGGAAGGCTAAGGATATTGCCTTTCTCAGTGAAACTTGTTTTTCCTTAAGAAAGGTAACAACTGCCTGAAGAGATTTTTTTTTCTTTTCCATAAAACCACGTTGCTTGACATTACACCACCTTTCATCACTTTTTTTCAGCCTCATTCTGTACCAGCAGCTTCATTATTTTTCCCTGGATTGATGTCAGGCTGAGAAGTCTATAATTATCTGGGTCATCTCATTTATCCCTGTTAAATATTGACACTAAATATTTAATATTAAATAGTGATACTAATTCATGAAATGTAGGCTTTAGGGATGTACCAGGTTCCTGGCCCTAGAGTTGACCACGCAGAAATGACTCAGACACAGGCCCATGTAAGAGGACTCAGCTCCTTTGTTGCTTGCTGTTAACCATTCTGCACACGCGCCCGCTTTTTGTTTCGACAGGGTCTGAAAACTCCTTAGGAGTCATAACGACAGTGTCATGATTCCCAGCTGAATCCACGGTTGTCTTTGGTGTTTCATGGTTTCAGGCATTTCTACTGAAATTTGGAGCAGAAGGCAGATTCCTTTCTGATCAGCGTCCCTGTGTGATAAATGTAGGGCTATTCATCAGTGGTGTTAGGAGACAGTTCATGACTGAAGCAGCTGTAGTTACATCTATTTGGAAAGTGAAATCAGATCCCATAGGTACTTTGTGTGGATGAAAAATAGCCATAGTGTTTTTTGTAAGATTTTTCTCCTTTTTTATTTCCAGGTGTGAGTGTGAAGTGTCCAACATCACCAAGCAGGTGTTCTTAATTGTCCTGCCCTGTATTTATTAGTATGTTTTTACTGATTGCTCCTTCTGTGATATCCTGCTTGTTAGTCAAATTAAGGCTCTACAGATTCAGAAAGTCTTGTCACCAGGGTGACCTACATCAGCTGGCTGTATTTAATTTCTGCACGTGACCTCTCGCTCTTGCATGGCAGCCTTCTAGTAGGTAGATGTTTTATAGTGCAAAGGTGCTGAGAAAGGAAGAAAAAACAGCCACTCACCTAGAATGCAGATCATAAAAAACTTTCCTGGAGCTGGGTCTATTAGAAGCATTTCTGGTGAAAAGCGAATATGATCTGTGTTGCTGTTTCTAAACAATGCCTCCTTATCTGGTAAGGTTATGTTTTCTTTCAGCTTCCCAAGCAATTCTACTCAGAAAGAAAAGCAAATCAAATGGCATTCTTCTCTTCTTTTTTTGCTTTCATATTATTTTCCTCACTGTTAGAAGAAGGAAAAAAAGCCTATTTTTTTTAACACTTACAAAATAATAATACTAATAGTATTATGTAGAGATATCTTGTCTGTAAATCAGTGGTGAAAGTCAGCCTGGAGTCCACAGAAACAAATGTGCAAGTGGCTTTATTGAAAATCAATGTGGTTTTGTAAGTGAAGAGTGTTTTTAAAATCCTTTGTGCTTATTGCTGCTCTTCTAGTTATGACACTTTATGTTGAATTCTTTGTTTCCAAGAGTTAGTCTGAAAATGTTAGGGCAGGTAAATGCATTTCCTCCCATTTTCTTTTTCCATCTGCACAAGATAGCTTTGTGCTCCAGTAAAAGGAATGCACATAACCAATACCTCTGTAGATGACAGTATTGCCTACAGCACAGGCAAGACAGAGAATGCCCAGCAGTACATTATTTGCCAAACACGACTGGCCACCACATTCCTGTGCCTGGTGACGTATCGCGCTTGTAGAGGGCATAATGTAAAACATGAATGTGGGAGAACCTGGTGCCAAGCTGCTTCAACACGTGCTATGTTTCCATGTATACGACACTTTTGACTCCATGGTGGCAGCAAGTTTGCTGTATGCATAGAAGAAGAATATGCTTGTGCCTCAGCTCATCTAGTGAGAAGTGGTGGAGTTGAAATAGATGCGAAAGGTAGATTTGCACTAAATGGCAGAGCCTAAGGTGAGGCAGTTAAAGCACTAGCTTATGAACTCTGCTCCAATCCTTCTGCAGAGACTGCAGCCTCCCACCAAGCCTGGTAGGAAGCAGGTTGAGGAAAAGACCTGCTAAACTGGTGCAGCTGTGTCCTCAGGGCATGGGTCACAGCCCGCCTGCTGGTACTAGGTGCTGGGAACTATTTAGGAATGGCTCTACTGAGTGGGTCTGGGAAGGTTTGAGGTGTTTGTGGTGCTGCAGCTCCTTGCACTGGGTCTTCTGAGAAAAAGGAAGTCACAATTTTTTTTTCTAATTCAGGTTTATGATTCTGTATTTCATTTGTCTGTTGGATGGTGGCGTTTCAGGAATTTCTGCTTTGTTCTATGTTGATGTGTGGTATCTTACCAAAATGGGGCCTGGCTCTCTGGTACTATGCTGTGGTTCAAATCTGATGGTCTGATTTATGCTTTTTTTTATAGTACATAGTTTCAGGTTCCATCCTATCATGCCCAAAACCTTTTCTTTCCCATTTGCCTTGAGTCTCTCATGAACCAAAGCTACCTTATTTTTAGATCCTGCAAGCTGATGGACTTCCAAGGTTGCTCCTCCTCAGTTAATTTTGTTCCTGTGTAGCTATTCCACTCACATATACACTGTAATCTTTAGCTTCCCTATGTGCATCTGTCAGCAGCATATGCGTGTCTACAGATGTTAAATCACTGAAATACTGTGATCAGGTCTGTGTGCTCTGTGCAGCCTCCAGTGACTAAGCCTTGCTAAGGAGTGTTTTAGGAAAGCAAGTAATAGAAGCTAAAGAAAAAATATTTCATAGGGAGTGTGGTAGTACTCTGTCAAGAAAAAGGAATACTCCAACCTTTCTAAAAGATATGGAAAAGCTGTCCATCTTATGACTGGAGAAAGCTGCTCTGATTTTTGACTGATTATCTGAGAGATTTCACATATACTCACATATACCATACGTCTGTGTTCTTTATGCTTTATATTTTTGTACACAATTTTGCATGTATGTAATATTACCTTACCTGTATTTTTTTCTTTTTAGTCTTTACTATTCTGTATTTGAAGTGTAGTTTAACACACAAATGCGAAATAATATAAAATACCTGTTTAACCACATGAGTTTCAGCATGAGTTATTTTTCGGAAGTCTTAGCTAATATATTTCCTTACATCTTGCTAGAAAGTTCACAGTTCCATGTTGTGCATAGAAATATTTTCTTCAGTTATGACCTGCTGTGATTTGATAAAAAAATAGAGTGAATTAAAAAAAAAAAAGCATAATGGTTGCTATAATTAAATTGACTCATGTTACCCTTGGTCATTTTATCTGAGTAACTTTGCATATAAAATGGCAGTGTTCCTTGTGCACAAAAGTTCCTGTAGAATAATTGAGAAGAAAGGCAAAAAACATCTTCACCTAGTGTGTGAAACATAAAATACATCCTCAAAGCAGGCCATTGTTAATTACATTCAGAATTTACGCAGTGACTGAAAAGGCCCCTATCACCTACTTTGCTGCTTAAAGAAAGCATTTTGGAAGGTGTATTCTTTAGTTTCAGAAATAGTTCTATCAGCAAAGGAAATCACTCTGAAAAGGGAATGAGAGAGAAAACAAAGAGAGATACTCCTTCAAACAATCTGTTGGAATGGTGTTCTAGCTGCTTACAATATATCAGATTTCTAGTAAGGAAAAAATTCAGACAAAGCTTTTCATGGTGTACTCTCAGAGATATCACAGCTCGTTAGCACCTCTCTTCAGAGGAATGCATTAATAAAGGCTGACTTGGATAACACTATGATGGACATGGCATAGAAAAAGCAAGGAAGAAGAAACCTACCAAAACATGGTGAATTTGACTTGTATTATCCTTCATGGCATAGAAAATGAAATAGAGAGCTTCATATAGTCTGAGTATGTTCAGTGTGTGTGAGGAAAAATATTGGTTCTCAGTCCATGTACTGCAATGAGCTGGTGCTAAGGATTTAGCTGATGGTACCACTGCTACCACTTCACTAAATGGCAAACATTGTGACTGAGATAGCGAGCCCCATGTGATAACTGGCAGGACTTCAGATATATCTGTTCTACATGATGCAATTTGTTAAACTAGCTGTGAATTGGGTAGATAAAATATCAGTAATAAGTGAACTGCTTAAAACATGGTGTATGTGGAGATCTACTTAATCTTGCTGGGCAAACAAGAATGGTTCTTCTTTTGTGCAAGTTAGCTTTGTCTAGATGTATCTGTAGCCTCCTCAACCACCTACTACTTCTGAAAGTTTTTCTGCTATGCTTGTCAGTCATTTTATATGCTTTAGAATGCTATGCAATGGCTGTTTAATTATGCAAAGTGAAGGTGTAATTAAATTTCACTGGAACTATAGGGATTTGAATAGGATGAAATAAAATAGGTTTAGTTTTACAAGCTCAGTGTGCCATGGAGGAATTGCAGAGCTTGATTTTCTTTTTTCATATCTATAATTATCTTCGGGGGAATGGTGAGTTTGGGCCCAGTGTTGCTCTCTGTGTTTGTGACAGACAGTGTAGATGTTCACTTGTGAAAGTTGTATGTTGACATATACCACTCTAAGATGAGATTTCTCTTTCTCTAAGAAACGAGCTGCAGAGGGAAGAGGGGTGGAAAATAGAAAGAGGAATAGTGCTACTTTCAGATAACACAGTTATTTCCATACTCTATGTATAGTGACGACTTTGAACTACTGAGAATATTGAAGAGTTATTATATCTTCACAAGGAAAGTCATTTGGTATGTTTAACTTGACAACTACTAGTAGGCAACTACTTCAAGAGCCATCCGGGCTGTGAGCAGGGCTTTCTGCCATTCTGGCACTTCTCTCTGCTGCTTGTTATTCCCACTGGTCTTCCAAAACCTGAATGTGTTGACCTGCAAGTCAGGACAAAAATAAATAAATAAGAATTTATTGTCAACATTCTTACAGTGGGGACAGGAAGAAGCCCTTTTGGGTTCATCTGAATTTCATATTTGGTACTATTGTCCTACTAGTTTCTTTAATACTCAACTTCTGTAAACTTTCCTTCATAACTGCCTTAGGTTTTCATTCTTTATGAGACTATCTTGAATAATAGCAAGAATAACTGCTGAATTGAACATTTTAAATTATTTCTGTCACCTTGCCAGTGAATTCAAAATGCTACCCAGTTCCTTTACCTTTCCAAAAATATGATGTTATCTCATAACTTGAGCTAGCATATATAATGAAACTGATGATATTTTCTGCCATATGATTAAGCTTTGTGAACAAAACTTTTTGGGGCTTGTGTATGCATGAGCTGTAATTCCTGCAGGGAGCTTATGGCCAAGCTTGCAGGTGACTAAATTGATTTGTGTTCAGAAGTGCTGAATGGGTAGATAGCAAGACTTCCCACCTGGTTCTTGCTTGTGTGATTGTTGTTGTTTTATATGCATGTTATTTTTCTCTTGAATTCAGTGCAGATCCTTTTTAATGTTTTAGTCTCTATCTAGGCAAATTCACTGAGGTGACTTTATAAAAATACTCATTTTTCATTTCTGTGAAAAGAGCTTGTCTACCAAAGAGACAACTTGGCTTGAAAAACTGTAATTGTATTTAAATGACACTTTGCAGAAGAATTAAAAAAATACTTAAACAAGAATAAATACAAACTAGTAAACTTAAAACCATAATAAAAATGCTTTGGCTACAACTGATTTCATTCCTGCTGCCCAAATGTGTGTTGCAATGCTGTTTGTCTTTATGCTTGTTCTCTTTACTCACCTGTGTTGTCCCAGCACCCAGGTTTGTGCAACAGCACGTGTAAAGGTGAAAGAAGATTGGTGGTGATGCTGGCTAGGGAGTGATGTGAGAGGAACACTTTCTACTGTACTGGAGAAATCTGTAGGGGTGCAGTGCATCTGAATGGTTCATGTTTTGTGTTAGAAGTGTCTTGTGGGGTGGAAAACAGAATCAGCAGTGGGCAAGGTACTTGCTCTTTCCTGTGTTCTCTGAAGAAGGAGAAAAATCAATGATAAGCTCTGGTACATACACTATGTGAACTGAGATGTTTCATGACATGAAAGCACATCTTTATAAAGTCAGAATGCATTTCTGGTTTGGCTGGTGGTTGCCACTAAAGGCTTTATACTAATGCTGTTATTGGGGGCAGCTGTATTATGGCACTACTTACTTATTTATTCACTGTAGTGACAGTTGCATTTCATGTAGCAGCTGCTGAAGCCAAGACTATTCAGCAAGGGCAAAGTGTGATAAAACTTCAATGAGATTTTCTTGTGCAACATTAAGGTTTTTTTTTTTTTTTTTTTTTTTTTTTTTTTTTTTGTACAGGAACAAATATTTTCCATGGCCATTTTCAAACCTTTCTGTAGTGTTTTCAAAGAATTTCAGTAGCCACTAATCAGGAATATCAAATTTGCTTTCTTTGACTACCCTATGTGTGAATCTATTCTGGCTATATTATATTGCATGCATGTTTGTTCACAGCCAGCTTTATAAATGGTAAATGAGTGAAAGTCACTAATATAATAGAAACAGCCTACTCCGAGTTTGGGACACTTTCAGCTTTACTTCTCTTCAGTGTAATGAGAGCTTGGTCTCTGGGTAGTAGGTGGAGAAAATCCCAGCGTAGTACACAGATGATTGAAGAAACTCTTGACACATACAGAAAATTTTATCTTCTCTGGAAGGCTTATTGATAGCTTCTGAATTTTAACTAAGCATTTGATGGAGAAAGAACAAATTCTGCCTTGGAGGATACCAACGAGATTTTTGGGTTTGTGCAAATGTGACCAGAATGTCTGCAGTTCCAAGGTTTTTATTCTGCTATTATTCATTCAAAGTGGTGTTTTTTTTTTTTTTTTTTTTTTTAGGTGTAGTGACTTCTATTTTATTGGGAACTAGATCAGACTTGAAAAGTTACTTTGTTGTTTGTGAGTTTCTATTGTTATTTTTTATTTCTTCTTCATTTCATTTTTGTGTTGCTGTAAAGGAAAGTCCTGAGCTTTATTCCGTCTGGCAGCTGTATTCTTGTGAGTAGATACAGTGTGTTTAGTCACCAGAGTAAAAATGTCCATGTTCTGCCTGGCTGAGGGGAGCCTGCAGTGAAGTATACAAGCACAAGCTTGTACATGCTTGTGCTGGGTTGTGGTGGCTGGCTTTAGCAACAGCCCTGCTTGAGGCAAAGCCACTGGTGCTGTAGACCATGCTGCTTTTGGGCACAGAGTGCAGGTTAGAGATCAGACAGTTCATCACCTTTTGCCCTTCTGCCATAAGCTGCTACCCAAAATTTTTCAGGCTCGTTTACTGCTGTACGATAGTAGCTCTAAGAGGAAGTGTTTTTAATCCAGGACTCACTGCCTTGGCTCAGAATAAAGGAGGTGGAGTTGATACTTGCATTTTACATGTCAAAGGCCTATGAAAAGCAGTGCTGTTTTGTCTTTACTACAGGTGATGTCCATAGGATGCCACCAAAGGGACAAAAGTAGATAGTATTGTACTATCTCAAAATACTGCCCCCTTGCATTTCAGTTTGCATGAACCATTATGTATGTGGATTGCTCCAAAATTAATGCTTCCAGTTTGTTTTCTTGGAAATGATAACAGTACTTGATAGTGCAAATTCTCAGCTACGTAAGACCATTTTTCAGCATAGTCACTGCAACTGGCTATGCGTTTCCCTCAGCGATGAACAAGAGCCTGCATGCTGCACTTGTAAAAATCTGCACCAGTGGAAATGGCCCACTATCACCAGTGCTGAAATGCATCACTCGCTGCCTCTGTGCACTCACATCCACTGTGTCGTCTCTGTCAACATTCAGCAAGTAGCAATGAATGTCAGTGGGTGCCATTTTTTCCCTGCATGGAGTAATTAGATGACACTCTCTTGCTTCATTCACACTTCTATGTCAGATGCTATTTTGTCAGATTGCCCCTCTGTCGCACAGCAGCAAAATATAATGGAATATTATGGGAAGCTTTAATCTCTATTGCTGTACCACCAACACCCACCTCTGATGTCATGGGCCAACTTAATAAAATGGGAGGCGTTACTTTTGGAGTAGCTCTTATAGCTGTAGTGATGGAAACAAGCTGTGGGACCTGTCCCATTTGGCAGAGCACGCACTTGATCCTGGGGAATCTTGAATATTTGGCTCAGATACATCCCAACAGGGAATGTGGAAACCTTAAATGTCTCCAACAGAACCTGTGTGAGTGTAATCAACCAAATTTTATTAAACTTTTACAAGTGCCAAAACCGTCACTGATCTCTCATCGGCTCTGTGATATAGCCAGCAGTGCTGAACCTTTGCAGTCAGTGTCTCAAAGAACCTAAACACACAGGAGTTTTGGCAAGCTTGTTTCTCTACCTAAAGAGTTCTATGATAAAGGAGTTTGTAAACATCTTGTTTGCAGGGAAGTGGACTAAAAAAGGGGTGGGCTAATTTCCCTCAAGTATATGCATTTACCTTCTATTTTCTAACATGAAAAGCTGGCAGATTGTTTTCCTGTGGAGAAATTTTTTAGAAACAATCTTACCCTGTGTACTCTGAGACAAAATGTTTCTGTGGTGCCACCTTGAGAAGCCTGAACTTGGTGTGGTTGGGCTACCCTAGGTGTTCAGAGAGGGTTTTTTTTCTTCGCTGAATTATGGGGTGGAATTTCTTCTTTCCATGTTTTTGCTGAGATTTCTTTTAGGACTGGCAGCTCCCCTGTGTGATGTCACAGGCTTTTAAAGTAGCTGATAGCTGTTTGGACCCCCATATCTTGGCCATATTCTGTACATCTTCTTGTTCCTACATGGCACAGGTAGAGCAAGCCTCAACAACTCTTTTCTGGCTCCACTGCTTGTTGCAAAAGTTCCAGAAAAATAGTGCTATATTTTCTACCTGTACAGCATCTTTGCTCTCTTCCCTTGCTCTCTTCCCTTGCTCTCTTCCCTTGCTCTCTTCCCTTGCTCTCTTCCCTTGCTCTCTTCCCTTGCTCTCTTCCCTTGCTCTCTTCCCTTGCTCTCTTCCCTTGCTCTCTTCCCTTGCTCTCTTCCCTTGCTCTCTTCCCTTGCTCTCTTCCCTTGCTCTCTTCCCTTGCTCTCTTCCCTTGCTCTCTTCCCTTGCTCTCTTCCCTTGCTCTCTTCCCTTGCTCTCAGCTGTATTTCTTTGAAACTGGGTGATGCTGTTTTCATCATTACCTACATAGGATCTGACTTTGAAACACACATTTTCACTATGATGAAACCATCTGTTACACATGGAGAATTAGCATTACTAGGCATAATGTTTTTTATAGCTATCTAGAAATGTGCCCAAATAGTGCAGTGTAACCAGAAATAATAGGATTTAAATGACTGTTCAATGCGTAGACCTGTAGTAAGGCCCTTTGTACATCATCTTGCATTGGCTTACATTATGTTGTATTGAATTTCATTTTAGGTCTGTTTGCTGCTATAGTATAGGACCTGCTATTGTTATTACCTCAGATGTGTGTGCTTTTAATGATAATATTCTGGGATTCAGATATAGTTCAATTTACATGATCTGGACAACGAATGTGATATAAGCTGCCTTGTATTTACTGCACAATAAAAGCATGCATGTGGGTAGATACTACAAAGCAGTAAATGTGCTGTAAATCCACTTTTAACCTCCCAGGTGGAACCTGTTTGCGAAGCTATATCTAAGTGTTGTCACAACTTAGAATAATAGTACTTATAGTCATTCTTTTCATAAATCCATAGCATTTGTAGGTTTCTGAACATGCTGTATACTTTTTCCACAATTGCCACCTATCTTTAAAGGTTTCTTTTTTCTTTTTCTTGTGCAAACTATATCACATACAAACCAGGATGCATTCTTTTCATACTTGCATGGGCATTGTCAATTTTTTTTTCCTGATAGCTGATATCACTCTGTATTTTCAAGCCCTAGGTCCATTGAAAAATATTAACTATTTCCTAACCCATTGTTTATAGGTAGCTACAATCTGTTATATGCAGAATTTAAAATTGAGGCAGAGAGGTTAATTTGCTGTAAATGTCAGTGATACAGAAATAAGCATGAATTAATCATTGCAAGCATCCTTGTAGAACCGTTAGTGAGGAATCCTGTTAGACATCTAAAGTATGGGATTTCCCAGATCTCTAAGGTGTGTCATTAATCTTCATGCTTTTTCTTTGCTTTTTTTTCCCGTTTTCCCAATGATAACTGTTCACTGAGTGATGTATGTTAAGCTGCTATTTGTGTTTCCAAATTGTCAGAATATAAAAACTACTGATGATGGAAGATATGGGAACAACTTTCCTTTCCTCTCTCCTTCCTTTTTCTGCCAGCCTAGTTGCAAGTTGTCAGTATGGAAAGAAGGGAGAATGAATGACTGAAGAAAACTTCGGATACTGAACAGCAGATGAACTTCTAATGTTTTTTGCTTCTTAGCAGGCTATACGGGACCAGGAATCTGTTTTGAACAGGGTGTTTTTAACTTTATGAACTGATGTTGGCTGAGAAAAGACTGCTGAGGCCAAAATGTTAGTTATAAAATAACTAATCCTCATCACTCTTTTTATTCTGACTATAATGTTAAGAGAAAAAGTAACTATCTGACATGGGTCCTTGGTGTTTTAGGGCAGAATTATAGAGATACCAACTCTATTCTTAGCACACCAGAATGGCAAGCTGTAGCTCACGTCATCACAGAGTAGACCCTCTCTTACCAATGCGTTATTGTATTCTTTAATAGCACTTTGTATATCAGAAGTAATACATTGCAGGGAAGAACACGAAAAAGCCTTTCCCAAATCAGCCTTGGCTCAAGTAAAATAGGTATAGCTGTCCTTGGTTTCTGACTTGTTTTCCTTCCGTAAAATTATGCTCACAATAAAGATCAAATCAGTTTCATTTCTCTTTATATCCCCCCCTCTGCTCCCTACCACAAACATCACAGCTTGTGGTTGAAGCACAATCCTGGGTATAGAGTATTGTGAGCATTCAAGGTTCAGCTGAGCACTGTTCTGAGCAGTTGGACAACATTTCTTTCCACCTTTACAAAGAGACAGATGAAAATGCAAAAACCCAATGGGAATTCATGTTACTTAGAGGAGTGGAAGGGTTTGTAAGTGTTATAGTTGATAACAGCAAGTTATGTATGTCTGCCATTTGAAAAAGCAAGTGAAGTACTCAGGGAAGAAGGATAACTATTGGAAAAGTTCCCACAGTAGTGTATCAAAGTACATGTTGAAAACATTTTTATGTTCAATAGATTGGCCTGCATCAACTTTGTTCTTGTTATTTGAAATCGATAACAAGAATAGCTTTCACTTGGAAGGCTCCTGTGAAAGAATACTTCTTTCTGTAGCTTTGTTATCCTTTGAAACTGCAAAAACACTTTTCTCCTCTCTTCTCCAGATCTTTTAAATACATTTGGGTCTGCATTGGACCTAAGCAATGTGAAGTATTGAGGCTTCACCTTTTGCAAGAAAGTCTATGACTTGCATGTGAAGCATCATTCAGTTCTATTTTGGTTGCCTCTTGGCTGTGAGTGCTACAGCTTGTGAAGGAAGTTTGGGTACTCCAAATGCATTGCTCTCTAGGATTCGCATGGACAGCTTTTTGGTAAGGGAGTGCTGTGAAAGTTTCAAGCCTGTCATAGTTTCAAGTCTGTTTTATGCAAGCTGGTGAAGAGGCATTATGCTTGAATGCTGTTCTGTGACATTCATAATGGTTACCCTGAGATGGGAAGATTTTACCCCATCCTGCCCCTCCCAACAAAATTTCCCTGCCCCATAGTGATCTTCTGCTCTTCTCCCATCCTCTGCTCCTTCAGAGCAGAGCTCCCATGTCTCTGGCTGGTATATGTATGTTGTCTCTTTTTTTGTTTTTTACTCAATTTGTTTTGTTTTAGTTTAGAAAAATGGTTGACCACAAATTTGTTTCATGCTGATTCCTATAAATTGTAATAGTAGCCTGGCTGACCAAAGAGTAACCATGCAGATAGGAAAAAAGTTGCTGCCAAACACATGTGACTGTCACGGAATGCACCAAGAACTCTCTTACTCCTGTGTAGCCCTGCTGACACTGAATGCAGCTAGAGGTAGAGTAGACAAGATGTGAAGAAAAGAACATAATGTTATCCTTGTTGAACAAGATGGATCACTTCTGTTTATTCCTAGAGATATGTAGGATTGCATTTAGGGCTCTTATGAGAAGCAATCACTAATGTCAGCCCTTCTTTCCCCTAGAAAATGGACAGACTGTCTCTTTGTGACAAAGACTCTCTGACAGGTATCAAAGCAAGTGAAGCTTGCTGTGTCACGCTTTGCAGGAAATAAAATTGGACTCATTCTATCAATCTCCTTCTCTAACCTTCTTTGGTTTTTCTTCTGCACACCCCAGAGGATGTGATTGTTATTGGATGTATTTGTTTGCCATGTCAGTCGAGTGAGCAGCTTTACTCTGATAATGCTGCAGCTTGTTCCAAGCCCTGCTCATGCTGTGTCCACTCATGACACAGTCACGAGTGGACACGGTACATCATTCCCAGCCTACAGGTGTGTGTATTCAGATGAAAACCTAGCTGTTACTGCTATGGCATCTCCACGGCAGAATTTCCTTTTTGTGTGTGGTCATTGTGGCTTTTGCTCCTGTTCTGGCCTCCATGGCTGCTTTTGACAGAGCTGCAAAAGCTCTGGTGTTCTGGATAGCACCCAGATAGCTGCAGAGTGGGGCTAGGAGGTGACCAGGTGCCCTGGTTTAAAGCACTAGGCAAAAATTGAAATCTTCAATCACTTGGATGGAAAGAGGATTTTCACTCTTCGTGTTTGTAGATTCCTTGAAATAAACCTAACTCAAATCAATTTTTCAGTTTAAAAAAGTTCATTCAGCCCAGTAACTAGTTATGTAACACTTGCTAGTGCACAAAGTGCATGAATACAATTAGAAGCAATTCTAGCCTTATTAACAAATACATATTATGCAAAGAAAGCCTCTATTCTGAGAATTTTCCCTGAATTTTGCTTTTCTTGTATCCAGTAAGATCCAGACAGATTTCTGGATCCTATTTAAATCAAACTACTTGGCATTTGTCTGTCACTTTGTTAACACAGCTTGTTTTGCATAGTGCCACTTCACAAAATGTCTGTGGCGGTGCTTGGGGCACTTGCTGCTAGTGACAATAAACAACAGCCCAGGTAATGGCACTGATTTGTGTTCAATGAAGAGAAGTGAAGGAGTTAAAACTTCTCAGAAATGGACTGTAGATGGAACTGAGCCGTGCCGATGCTGAGCCTCTGAGATCTATTAGTTTTGACAACCTCAGTTATTCTGGTGCTTCTCATCATCTGTAAAGTTAACAAGGGCTGATAAGAGATGATGAGGCACCACACGGGTTTGTATTTCAGAACTCATAAATATTTCACAATACCATTTTTCTTACAATCAGATACATTAATTTGTCGACTGTAGATGTTGCTGAATATTCACTTGGTGCAGAGGTTTAACAAAGGCACTGCAAGGATAAACATTTTTAAATCAGCAGATAGAAGCCACGGGTTGTGCTGTGTGCTCAGCTGTTACATGTTTTCCAATGCATGTTTTAATTTTACTGAAATTGTTGATTTTTTTGACCTGCTTTCTTCCTTGAAAATATATTATGATTCATAGGCACTCCCCTCCTCCAGCTGTATTTTTATCCCTTTTTGGTGTGACTTAGTAATTTCATAGTAGTGAGGCAGATACCCAAGGGTGAATTTAATTTGAAACAAACCTTACTCTTGGCAGAATGATTTTTTTTGTGAGGGGATCAAACAATGCAACATACAATTTTCTCAGGCTGCACATCACCTGGAGATGCCTGCAACTCAAATTAAGTAAAGGTGCTCTTTGAAGCACAAAACATTTCTGTGAAATATAGTGTGGACAAACTCTCCAAAGTAGCAGTTATTCTTTCTCCTGCTATAATAAGATGGAGCACACAAATATCACTTGATTAACAGCTGCAGTATTAATTTCCCTTTTTGGTTGCTTGACTCACAGCAAGAATCATGTCAATGCAGCAGAGAAGCAATTAAATTGATTTTAATCTTTGTCGGAGAAGATAACATGGCTCTTTCTCTTCTCATTTAAATAATTAAAGTTTCAGCAGGTATTATTTCTGGCTTTAAAGAAATTGGTATCTTAATGTAATAAAATCCTTGTAATTATACACTTAATGGGTCCTAATAAGTTAATCATGGTTTTTCATTTAAAATGTTTTTTTTTTTTTTACTTATTAAACTTTTATTTGCTTTGATGGTTATTCTTTTAAGAGGGTTGAAAATATTGAAAAAATAAAGTTCTGAAGTCTCGTCTCTTTCATATTCCTACATAGCCTTTCAAGTTCACAATCAGTGGAATAGTTACATTTCAATATATGCTTCAAAAATTCTTATCCAGTGAAGGTTTCTGTTATGTTACAGTTAATTATTTTGTTGAAAAAGCTTCACATAATGAGGAAAAACAAATATTCTTTTATGTTCCTGTAGCGCAAACTCCAATTCAGCTGGAGTACAGGGAACATTTTCATCCCCTTTGATCCAAGCTGTTAGGCAGTGTTTGGGGTCCTCCAGGTTATTCCCATTAGGTGGAAAAATGGATGGCAGAGTCAGGTGCACCTTTGATGTGATGCTCTGTTTGCATGGGGTGGATACGCAGTCTCTGTTCCTGCACCCAGAATGAAGGCAGTGTCTTGCCTTACTGAGCTTGGCAGCACTTTACCCCCAGCTCCTTCTTTTGGTGATGACTTGAAATGGTGAACTATTTTTTTTTTATTCTCCTTTTGTTTTGATTTCTCTATTTAGAGCAGGAGTGCCCATCCACCTCATGTTGTTTGTTCTTGTGTTCTGGCTTGGAAAGGCTTAACCCTTGTGGCTGAGAAAACGACTTAGCTGACAGCAGACTGCATTTCTCCTAAGATGGAATTCTTTTGCTTTATAATGATTCGTTTCACCCAGGAAAAGTCATAGCAAAAGGCTTGGTTGATTTTTGGAGAGGGACGCTGGCCTGGGAAGGACTGTCCCCAGGTGATTGCAGCACAGAGACCTGCTAAGGACTGTGTGTTCTTTGAGGGTATCTGTGGACAGTACATCAGGTGGTGCTGGAAGGGGCAGACCCTCCACGAAGTCTCACTGTTTTGCAGAAGTGATGGTCCATATTCTCTGCCATCTCAAGGTCTTTAGTGTGTATTTGCCCAACATAATGGCACAAAGCTGTGTGTGTGTGTTTGTGTCTCACGCTGTAGGGTTGCCAGATCAAGGGGTTGGGGGCAGCTAGTAGTGTGGGCTGGCTTGTGCTTTGAGAGGCTGCGGCCCACCTCTCCCATGTTCCTTTTTCCAGCGGGGTAGTGGTTGGAGAAAGGTAAACATACAAAGGAGAAATTGCTTTATGAGTTTTAATACAAGAAGATTTAGAAATAGTTGAGATACAAATAATGAAGTTTGGTTTCTTGTAAGGTGAATTTGGCCTTGTTCTCTCAAAATTCCAGGTTGCTCAGTTACCTTAATGGAAAATGTTTTGTTAGTGATGGTATTATTCGGCTTTGAGTTTGAGCTGAAATTGAAGTAGGTTTTTTTTAGTACAAATTATGGTAATGATGAGCAACACCACACATAAGCAGCAGGGAGCACACCAGCATCTGATTTATGTCCATGCTCAAGAAGAGCATTATATTTCTCTTATTAATTATTGTATCACTAGGATACTTATGATTTTTTTCTTTGTCTAGAAAAGGACTTCATGTTTGCTTTTTGAATAGGTATAAAATCTTCTCAACTAAAATATCTTGTTAGCACTGCTATGACTTGGAAGCTTTATCAAAGTGATGGATTTCTCTTTCCTCAGATTTCTTTACTGGAAATGCTCAACTCAATTTGGACAGGGGACTAGACTTAACAGACAGTAAAGTTACATGAGTGCTGCTCATGGGGCCTGTGTGTATTACCCCTATATCCCAAGTACTCAAATGGTTTGAAAACAATAGTGAGAGAAGCAGAGAGAAGCACTTGTTCCCAGTATCTCTCAGCCTGGTTCTAATATCTCTGCAAGTAAAATTAATGCAATGTACTTGCTGGATTCAAGATTTACATTTCTTTGTTTGGGAACAATTTTCACTTACTTTCTGAGCTCCAGAAACTGCTGTGTGTGATTGCAGCTATGCACACAACAGTGGTACAAATATGTTTTCATAGAACAAACACGGAAGTGAAGTCTGCAGTTCTCCATCTCCAGTTGAAAAGGAACTGTCAGGCTGAATGAGTGAGGTTATCAAGGAAAGAAAGATCCCCTTTTCTGTGGGCAAACAGCTTATGTGTTCTGTTCCTCTGTTCCTCTGAACCTCCCCTGTTCGGGCAGTGCCTCTGTGTTCTGCATAGGTGCAAAAATGTTCATAATCAGACTGAATCTGTTTCACGGGGTCTAATATGACCAATTAACTTAGTCTCATCTCATTTGTATCATTGTGCCATATGGTGTGTGTGCAGGAAGAGACAGCCCAGACAGGAATTTTATGGGGAAGAATTGCAAATAGGGAAGGGAGAGAGAAACAGGGTTATTAATCAGCAGAGACGGGGTTCTTGATAAATACGTACTGTTTACCCTACGTAGTGAAAAGATACGTAACAGATGCTGAATTCTTTAGCGATTCTTTGGCAGTGTAGCATGCTTGATATCAACAGGAGTATGAACAATGTAAGTGATGTAGTATGTAGGAAAGGCTACTCTTTAAGAACCAAGTAGGAAAGGATATTTCTTGTTGCCTTGCCTACCGAGTCATTACTGTGAACATTACAGGCAGACTGCAGATAAAAGATAATACTGTCTGAATGGACTGACATTAGCGATTATTGTCTATATTTTGCTCTTTGTTTTTCCTCCTTCATAATCTCTGCTCAAAATATGATTGCAATTGCTTTCCTGGTGTAAGTTTTTGTAGGACAAATCTACTGTGCTGTGCATCCTCAATTGCATCTTAAGTTCTTGATCAGAAATACAGAGATATAAACTTCTATTGGAGACGTTATTTTAAGAACAATATCTTTTTGTCACCTGGGACTCTTAAATGGTAGCCAGTGAATATTTACCACTGGCAGCCCAGTGCAGGAATCGTTTAACTTATCTAGGCAGCAGATCTAAATGCTGATCTTCTTGTGATTAACATAAATGAAGGCTTTCAGTGCTATGAGAATTTTGCAGGCTGAGATTTTCCTGTTTTCATAGTTCTATCAGTGCCTCCTTGCATGTCAGATAAATCCAGAAGCCCCAAACCAGGAACCTGAATTTTTGCTTTCACTTAGAATTTGTCTAATATTGACATGAAATTGTTTGTGCAATGGAAATCACATGGTAACAGACATCACTTCTCTGATAGATGGATTTGTCGTATTTGATGACGTTCAATTAGGAACCGATTTGGCAAAAACTCTTTACACTGCATAAGGAGTCGTATAAAATATTACAGTCAGCAGAAATCCATAGCAAATGCCTTTAATGACTGTTCTATATGAAAAGCTATGAACTTACATATCACATATAGCAATACCTCAAATCTTCATCACTGGGTGTATGAGTTGTGTGTTAATAATGCCCTCAGTAACTATGTGTGACGCACACCGTTATCAGAATGCAAAAGATTTTCAATCTTCTTTGTCACTTCACTTATTTGAATATTTTATCTGGAAGTTGGTGATTGAAATCAGCTGGTGTTTGTGTTCAGAATGAAGCTGTATTGCACCTTGCATCTTATCTGTGCTTGAGCTAAACAGCCTCTGCAGACACATTCCTTTTTTTTTTTTTTTTTTCCTCCAGTAGCAAATTCTGATGACCTGGCAGTAGCATAGAACCAAAATCTTTCTTAGATTCTGCAGATCCAATGGCTGCATGTCATAGTTGGCCATACCTTACTTTGTCTTCATCTACCTTTCCAGCTTCTCCTTGATATTTCAGGTGAATTTTACTTTTGGAATCTGCAGGATGCTGGCAGCTTGTGCAAGAGGGAAGGAAACTGGAATTCCTGATCTCCATTGGGCTCATCATGGCATCTTGGGCCCCTGACAGTCCTGAATTCCTTGGTAGAATATGTCACACTAGTGGTACTAACAGCATGAACAGCTGTTTGCAGTTAATTTGTGTGTTCCAGACTGAACATGACCACCTTGCTTTTGCCCTCCTTGTGAAATGGCCCGTTCTCAATGCTATGAATAGAGAGTGTTTAAAGCAGCAGTGGGAGGATGTAATGTGGTAATTACTGTGATGGAGGGCAAGAATCTGTTAAAAAAGGCAGAATTGTGGTTGCAGTGCACAGGCCTTTAGGGCACAGTAGTTACAGTAATGGTAAGATGTGAGACTCTGGGGAAGAAGCAGAGAATAGGTACTGACAGTTAGATTTGCTTCTCTCAGCTTTTATGTATTTGTCTGAAGTTTTACTAACAATCACTGTTTTCTTTGCTTTATTTTAAGGCTTTTTTAAAAATCCTGCAGTGCTTTGGTTGAGTGGTAGATGGAAGTGCTCGGTGGAAAAGGATGTGTTAGTTGCACAAGAGGCTTTTTGTACACAGAGTTGTATACAGGGAGGCTTATGATTCAGCAGAAACACAGAATGCAGTCCACTCACCTGTGTCTTATGTAGTCTGTGTTAGAGCACTGGTTCATTCTGTGGTATTCCTCTTCCTATGAACTTGTTCCTCACCTACGTGTTTGGCTTCTGACATGACCAAATCAGCACCTGCCAGTTCTGGCCCTGCTCTCCTTTTGAAATGTTTAGCTATTCAGATTGGCTCCCATTCCCATATCTTGTGTACACTTGGACTCCAGCAGTCACTTCATATGGGATCTCCAGGAAACATTTAGCAGCAGCTGCTGCTCTTTTCACAAAGGACCCAGCAATTCCATCATTCCATCCTCAAAATAGTCCTAGACTTACTTCTAGTTTGCTGTGAGATCTGACAAGCATACTTGCCTTACAGCTTTGTTTTCTTCTGAAAGAACAGACCAATAAAGCACAGAAAAACTCTTCTTCAAATAATTTTCTCATTCATATAATTCAAATAAGTGAGGGACTTTCAGGCTAGAGGAACTCACAAGATGATAAAAACACCATGTTTTTGGTTGCATCTTCACAAACCTGTACATTTTCTGCTCTTTGCTGCCCTGTAGGGCAATCTTCGTGTACCATATGCTGCTATGTTTGTGCAGTGACAGCCAGCAGAACCATAACTGCATGAGCTGACCAAGAAGTGTGCAGCGGGTGACTCTGCTCTTCCAGTGTGAGAAATAGCCACCGGTACTGGTAATCAGTAAATAAATTATGAATTGGCCACAGATGCAACACACATACTATTGTAGTAACTTCTGCAAACTCACATGTCACTCTTTTTGCTTTTAAATGCATTGCTTTATCATACCAATGAGAACACTGTGTAATACGACATCTTTGAAAAGATAGCTGCATAGATGCACCTGGGTGACCTATCTCATTCCGTTTATTAGTTTGTCATAATGTCATCTTTTGTTCATTGCCTAACTATGCTAACTTTTTCTCTATGTCTTAATTGTTCATTGCAAAGATTTTTTTCCCAAACTGGTAGTGCTTCTTGTTGAACCTCTCTGAACCTATTGTATTTCTACTTAATGTTTTTTTTTTTTCCTCTGAAATAATTGACCATGAAGGAATCCGGTATCAAAATTAGGAATAATGGCAGCTTTAGTCTTATTTTTCTCTTATACAGCTTAATGGCTGTCACTGGTGATAGGATAGTATCTTCACTATTCATGTTTTCTCCAGCAGAAACAGGTAAGAGAAAAGGAAGAAAGTAATAACAGAGGAATAATTTTGATGGAGGCAATATTCTTTCTCACCTTGCTATTTTTTTAGCTAGTAGTGACACACTTGTCTGTTGTTTCCCATCTATGATATTAATATCATGATATTTATCTATGAAATATCTATGATATTTACTAATATCGTAGTAGCTAATTATGTCTCTACTCACATGTAGCTGGGGACCATGAAGTCTAACACTTAGGCTATGTGGTATTTTATGTCACAGATGGTCATTCAGGTGAAGAAAAACTTCTTGCTGTGACCATGCTTAGCTGCTGTATGTGTAATTCCTTTGGGTTTATAACTCATTCCATCACCTGTATGAATTCTAAGTGAACCCACTTCTGAGATTTAGGAGATGGGAGAAAGAAAATGTGGATTAGCTTGAGCCTTGTTGACAGTCTTGCTATCTCCTATAGCCCTCCTTCTTCACCCCAAACTCTCTGCATCTCCAAAACTATTTCTGCTCAGTGTCTGTTAAGGGCAGCCCAATGATCTCCTGTGCAAGGGATGCCGAGGTCTCAACTCCCACTGGCTGCTGCCTGATGGATTTTTGAACAGCAAATCAAATGAATTATTGAGAAACAATTGTGATGTGCCCCAAATAAGAGCATTTTATCTTCCTATAAATATGACTTCAACATTTATAGTTTTGGAAGTCTAATTTAAAAATAATTCAGTGCTTTTCTGTTTAATTCTCTTGTGCTGTTGATCTGGGAGACTTCAAAGCTACAGCAAAAATAAGGTAATAAAAGCAGACAATGGCTATAGTTATGTATTGCGTATCATAAATATTTGTCTCTGACTGGTTGCATTTTAGCTGGCTGAGGAAATGTAGCTCACTGAAGGTGGTTACCTTTGTTTGAAGCCAACTGAGACAGCACCAGCACTCAGTAATTATAGCTGTACAGTTTCCAGGAGACTCCTTCTTCACCAGACCTGTCGTCTCGTGTCCCCATTTGTAACACTGTTCATTATAACCAACCTGCTGCCGTCACTCTGGAGCTTTCAAAAGGTATTCTGTGGGCTATCATGCTGCAGGATGTGGATAATGAAATAGTTAGACGTGACTTGTATTATAATAGTCTCACCTAACTTTCATTTGGCTTGAAAAGTAGACTTAAGAGTGAAAGGTATTTTATGTTTTTAATAAGGAGTCTCATATGGTATTACCTGCTGTTTTTCATTGTGTGCCTCTTCTCATGGTTTCCTTTTGAGGCACCTGATAGAAGAAGAGAAGTGAACATCTCTTAATCTTAGAGCTTTTTGAAAAACTGCAGCGGTAATCAACATTACTGATCAGTAATTTCCAACTGCAGTGAGAGTGACTGAAAGTTTTTACATCTGTATTTTAGCTCTTAAAGAGATAATAGTTTGTTTCTTGGTGAAAATAGTCCTTTCCACACACACACGCGCACACACACGCACAAAACCCTTAAAAAAAATCTATAAATCCCCAAACAAATAATATCTTTAATAATATATTAGTGTATTTATTTACAATATGTGTTTACAACCTTGGAAAAATTAATCTATGTTTGCAGTGTCTTAAGTTAGGCTGTGAAGGCTGCAGTGGAAATGCTAAGTCAGGGCTTGAACCAGTGATTGAGCACTGGTGGGAAGGCAGGGCCAACCCAGGGGAGCTCAAATGCCTCTGAGTGACTAGAAGGGGTGGAGCCAGAATCCACCCTTTCCCAGACTTCATTTCAGGGTTAGCTACGGAGGTGAGGGGATCTTGCTGGTAGTCCCTACATACTTGAGGCCTTCCAAAGGTAAGCAGCTTTTTCCCTTTGTTTCTGTGCTCATGACTATTGTGTTTTGCAAATCCTCACTTGCCACAGTCTAGCACTTTGCTGCTCTGCTGTCATTGCTGCATGTTACAAAGGTGTTGAAGGAATTTGTGCTGTCCTGTGCTCCTTGTAAAGCTTCAGAAATTCTTACAAATGTAATGAATGGAGAAAGTATCAAATTACTTTGATAGAGGTCATCCTTAACATAGCTCCAGTCACATCCTTCCTGCTGCAGACCCAGATTGGCACAGGGCTGAGGGTAGGATAAATTGAGAGTGAGGTTGAGCAGTGGAAATAATCTCCATAGGAAATTGAAAATATAAATATGATTTCTGAAGTTGTGTTAATAACTGTACCAGATCAGTTACAGGGAAGAAAACTCTGTTCCCCCACATGGGCAACTGCACCCTCAGTGGAAGAAAAGTGGTAAACGCAGATACAATTTATGTGATTGGCTGAAATGTGAGCTGGCAGAAAAAAAAACCATCTCTCTCTGGGAAAGTTGGACGTGCCAATGGAGCAAAGCATGTTGAGGAGTGAGCAGCTGGCTGCCTTCCTCCTTGATTAAGGACATCTGCACTTTGATGTGTTCTGCTGCCAACTTGTTTTGAGTGGAAAACCAGGGATACCGCACCAAAAATGCTACTTTTCATGGCATTATTTGGTAATGGTCCTATTTCTTGTAAGCTTTAAACTTTTATTTTTTGCGCTGTCTTCTTCTTAGCATTGCCTGAAAGCTGAAAGTGATGGAGCACTCTAATGCTCAAAATATGAGTTGATCTGAGTAGAAGGTAGCATTACTTCACCACTAGCTTGTTTTGACAGTTCTTGGTGGACTGGTTCAAGTGCTCATGTCAATATTTTGTTATGTAAATTCTCTTCAGCTCTGCAGAAAGTATTCAGGTGATGGCTGGATTTCAAGTTTGTTTACTTGATATGGGAAAGACATATGTATGGGAGAAAAGCATACGCCTGACTATGAAAAGATCTTCATGTTTCTCTGTTTATAAATAACCAGGGAAGGAACTGGAGACATCCGAATGGTGATGGCTTCAGATAAGAGGAAGCCAAAATTATTTAATGAAAGAAATAGTCTACTTATTCGTAGAAACTGAGTGGAGTCCAGTCATTCCTCAACAGCCTTTTAATCACTACTTCTGCCTCAGTGTCTCATTCTAAACTTTGCTATTGGTGCAGTTGCAGCAGATAATGGTTTGTTTTCAATTCCTTTAGCCTGGCAGTACCTATGCAGTATGAAAGGGACCACTGCCTCACTATATTAAACAATTCAACAAAGTATCCTTAACTACAGGAGATTGAGTAAGCTGTAATGTATACTGTGACTAGTGGATGTTACAATATACTTTTTCTGGACCTGAAAATATTCCTATTGAATGTTGTTTTAAGAAAGGTGTCTGCAGTGGGACATAATCAATCCATTCAAGTCAGTGATGAAAATGTTTGAATTCAGTAAGACCAAGGTTCAACCCATAGCTTACAAATCAGATAAACAGCTGTGAAATGATTAGATCATTTACAAGCTACTCTCCAGCATGGTGCTAAAACTTTATGTGACTTAGGCCAACTTGGTAAAGCTGTTACATTAGAGCTGTGATTGGCTGTCCTGAGCTTCACAGCTGTAAGTACTGATGGACCTCTCCTCTGGTGGTGTTCAGTACCTCTTCAGTGTTTTTGCCTGTGTTGAAAAGGCAGGAGTGGTATTAGTCTAAAACCTTGGTCTGTGGGGAAATGACTTGCTGCTCCCTACTCTGTGTAGGAAGACCTCTGGACACTGACATGGATATACTTCACTTTATGTATGGATTTCTCTGAGGTCTGAGATACTTATGGAAGAAATGTTCCTTGGAAATGTCAATCAGAACTTTTCATTTTAATAACATGCCTGGTTGAATTCAAAACTGGCATTTTATATTGACACTGCGCATGAACTGACATGTCATTATACACATGCTAACTGAGATTTATAAAATAATAAAATCACTGTGGTTTAAATTTCCACAAAATATTGATGGAAAAGGTGTTATACACTTATGGGAGTAGCTTACTTGCTAATGTGCTTGCCATTTTTTACTGACCTTATTGTGAATGCAACCTTGCTGCAGGCTCCTGCAAATTGGAACTCTGCTACAGTATTTCTGTTCAGTTAATACCTGCAGAACCACATACTTACAGTAAGAGCACTCTCTTCTTCCTCCCTCACTTCTGGAATACATTAGCCTAATAACCAAAATGACAGTCTGGAATAATACATCTTTATTTATTGATGTATTTCTTGGTTCTGCTCTATGATAAGAGGCATAGTGACTTCATTCAGGCAGTGTACGACATTGACAATTTCTTCCCACCTCGTTGTTCATCTACCTGAAAGAAAAACAGCTTGAATCAAGAAAGAGTTTTCCTTTATTTGTTAAGTTAAAATATAGCTATGTTAAGGGAATGTGAAGGTTCCTGAGGGACAATCTAGAGGAGGACAAAATTCCAGGATTAATGTAATAATGATTCAGGAGCTTCATGCTCCTGACTCTACCTTCTGTTAAAATTTACTTACTATTTCAGGTACACAGCCTAATAATGCTGGTAATGCTATTTCAGTTTGAAATGCTCAAGTGTAAGAAAATTTAGTTCTCTCAGGGGAAACTGAAGACAGAAGTCTGATTTTTGTATCTACTAAGTAGGAGGGGATGGAATGATTGAAGGAAGATGCCAAGGATGTACTCATTTGGGATAAAGTTTTCCTTTGTTTAATTTCTGAAACGTAAGAACCAAAAATGGGAATGAGATCACTTCATAACAGCTGAAAAGCATTGTAAAGTGACTAAAAATTGGAGGAGCATTTCAACAGCTGTTTGGTATTATTGTTCAACTGGAAAAGAAAGAAACAAAAAGGCTGACCTTTACCTGAGGTCTTCTAGTGTGTGTTGTTCTTCAGGTGTTCATTTGACAACGGTATCTGGTGATCCTAGGCTGAGGATATCTGATAGGGTTGAATTACATTTTTGTAGTTGTGGCAAGAATAAGTTACATGGTTTATTCTTTTTTAATCAGTTCACTGAAAACAATCATTCTAAAACTGTATCGGTGACTGGGTATCAAAATCTTGATAATGCACTTAAATAGAAGACCGTGTTTTTAGAGGAAAGTGGACGCTCACAAAATATAACTAAGGACTTTGTGCTGATTCTTCTGCCTCTATTGAACTGTAGTGGTTTGTCCTGGAGATGGTTTCTTTTGTTTTGAATACAGACAACATGAAGGCTGAGAGTTGTGTATATCTCTGTGAACACTTATTTTTAAAAAGAGAGAAATGGTGATGTCTGCAAAAGTAACTTGTAATTTTCTTCTGAATTTTCAGGCTTCGTGTAATTTCTGCGTAAGGAATTTCTACTTGTGTTTCAGTAGAGCAAGGTGAGATGGTAGCTGCAGAAATGATCTAAAAAATTTTTTGTAGAGGTAATTAATTGGCTATTTATGTGGAAGCAACAACTCCAAGAAATATGCCTCTGAAACTGGTAAAGTCAAGTTGCCCTCAACTGATTGTGTTGAACTGAGGGCTGTGAAAAAATACAGATGAGCCAGTCAAAGCCATCCTGGGCAGCAAGTGTCAGGGTCATTAAAGGCATCCTTCAGATACAGTAATGAATTAACTTTCTAAGATAGTAGAGACAGAAAGTGAGAAAGGAACTGAAACTGTGACACTTGTCTTTGAATTTGAAAAGCACACAGAAATTGAGGGAGAGCAGTACTGAGGTGTTAAGGGAGGCACAGGGAGCTTGTAATGATCTTGTCGCTTGTATTCCACGGTAATGTGCAGTTCTTCCCTTCCTGCAGAGATTTCTATTGAAATTACCTATATCTATTCTCTTCTAATAAACCTGCTTGTAATTAGTTGAACCCGAATCGGTTTCTGAGATTTTTTTTTTTGTAAAGAATAACAGAACTAGCTGTTATCAAGAAAAATGAATCTCATACAACTGCAGAGAGGCTGAACTGGAATAAAAGTAGTATTTTGAGGTTTTTTAAGAAAGAATATAGGATGTTTCATTTAACTTTGAAGAAACAGGGGAAAACAACTTGGTGGTTTTCTGTGCTGATGAATAGAAACACTGCAGGTTGTATGAAACAGTGGTTTGTTTCTATTAGAATAGAAAAAGTATGTTGGTGGGTTAGTGATGTGTACTGAGCTTGGAAGCATTAGAATATACCATGGTTTAAAAGTTAAAGTTATTTTGGTTCAATAAGTTGCTTATTAGTAGCTTTGAAACGAAATAATGATGCTTTAGATGCAAACGTTATGCATTTTGAGGACGTAACTTGTAAAATAGTTCAATAGTTTTCACATGATTAACTACTTTGAGCTTGAAACCTAATAGATATTTTCTCCTTCCCTTTTAGAAATGTCAGAGGGGGACGTATTATGAACATTAAAGGAAATAACAAGACAGACTGTGTTCCTCTAATTCTTTCCAGAATTATGTACAATTTTACTAATGTTATTGTTCTCCACTTGCCTGCCCCCTCTTTTTATAGTTGTGCATGGATTAGTGTGCTAAAATGGAAATGTCATTTAGGGTTAAGCAAGCTATTTCCATGGAAATAAAAATATTAGTGATGTCTTTTTGTTTGGGGAATGTTCTAGAAAACACAATCTATCAGCTTTTCTATCAGAAAAATCATGATTCTATCTAGAAAATCACAACCTATCAGTTTAGACACAGACCAGAAATAATGATGATATTTGCAAAGGAATGCTGTGCATAGAGGAACCTTTGTACTGGGATTTTCAGGACTGTAAATAAACAGCTGCTGTTCATATGCGTGTGTATATATGTACACACAGATACCAATGTCCCAGCATTTAGAACTTTTTGTTACCATTTCAGTTTTCCTTTTAAGATAGTAGATGTTCATCAAACCTAAGCATATCTGTGGGCAACTTTCAGTCTGTGAGCTGCTCAATGTCATTTGTAGATTTAACCATATAACTAGTTCCACTCAGCAAGTAAGTACTGGCTGTATAAGTGTATATAATCTTTATGAGACTACTGGCTTCTTTGAGATTATTCACAATTGAAATTCTAAATAAACTTAAATACTTGAAGAGTCAGTGATAAACTAGTATCATTTAAATGTCAAAACTTATTTTTCTGTTTTGTAATGATCTGTGGACATACAGTATTTTTTTTTGATGGGTGCATATTGATGGCTCTAGTGAAGCTGAGAAATTATACTGCATCTTGGCTAAAAGCACGTTAGTATTCAGTTTGCTTTTGCTTTATTCTCTTGAGTGCTTCCAAATGGTAAAACCAGCACAGGAAAAGTAAACGTGCCATAATCTGATATAATCACTTGTCTTTATTTATTGAGAAAAATATTCAAAACTGTCTTCATATGCTACTGTTATTTGCATTGTCTACACTAATGAGTGTAAAACTGCTGTACCAAAAGACCATTGTTAAGCTTTATATTTTTATAAACAGGAGAGAAGGTGAAGCATTCCCTTCAATAGCAGTAGATATAAAACAATATTTACAAAGACTTTATAAATTACAGTTTTTACTGATGAGGCATATTCACATAGCTGCTCAATTTATTTACTCAAGAGACCAATTTATTTTGCTACCTCAGTGCTAACTGCTTCCATTGACATCCAGGTCTGCTCTGACCAAGCAACTGTGACAAGCTGTTTATTGAACTGTAAACAGGCATTGTCTGACTCTAAACAATGGATTTATCTAATTATGAAGCCCCATGCATCATTTTAGTCTTCTATTGCTGGATATACAAACAAGATTTTCATGTTATTAAAAAAATAATTTAAGTCTGGGAACACCTGACAGTTCTGCCCTGCAACTTAATAGACTTGTAACTTGCATCTGAAGAGAACTGAATGTAATGTTCTGACCAAGGTTTGCTAGGCACTGTGAATTCCTGGAAAAGGACAAAAAGAGAATTGTTTTTATAGGAAAATATGAGGGAGATGGAATAGCTGAACAAATTCATTGCTTATACTGTAAATGGATCTTGTGTCATCAAAATGAACTCTTAAAAATTACACCGACAGAAGAAATACAAGCGTGCTTATGGCAAGCAAAACTTGATCCTTGAGAAGTAGTAAACTTTCTGGTTTAGAAGAAACTAGTAACAAAAATTGAATGGACCCACTTGAAAAAAACTTTCCATTCTTACCATTGCTTTGTGTCAGAAGATAATTGAGTGCAATCAATGGTTTTTGTCTTCAGCTGTTGGTAAGTCAGCTTCTCTAGGAGGGCTACAAGCAGTAATGCCAGATAGGATTCAGGGCTTATACTCTTCTGTGTTGACATGACTTTATTTTTTGGCAAGAGAAAACTCGCCCAAGATAAATGAAAAGTTTTGATGCCATGACGTATATATATAAAGAGACAAAAGAGGTAGAACTATGTGTATATTAAGGAATTGATCAACATACTAATATGTTTTATTAAAATATATGTAATGTTTTGAGGGAGGGCAAATCTCCTTCCCAGTGAGAACTTGTACAAGCAGTGCTGTTTGTAAACAAAATTTGCTTAATTCATCTTTATCACTGAAAACTTTTCAGATTTCTTTTCAAGGCATAGCTTAATGATCTTTTATAATTTGTTTCCCACATTAAATCCCTATTGGTAGTTTCACTATGATTTCCTTATGAAATATGAAACTCTTTAAAATTTAATGGTGAATTAATATTAATTTAATCAAGTATGTTAATATTAAAACTATTAATATTTCATTTTCTACATGGCCGTGCAGGTTTTTGAAAACTGATCCAGTGTTTTCTGACAAACTGCTCTGTTATACAAAGGCTATTTTGAAGTCTCTTTGCTCACGTGGTTCCTGAGTGGTAGCCAGACTGCTGGGGTCGCTGCGTATTTTAATTCAGCCTCTGCTGAATGCAGATGAGATGCAGGACACAGGGAAGCTACAGAAAGTTTACCAAGTCTGATAGAGTCTGTCATTTCCATGTGCCTGGCTAGGATGTGCTTAAAAAGGGCCCCGCATGGTTTTGCAGGTTAATCTCTGTTTGCAGCAGGATTTGACTAGAATCAGAGCTGGCACGCTTTGGCTCCTGCGGGCTGTCGCTGACAAGGGGCTGTGAGGAGATGGACTGCCACCGGCCGGCTCTAAATGAGCCAGTTGCATGGAGCTGATAAAACCACAGATTTACTGAAGTAGACAGGTCTGTGCTAGAACGAGCTCCTGTCCCTATTGAAACCCTGCCTGTCACTTCCATCACTCATCTCCTGTTGCTGGCCCTGGCTGAATGCAATAGGGACACGAGGGATGTCTGGCTGTGGTGCCCTACTGCCCCTGGCACCAGGTAGCTGCTTGGCCCGTCTTGATGAGAATGTTTAAGTGGGACTCTCCTCTCCAAGGGGGCGCTTGCCTCCTCCTGTGCCTTAGCGGAGCATTGTTCTTGGGCTGACTGTGCTTTTCTGGCACTTGGAGCTGTCTCCTGGACAAGAAGGTGTCCAGGCAGACTTGAAGACTCTCACCCTGTTGTAAGAGCAGTTATAAGAGTCCTACTTGCTGTAAGAGCCAGACATCTCACTGGGTTCTTCCTATGACACTGGGAATCTTGCAGTAGCTCTGAATTGCTTGTTACAATGAAGTAAAGTAGATGGCAGCATCCCAGTTTTTACTGAAATAAGGGGCGTTCCTCAAGAGCTACCGGTGTCACAGAGATGTGAGTGAGGAGAGAGGCAGAGGGATTTGGTGCTGTACACGACCTTTCGAAGTAACACACAACAGAAAGACCTTATGGAGGTAGCTGACTTTGACTTTTCTCCACTGTCCAATAAAACCTGTCTTCCCATTCAGAGTCGGGCTGTAGCCAAGTATGTTGCAGATCATGTTTTCTTCGGTCATCTCAAGAAGCTGCCCGGGAGAGTCATGAATTTCTACTTTCTTTTTACAAGCCAGTCAAAATGTACACAGTGTGAAGAACACAACTGCACTTTGGTTACACTAACTCCAAGTTTAACTTTTGTACAGCATCCAAACCAGAGGGATTTGGATGGGAGATGAGAAAGTGTCCAGGCAAAACAAAACTCAGAGCATCTTGGATTTGTCTGTGCTCGGTACCAGAGGGAAGGCCATAGGACAGCCTTGTAGGCTGCCCTGGAGCCATCTGGAGCTGCTCACATCTGGTGTCCAGCAAAAATATATGAGAGGTTGTTGCTAGAGAGCTGGCTTGGAACAAGTAAAAGGAAGAAATGGGCTCTCTGTTTTTGGAGAGCAGGAAGATATCTGTGTTAATGGTGAAATGGCAGCAATGAAATGCAGAATTTATGGTTACTCTCAGCAGAAACAGTATGTGGCAGGCCAGGTGAAATATCAACTGATTGCTGGTGTAGTGGGTCACCTGTTGATGGGTTTGCCCTTATGGAATTCAGCTCTTCCACCTTGATTTTTAACCCATATGTAGATGTTGCTTTAAGTGCTAGTCAGAATGCTATAATAATACACCAAAGCAGCAATTGAGTAATGAATCTTGATATAATAAGGAAAACTCCAAGTGGATCTTTTTCTTAATGCAAAATTGGAAAATTCAGTTTCTAGTTCTTCACATTTAGGAATCAAAATCTTTGGGGATACATATAAAATAATGAGAAATTGGGCAAATGTATTCAAAATAGCTTTGACTCTAGAAGCAGACTGTGGCAGGCAGATGTACTGTCCTGGAACAGAAGTAATACACTGAATCATGCAAGGAACATAAAGTTAGCTCAGGCATTAATTAAGCACGGTCATCCTAAAAGAGGAATTCATGCTTCATCTTGGCAAGCTGCCCGTAAGAAAAAGATAGATCTGTCACAGTCTTGCGGACTGCAGTAATTAAGCTTTGAAATACTTCCCAGACTAAAACAAGGATAGCTGAGATGAAGCAAAGGGACGTTCAAACATCCCTTATGAATTGACATAACTCTTTCACTTCAGTCTGACATGCTTTACTATTTTTTTTTCCTATAAGTTTTTTTGCAAAATGTAAAGGAAGAACAGAAATTAGGAAATAATTACCAGAACTTATTTTTAATTGAAGCTGAGAGGCTAGAAAACAATTGCATGGAGTAGTCAGATCATTCTGTTTCTAGGTAGTGGAAAAGGTAGGAAATTAAATTTTATATCTCAGAGTAGTAAGAAAAAAGGTTATCTGTCTGGAGGTTTTGTTCTTTTCTGTCTGTGAAGAAGTTCTGTGGATGTTAATTGGATCCAAGCATCTTAAGACTTCAAGGATTTTAAATTTATTTCCAAATCCTGTCTGTCGGTTCAGATTCGAACCTGTGAGTTCTGCAGGAGAAAGATCTCCATCAGTGTTTCAGTTGAACTGCTTTAAGGTTTGGATTAGCAAGTAAATACAAAACAAAAGGTCAAGTTGATTGCACATGCCTGTGACTTAAATAGGATAAATGCATTGTATGGGTGTGCAGTCTCCAATTATAATTTCGGATAACGTGCTATCTTTTTAGATACATTAGCTCATGCAACCTATTTTTCAGTTAGAAAGCTCAGTCTCATTATAAGGATGCGAGGTTTTCAGGGACCCAAGATCAACCTTTTTGTAGTGCCCTATTATTCTGTGCTGTATTTCTGGTGTAATCCAATACTCGTCTCAGAAAAGTCTGCCCTCTGGCACAGTCCTTCCACTGTCATAAGAGTTTAGTTTTCTGTGATCTCGGTGGTATTTAACAATAAGGTCTGAACTGCATGTTTAGTGGAAGCTGTGGGAACATGGATGTCAAGTCCATTAATCATGGATTTAAAAAAAAAATCTCTCGGCTGGACTGTCAGCCAAGGATTAGCTGTGCCCCCACTGCAGAACCTATTCAAACAACCCACCGATTAGGTCAGCTTGTCCTTCTGCTCAGAGATTTTTTTTTTTAACAGAAACTGGCAGCTACAGCTATAATCCTTACAGTACTCGAAGTTGTGTATAGATATGTGATTGGAAGACTATAGGCTGCTCCTGTACACTGTTTAGTTCCTCGGTGTCAGGTTGACACAATTGCATAAAATCGATACAAAACGGTGTGTTCTGAGAAGCAGATAAATGCATGAGTTGGAATGTTTTCAGGGGTATTTTGATATTGGCTTAAAAGCATGTTGCTGTAACGCAGCAATTAATTTTTTGTCTGTCTTATTTGGAAAGCAAATGTTAACTATATATGCTCATCGGAAGATAAATCAATTGTTATAATGTTTTCTAAATATCATTATATATTGGAAAGATCAAGTTTTTGGTGTGATGATATGTCTAGTTATAAACATGCATGAGATGTACACAAAGAGATCGAGTATGTTCTGCAGACGCTTTGACTGGTTTCACTGCTGTGAACTGGTGGCTATGAGCATGAGCAGTGCCCCCTTTGGTTGCACCCGGTGAATTACTGCTGTCTTTTGAGTGAAATGCTGATGATTTGTGGTGGGCGAGGTGGGGTGAGGTTTTATTATTTATCTGGTTCAAGATGGCTAAAAACATCTCAGTGCTCAGTTGTGGCAGAAAGTTTTATTTTCCTTCACTGCAGCTCTCAATGTGGCTGTTCTGCATGGTTAACAATACAGTTCCAGAATTCTATTACTTTGCGAAGTGATTTCAAATGATTTCACTGCTAAATGCTCAGACTGTTGGATTTCCTGGTTTTCTGGATTTATTGTGAATTCTCAGAACCATTTGGCCCTATCCATTTTTATTTGCAGAATTATCTGTAATGTGGAAATAGGTGTTAATTGTTTCTCTAGCCACTGTTGTCACCTCTAGCCAAATCTGGTGTTTAAATCTGTGCCTTATAATCAATGCTGCTCTGGTGTGTTCCTGTGAGATGTCCCTCTGGCACATTCATTGAGCTGGGCTCCAAGCTCAGTTTGCAGGCAGAGCAGGTGGGGATGTTCTCACCCTACATCGGGCTCAATAGCGTTCTCTCACTGGCTGGCACCTGTCTGGGCTTCAGGGGTTCTGGGGTGCCCATCTTGAGCCATATGGCATGCATTACTTTGTGTCTAGGCCTGGCAGGTTCTGTCCCCTTCACCACCTCCAGCTCGGCAGGAATTTAATCTTGCTGCTGCTGGGAGTGGGCTGCTTGCTCCCAGTGTTGGCTTGGGATCTGGCCCTGGACCTGGCTGGCAGGTAGCAATGTGGGAGGCGTGCCCAAGGAGCTGGCTCTGTGCTGGCTTTTGAATGCACATCGAGAACAGCTTTAGCTTGAGCTCATCCTTGTGGTATGAAATGTTTGTAAGGTGTGCTCTTGGGTTTGTAGTTTGACACATTAAAATTTATATTTAAAATTTAATTATATGTATATTAAAAGGTTGAGGCAGAGGAGGAAAATGTAAAATGGGAATTGAAATTAAATGTCAAACAAAGGTTTTAGGGCTTTAGGGTCTGCAGAATTTGATGCACGTAGAATATAGCTTTAAAATGTATAGCAGCCTTAATGAGTTCTCAATATACCCGTGCTTCTGAAGCTCTTGAGAAAGCAGACTATTTTTTTTTATAATGAATACTAGGCCAAGCAGAGCAAGTTCTGAGATTTGATATTTTTCAAAGAACCATATATATAGTAAAATGATGACAATGGAACTTGTTTATTAAACTAATGCAGTGATTTTATCACTTCATTCTTGGTATCTTGGTACCTGATATGAGACGGCTGGAGTTGCCATGGTGACTGAACACACTGTTCCTTTCGTTTGACCTAAAGTTCAAGCCCCGCTGTTGCAGTAGAAATGCCAAGAACACCTTCACTTTTATTAAAAACAAAACTATCAAATACATGCAAAGAGAAAAATGGGCGAGAAAAAAAGACAATCTGACATTACACTGTGAAGCCAAAAAGGAAAAGAGCCTGTTTTCAATGACAGGACCAAGAAATAAATAACTGTTAGGATGGCTGCTTTTATATTGTGTTCTGTCCTCAAATTTAACTGCACTTGAGTTGATTTTCCACATCACCATTGTATTTGTTATTCAGTGTAGAAGTGACTATCCCCTATACGTTTGCCCTTATTCATTTGCTTTTAGAACCTGTTGGCTTATTCTGACCTGCCCAGCTCCATGCGTTGACCTGCTGCTGAGGCAGGAAGTGGTGGAGAGGTCAGAGGAGACTCCAATCAGAGTCTGGCCAGAGGAGAGCTTTTGCCAGCTGCTGTCTGGGGACTTGTGTGCTTTTTCCATCTGGCTAAGTCACTCCACACGACTTCGGGTCAGTGAATTTTTTTGAGGCTTTGATCCACATCCAAATAAAGCCTGTTTAGTTTTGGATAGAGCCCTGAAAATAGAAAAATTCTGGATATTTCTGGAGGACCTGCCCTCTCCCAAAGCCAGCTGAAGTGGGTGAGCTGGGATCATCTCCTGGAGTGAGGAGATAGCTACCGGTGTAGGGCAGGAGGGGCAGCTCAGCGAGTTCTAGAAGGAGGCCAGGAGATCATCTGAAGTCATGGGGCTAAACAGCAAGGAGGCTTTCCTGGAGGTTGCAAGGGGATGGGGTGGAACTTCCCACAAACTGGAAGTAATTGGAAGGTGCTGGGTCTCAGAACAAGCTAGAAGGCAGAGGCAGAGAGGGCAGACTGGAGGATGCTTTGTTGACTTCTCATGAGCCTTGCTCAGGAATCTGCATTTTCTTTCTGCAGAATAATGGGGTTATAGTTTCCAGAGAAGAAATATGTATTAAATTAGAGCCATGTTGTGACTATATGTAAGAACAGCTTCTGGAATACTCTGCTCTTCCCTTTTGGTCCAAATGAGCCAAGTCTGCTGATGAGAGGGAGGTGGGAAAGAGGACAGGGATTCAAAATACTTGGTTGTGTTCTCTACTGGCACCCTCCTAAATTCTGAAATAAATATATAACCTGATCCTGGCTCACTCGAGTCCCAAACTTTGGGTAAAGTTAATTGAGACGAGGTTGTTAATCCCAGATGCCTTCAGGAAATACTTGGTATCTCTGAAGATTAAGCATGAGCCTTTTACTGTATAAGGAATTGAGTAAATCAGTAAAAACACACAGTATCTAAACAGTGGTGTAGCCAACTTGATTACAAATTTCAATTTTTGTGAGATGGTTCTAATCTGGTCATAAATTAAAGTTAATAAGAAAGCTTGTTTATGAAAATTGGGACTGATTCTTATTCTTCTGACTCCAGATTACAAGTGACACAGCTGACTGTTGTTTCTTAATGTTTCCAACTGTTTGCTCTAGATAGACGTGGTGTGAAAGAGCAGATATTTTTAAGACTCGTACAGTATTTGAAAGAGGAAAAATTAAGGATATGTGGAGAGCAACTAAAGAATGACAAAAAAAGATGTTGCTGGTAACAAGTGTAAAAGGGAATAAGATAAAGATTTATGAGTATAGAGGAAACAAGAAAATAATTAAAAAGTTCAAGTTTGCTGCCTAATGGGGAAGAGAACAAGTAATGTCTGACATGGAAAATGATGGAATACTTAATAGTTACTGTGCTTTCTTTTTCAACTAAAAAAGTATAATAGTTACAGGCTGTTTAATGCAATAAATCAATGAGCAAAGATGAAAAGAAGAACCATCTCAGAACACACTCTGAAAATCTGAGTGGTAGGTCAGTGAAGTTTGCAAACATGCTATGCTGAAGGAAGCATCAATGTTACTGTCATTTTTGGAGATTACTGAGGAAAAAATAAACCTATGATGTAGTAGAAGGGAAAACACTTGGGTCTTTCTGCCTTTGCTTATTTTTTTAATAGAAAATCATCCCTTTCTAAAAGTGAGCTGCAGATCTCATTTGAAAGACATTACATATGAGGGAAATGGTATTCAATTGTTAAAGGCACCTATATTCATATTCAAACAAGAACTCAGAATATTTCAATCTGTTTTTATAGGAAAAACTGTCTGGTTCTGACCTGGATTTTTATTATTTAATTTTATTTTTGTTTTTGTAATATTGGTATTTTGGCCAAAAAGAATACCAGGACTTCTGTGTTTAGGATGTTTTCAATTAAATTTTTATTGACTTTAGTTGTTTCTCTATCCTGTATGTGTAAAGGTGGCAGAGCTGTCTGTGACATCCAATAATAATAATAAGCACTCCCTTCAAAATAGTACACGAAGAAAATTAGAATATTGTCATATTCTAGCAGCATGAAAAGGGCATATCTGTCAGGATATATTTCATATTAACCATCTATTCTTGTTAAAGGTGATCCAGGTTATAGCATGTTGTGCTTAAGTATGTTTTAGTTACCTACTTAGGTAAGTAACTAGTGGAAGAACTTTATAAAAGTAATGATGTTATTAGGAATAACTTGCCTGGTTAAACTTTAAAACACTTTCTTTCTCAGCTCAACTCTTCTGGAGCAAGTAAGGAGGGCACATCTGAGTTTTCATGGCTTCACTGTGAAATCCAGAAAAACTTTTTTGCAACCTAGTTTTAACTCCAGTCCCTGTGTTAGCTTGAATGAAGATTGTCTTGGTACCATGATCACAAATAAATTTTGGAGTGCACAGCAAATACTTTGCAGTGTGCCAGCATTCTATACATCTCTATTAATGGCAAAATTCAATTATTCTTTAAAATGATCCTTCACAACTCTTAATTATTTCCACTGATGTGATGTAAGCCAGCGGTGGTGGCCCTCCAGTGCACTGTGTGTGTGAAAGTGCTCCAGTAGCTCCTTGGGGTGGTGTTGACTGTCAGGAGGGGTGAAGGAAGATTACCAGAAATGTGTCAGTTCTTTCATTTCGTTCTCATCAAGCTATCTGATCACACAGTGGGCTGACAGCATAGCAGGTGATGGACTGGAATAAAATAATTCTGAACCGGTTGGAAACCCTTTCTTGTTTTCTCTGGGTATGGGTCGGGCCCCACTGCAGCCAGCTCCTGGCCCTAGCTGTGGAAGCAGCATGCTCACTGGAGCCTTTTGAAAGGGGAAAGAGTAGGGATTTAATTGAGGAGGGTGATCCCTGCCACAGCTCTTGATTATCGGCGTCCATTGTGCTCCTGTCCTAAAAATAACGAGTAATGGGATGGTGCAGTAGCGGTGGCACATCAGCTGGTGGGTAGCATATTGGACAGGAGTTTCTCTCTGAGCACCATTGTTCATCTTTTCATTGAAATGTGCTTTATTAAGGAATATATTGCAATTTGCTTTCAGCATTGAAGATCCTCTTCAAATCTAGAGAAGCCACTATAAGTTGTGCTGGGAACTTTAGTATAGCTGTTAAAGTCAGTGGCAGCTGTCAGCCTCACAGTTCAGGAACTTTTTTGATGGTGAACAAACCTTGAAAGCATTCTGTGTGCACAGCTCAAAATATTAACTCTGCTCCTAGGAAAGTGTAGACGAGGCCAGTGAAGTTGCCAGCTGTCATTTTATCTTAGTGTGCATTTATTTATTTATTTTTTAAGTTACCCTGTTGTCATCACGCAACTGTAGTGGTGGGTGGAATGGTGGCTCATTTTAGCTACTGATTGGTGTCAGGGCTGCATCTGGAGTTTTAAAGCAGTCCTGGTGCTGACGGAAAGATTTTACCCATCACAACAATCTGACATTCTTTTAAACATGGCTTGTATTTTTTGTCATGTCACATCTGTGAGAACAAATCCTAGTTTATTGTATCACAATTAGGCAGGTGTACTCTAGCCATTAGATTGCCTTTTTAAGATCTTCCATGAGTGTGATGTGGAATTTTTGCTCTTAAGACTGTTTAAAGAAAATGCTTCCCTTATTACCAACAGCATTTGCATTTTCTGTGTCTCAAGCTTCAAGATGAGATTTCTGTAATAAAAATTGAAGGTTAGAGGTTTGGGGAAATGAAGGAAATACTAAAATAACAATGTTATAATGGTAGAGAAGTTAAAAAGCTTTCATTCTTAAGGAAATAGGCTGAGATGATTGTCCTGTTAGTGTCTTAACTTCTTAAGTGTCTGGCCAATTTAGCCAAATTTGATGGATGGAGAGAGATCTCAAAGGTGCTGAGTTTCTGCAAGTTTTGTAGGAATAAGAGTCTGGAGGGAAGAGAGAGATACATTTATACCCCTGCTGTGGGAAGAGCTGCAGGGTGAGCTTGGATAATTATTAGACCTCAGAGAGCTGGCAGAGAGGAGAACTGCCAAGACCAGAGCTGGAGAGATTTTCCCTGACCTTGCTCTTTTATTCATCATCTCTAGGGAATATCCCAACCCAATAGAAGGAGAAGTAGAGAAATGAGGTAGCATGGAAAATACTTTCATTTGGGGACAAAGATGTCCGGTAAGGGGAGAAGACGATATAAGCCAATCCCAAATTCAGGAACACCATGTTAGACTTTAAATATCAGTGATGCATCAATTTTGGAACAATTCTTTGTTTCTGTTCCTTATCTCCATTGGGTCAGATTGGGCAGCACTGAGAGAATTTCCCTGTGATGGAAAACTTTTTTTTGTGGGACTCCTTGCACTGTAACTCATGGTGTTCTGTGTAGCACTGCTGGAAGTGCTAGAGCTGCACTGCCCATCTCTGCCACTGCTCCACCCCAGAGCTGTGGCTCCAAGGGGCTGGATTCAGTCACAGGCTGGTAAGAAAAGTTCAGCTTTCCACTGATGTGTGGAAACCTGTCAGGTAGTGTGCTATTCTTAATTTTCCTCTCTTGCAAAACAATGAAATGACTTCCAGTACATCTCATAAGTCTTGGCTCCTTAATGGATTCCCATGTAATTTTGATACACACCCTCTTGTGTTTGGCAACTGTAAAACAAACAGCTACAGCTTTCACTGTAGCAGCTTTCCTTCAAAATCTGTTCCATAAAATTGCGTGTTAAAGGTCTTCAAATATTTCCTTATTGTTACAGGCTTCCAAGGCACCACCCTGAATTGTTTACTGTACTTCTGCTCTTTCTTACTTTCTTTAAAGAGTATATATATTTTTTTATTAGGTCTTGTTCCTTAAGCACAGAGTCACAGTACGAGGCTTGTTACAAATTTAATGGAGTTTCCTGTCACTTAGTCTTGTACATGGGCCACGGTTCTCCAGGAATCTCTGAAACTTAATGTTATTTAAGAAGTGCCTCCTGCTTCTTCTCTAATTAATTGCAATCAGAAAGGCTAGTTGGTGGACACATGGTGTCGCAGCTTCTGTGAAATACTGCCTGATGGCTATAAACATTGCCATATGTTCTCTGTGAAATATTGCCATAATCACTGGCAACAGGAGCAGCTGATGGGAGGTGAAGGATTAGTTCTTCTCCTTTATCTGCTTTATGTTCAAAGTCTGTGAAGTACCTTCTGATCACCTTGGTGGCTTTTTAGTTGCTGCAGTCGCAATGGGTTTATCATCTTCACAAATATTATTTCAGTGAATTTTTATACTTCTATCTTTCATGTTACAGCTGCCAGCAGCGGCTTTGCATACTATGTCCACTTACTAACACCACTAAGTAATCAAAGGAGGCAGTTAATTTAAAAATATTATTTATGAATTAAGCAGATATTTTGTTAGAAAGCTAAACAGTTAAATTAATAAGAACTCTCAAACTTGACTGCCAATGAGATATAGTTTCTTATCTAATTAGGAAGCTTCTGTTCTTCTCATAGTAACATAGAATGGTAATTTTCAGGCTGAACTCTTAATCAATGCTTTTGATTATGTAAAAGTATAACCTTCAAAGCTGTGATCTTAATGTTGGTTTATTTTGGCCTGTCATTACAAAAGGGATCTGCTGCTGCAGCTTGTGGCAACATCTAACAGCATTAATGCATAAGGTTATTTCCATTGCTTATGCAACTTCTGTAGCAGTAGTCTAGTAAGAAATAATATCTTCCAGTGAAACAGCACATTTCAGATTGTTCATCAGTGTTTCCAAAAGGCTGTCTTTTGTATATTTTGCCTCTGACATGAAGTTTTTAACACTTTGGCCTCCATTACAAGGGGGCCATTCATTAGAAGCAGCAATCCTTCAATTACTACAACACAGCTAGAAGCCTCAAAAGATTGTTTCCACAATGAGTGTGATTCAATAAGAGAAAGGCAGTGCATTAAGCATATAAGCGTTTTTTTCTTCTCTGGTTAGAAGCATAGGGCTCTCATGGAGGTAAGAAAACAGAATTGATTCTGCTCCTTTTATTAGAATTGGTTTTTTTAAGCATTGCTTTTCTGTTTCAAATTACTAATTCTAATAGAGTGCTTGGCTAGCTCTGAGAAAAATTTTGTTTTATTAAAGCAACAAATGGTTTTACATGCCTTTCTATACTTGGGGAGTTGTGGGCTATTGAAGCAAGTTTTGTCTTACACGCAGAGCTCAGGCTATTAAACTGTACACAGGTGATTGATCTCTTTAATAAAACCCTGTTCTTTAGTAAAGAGAGTGTGATAAAGATAAACAAATGTACTTGTTTGTCCAGTGCTTTGGAGATTACGGTAACACGAAGACATCAAGAATGCCATTTTAATGAATAAGGTAGATGAAACACATCAATTTGGACTTCATTTTAGGCATGCCTGGAAACCAATATGCTTTAAGTTAATTTGATTCATGCTTTTCATTCGTTTGTAACACCATGTGCATTTTAACAGAGAACGCTTCATACTTAAGCAAAGGCAAGACCTGGCAGGTAGAAGACTGTCACTTTCTGCATGAGCATTGAGTGATGACTTTGTGAACCTGCTCTCATGCGGCACCAGCCCTGATGTGTGTCGATGGACACACATCACAAGCATGCCTGAGGGGGACTGACTGCAGAGTTGGGTGTGGGAATGGATAGTAAGCTGCCCTGGAAATACAGAGCTACACAGATTGCTGCAGTGCCATCGCCAAAAATGCTCTGCTGTGCGTGTGCTGGGTCTGATTGTTTGTTCATATTGATGTTTCTCAGGAATAACTCTGATGTCAATAATTTCAATAGTTAGATTTTTTTTTTAATAGATAACTGTGAGAGAAGAATCAAGCCCTTATTCTTTTGCTGTTTGCTAAAAAGCATTCTTTCCATGGCAACCTCTGTTTCCATGGTACATGCTGTACTGCCCTTCCGAGAAGCTTTATTAAGGGACACATATACACACACATGCTGTCATGTGAATGTGGTCCCATTTTATAGCACTATAAAGGAAAACTACAGTAAATAGTCTTTTTTTTAAAGTTGTGTTTTTTCGTTATTCAGTGTGATGAAGGATTATTGCTGCCACTGCTTGGCAGTGTCATGGGAATGCAATAAATTGTGATTCTTTTTACTATTGTTAGAGGTATATTCTTCAAACTGCTGTATTTACCAGTACATTAAGATCATTGTTTTCTAAACCCTCTTTGGGTGAAAGTTAGCATATGAAGTAATCAAACTCCTCCTATTACTTGAAAAATTACTATATAATAAAGATTTCTTTTATTGTTAACTTCAATGTGGGAAATAAGAGACCTTGTTTTCAAAAATTGCCCTGAAAGATTCTTGCAAGAAAATCAGAGCAAATCATTTTCTTTGCAGAAGGAAGGAGACTTTCTTGTCCTCTGAGCTTGTAAATGTAGGATAGTAGGATAGTTCTTTCCAGAAACCTTCATGATGTTTGTTTTATTTGGCCACAGGAGTTGTAATTAGTGAAGTAATTTGAGTTCATGTGAAAAAAATATTACACTGAAATGTTTGGAGAGAGAGTCTTGAGGGTTCACCACATGAAAGAAGGAATGTAGCTAAAAGCAGTTCTGATTGCTGGTGAGACTGGGAATGTTGAAGTAAGGTTATGAAATGTCAGGGGCTTATTTTGAGCATCAACATGTTACCTTCGAAGTTCACTTTATTAGTCAGTAGTAGACTGTATACAAATTAGAGGCTTTTATTTTGCTTTCAGATGTGATCATTCTACTTTCATCAGGAACAGAGCCCCTTAGCAGTGGCTTCATTAACAACTGTTAGTGAGATTTACACTTCCAGATAAACTTCTTAAAATACAATTGATAGTGTCATTTCAATGAACAGTTTATTTCCTTCCACATTATGTCCAAACAACTCTGGACTGTTGTTTGTGGAAGTGCTGGAAAACACAGTAGGAGTAAGATAAAATTTTTATTTTTAAATTGCTGAATACATCTGTTGCTCTGCACTCTGCTGTAAGACTGCAACAGTGTGACACACAAATCATAGAATGACTTAGGTTGGAGCAGACATTGAAGACCATTGAGCTCCACCCATGGATCAGGCTGCCCAGGGCATCCCGTCCAACCTGGCCTTGAACACCTCCAGGGATGGGATGTACACAACTTTTCTGGGCAGGCTGTGCCAGGGTCTAACCACTCTCTGAGTACAGAATTTTTTTCCTACTATTTAACCTAATTTTTCCCTCTTTTAGTATAAAGCCCTTGTCATATCACTGTTAGACTGTGAAAACAGTCACTCCCTCATTAGTGTATAGGATCCCTTTATGTACTGGAAGGCTACAGTGAAGTCTTCCCCAGCTAAACAAGCCCAGCTTCCTCAGCCTTTTTCATGGGGAGGTGCTCCTGCCCCTAGTGAGCCGTGGAAGTTGACGATAATGCCCTTAATCATGAAGCTGTGCTAAATTTTCTTTTTGGTTTTATGGAGCCTAGGTTGACTGTCCTAAGTAGATTTTACCAACAGCTCCAGCCTAAGCCTACGTTGAGAGATCTGGAAGCTCTGGCAGGATTTATATAGATGTTGACACTCATTTCTGTCTGGACTCTCTAACATTTGTGCAGACAAATGTCCTGCTCCCTCCAGTCCCTTTCGGCAGGTGGGAGTCTGTCAGGAGTAGAAGCTCTGCATGCATGTCTTTCTGTTCTCCTGTCCTGTGGAGATGGGAAAGGCAGATGCTAAGGCCAGGCCTCCCCTGACCCTGTGCATCCACCTTGCTGTTCCCTGTTGCTTATTTTGATCTCTTGAAGTCTGAACCATGGAGGTTAATAGATAAGAAACAGATCTCACACCTACGTTTTTTGTAGCCGAATAAAATAGAATATGCTTATATGTTGAGGTAAACTTTCACTGGGTAGTTGTGATGTTCCTGAGGACTATAATTACATCCCTGTGCACTGTAATCAAGTAATGTGCGCAGACAGGCAGCTCAGAGCTGTGTGCAGGGGGATGGCTGGAGCCTCCTCACCACTGCCTTTCTGAGGAGAAGCCCAACCCTGCCAGGCAGTGCTCCTCCTGGGCAGCTGGCTGTGTTCTTCACAGCAGAAACATTATGACATCTTTCATAATGATCAATATGTCTTACGTCAGCTGTTGAGAACTAAAGACTTATCACATATACAGAAACTCAAATGTTGGAAATTCTTATAGCCTTGGTCTGGTTGAGAGGGCTTAAGTGAAATTTTAATATTGAAGATCAAAATCAATAGACTGCGCTCTGGTTATTTTTCAGATGTCTGTTGTATGTTTAATAATATGGTATATTTGTATCATAGGCTCTCACTGCTGTAAATCTGAGCTCACTTTCTTGAATAAAAGAAGAGAGAGGCAATTGAATTTGAAAGATACTTTATGCAACAGAAAAGCAATTTGGTTTCTGGTTATCAAAGGGCAAGAAGCAAACTAACAATTGAATGCTCTCTATTTATAACCCTTCAGTTGCTGGTTTGCCCCATGCCTCACAGGAGCTCTGGTTTTGGTCCCACTTTCTCCCTGTGCCAGGGATCCTCACACTGTCCTGTGAGGGCTGACCCTGCCTGATGTGGCTGCTCTGACTGTGCTCACAGAGCATCAGAGCTGCCCATTGTCATATTGGAGCCCAGGGAATGCAAATGTGGCTGGATTTGGCACAGACACTGCATCTGCCTGTAGTACTTTTGCACCTTAGACTTTGTAGTTTTAGGAGACTTGAAAAAAGAGTTAAAGTTACGTGGAAGTGGTGGTTGAGACTGAAGTTGTCTGCTGATCTGGGTTTCTGTGCAGTGGTGTAACTCAGCTGTAGGTGTTGACAGTAGGAGCCAGATGTGCAGACCTTTGTATAGGTCTGGAATAACAGGAGAGGCTGTTCAAGAGGGACCCATCTGAGAGAGAAAATTGTCAGCAACGTAGTTTCACCCAGACAGTGGTCTGCAACGGAGGAAGGTAGATTTTGCTTAAGAACTTGAAAATTTTCTATCTGTCCTTTACACGTGATGTAGTAGTTCTGGGTGTTTTGAGAGACAGTCTCCTACAAAGATGTCTTAAGCCCAGTGGATGACAAGGGCTGTGGTTGGAGCCTGGTTATGCTCACGGTGATAGCCAAGGGGTGCTGTGAATGTCAAATTTTAAACTCTTTTGCTGTAACATTGACTTTTGTTTAGAAGTTTTCTGCTTTGTCACTTTGATTCTGCAAGAGCACTTCCAAAGACTTATCAGCAGTAGTTTCTTTACTGAAAAAAATAAAAATAAAAGCAAAATAAGAAACTAATACTATTTCTAAGAAGTAGAACAGCATTAGACATTTATTTGGGCTTTTTAATGTTAGTGAAAAAATTTCTCTTACCAACTGAGCTCTCAATAAAAGGAGGTGTTCTGCATCAGACTTCTTTTGAATTAAAGGATAGCTTTTAAAGTTATAGCAACAAGTACTACCTATGGCTATTTTATTCACTGTCAGTAAGAATGAATGAAAAATGAGTAATGCAAGTCAAAACTGCCCAGCTGTACTAAGGAATTAGTTGCCTCAATCACATCTCTGATCCCTGTTTTAATATGAAGTAAATATATTATTTCCACAGGGGTGATTACTGTTTAGTTAAAGCTGGTAAATATGGCGATCACATACTTCTTTGTGCAGCCATTTTACACAACACTCGAAACTCAAACTTATCTTATTTTGGGTTGTTCAGTTAGTGGAATTGAACCTGTGCAAATACAATGTTTAATTTGTTTTTGGTCTTTGGAGGCAAATAATAAAAGGTCTCATACATCATTTTCAAAACTCTTAATAGACTTTAGAAAGTACTGGAAGTAAAATAAAATGAAACTTGTAGAAATAAAACTTGGTGTCTAAGAGGAAATTTGAAATTGAGATCCACAAAACTAATGCAACCTGCATATGTACAGTTTAAGTAGTCTGCATAGTGAGATTTCTGTGAGAAGCTTAATTTGATGATTCTATGCATTTCATTGTGATATTATTGCTTCTTTCCAATCTTTATTTTAACACTTCTTGTTAGTATATGAATGTACCCAAACTGTTTTTATGTCAGAGGGCTCTCAGCGTGCATCTGTATTAAAGCATGGAGCTATCATATGCAAACGGTGGTGCTGTAGGAAGTGCTACAGAGATGCAAGTTTGTGTTTGCTAAACAATATTTACTAGTGTTGCCTAAGCTTATAGCTCTAAACTAGTTAACAGGACACATGCCTTCAGTGGCAAAGGTTTGGGGTATTTTTCAAAGAAAATGAATGCACTTTGCTTATCCTTTGTCAATGGTAGTTACAAATAGAACTACAATTTCATGTAATAGCTATAAACCATTACTCTAATGGTTTGACAAATACCTGTGAGGATAGACTGCAATATTTCATCTGAGAAGGGGCTGAATATTAAATAAATGTAACCTCCCATTGGGTCCTTCTTTAACCTCCTACTGGCTTTGGAAAGTGAATTTAAGAGTTGAAAGCATTATAGATTAAATGTTAGGGGAGAGGTTTAGCAAGACCTAGACAGCAGATTAGCACTTGGTGCTCATAATAACAATCCTTTCCCTCTTCCCATTATCTCTTCACACACATCATTGCAAAGTGCTGAATTTAACTTGAATCGGGTGTATGGTTGACTTGTGCTGATTTTCTAATAGTTATGGCTATGAACAATTAATGGTGTCTTTTCCCCTCTTTAATTTTTCTGTACATGTTATGTGTGGAACTAAGAACTGGAATTTCCCCATTAACTGAGTAAACTGAACTCCTGAGTTTAGTCCTTCAGGCCAGTATCTCAGAGAGGATGTTCCCAAGTCATGACGTATTTTCCTTCAGAATCTAGAAATGATAAGATATTTCAAATGTTAAACATGATAAGCTGTTAATGCACCAAAGCAGGGGGCTTTAAACCGTTTAGAGAATCTTTCTCAAACAAGAGGAAACACTTCTTATTCATTCTTTTTACTGAAAAATATTTGTGATGTTAGTTGGTGTCAGTTGGAGGGGATGAGATGGTGCCAACGTGAAATATATTTGCTGCATTATGAAAAGAAGAAACGAATTGTTGACTGCAGTAGAAGTATTATTTATTTTGTTTCTTTTTTAACTATAGTGATGTAGTATGGAAATATTTGCATGCGTATGCAGAGAGACTTTAGAATAATTCCTGGTCATTTCAGTAACAGCAATAGCAAAAGAGCTACTGGCATGACAAGACCTTTAATTACAGGGGGAAAAAATAGAAATATTAGAAGCTGTATATAGTATCTGATTTTGTTCTATATACTTATTTTCTGACAAGACAAAGGTATTTAGAAAGGATTTGATTTTTCAGATTGTAATTATTATAAAAGACAGCCAAGAAAAAGGCAATTTGTCTGTCTTAGAAAAATGATGATTATCAACTGTCATACAGAAAACTTACAAATGTTTTAAAATTGTTCAGGTGTCTTTCTTGCAAGCAAAGTTCAATTAGTAATGAGATAAACCGAACTGATGAGCAAATCTCTACCACTGAAACAAAATTGCTACCTGCTAAAACCTTTGTTTTTCCACTCTTCTGATACACTGCAGCACCTGGCTTGCACCTGTGACATCTTATAAGCTACTTGATACCTAGAATGATAATACCTTTAATGATAGATTAAAAACAGACCGAATGTGCAGACAACATACAAATTATCCTCTATCTCTGGGTGAAAGATGTGTAGCTATAGGAAAGCATGAAGATTTTCTCTCTAAACTTCCCTGGAACTAGAAGGCAGCCAGCTTGTTCTACAGTGTATCAGCAGGCAGACCAGCATGGTTCTGGTGCCTAGGTGTTTGAGTGTGTTTTTGTTCTTCATCTGAGCCAAAAGCCAATCTTTTGTAAGAAATGAAAGTAATAGTGAGTCACTCACAGATGTCTCAAACACAATTAGAAGCTAAATGTCTTCCTATGGCAGCAATAATAACATTGTTTTAAGAGGTAAAGGCCATCAACCCAGTCAAATGAAATTAAAAAATAATCACACCCTTTTTTTTTTTTTGCTTAAATATTATTCATTACTTTGCAGATGTACCCATGATGGGCTAAGTGCTTTCTTGCAGCCATAATATTCTGGTCACAGCAAGAAGTGCCTAATTTGATGGTAGTTGTTTGGTAAGGAGATAGAATACAGATAAGGTCGCACTGAAGAAGTAATGAATCCAAATATTGTGATCAAGTCTGGTTTCAGATAGCCTGACAATTCCATGTTTTGCTTTCTCTGCTCTTCTGGGCTACTTAATTTCAATCTCCTATATTCCCTGTAAGTGAGATAGCTCTGTTGAGCTTTTCTGTGTGGATGTCCTCCAATTTGCTGTGAAGAAGGCACATGAATCTTTTCAGGTTGAAGCCTGATGAAGACTGCACAGATATTGCAGAGGGGTCCCAATTCCTCTCTGATAGATGATGTGCAGCTGAAGATGTAAGTCTTGGGGAAGGAAGCAGCTGTTGCAGAAGAGTAAACTGGCCTCTCACGTGTGTCTGTCTTCATGTCATAGTGTCATCTGGCAGTGAGGTGCATTTGCAGCAGGAGCAACCTTGGGGACAGTAAAGCCAGGAGCTGCAGTGGGAATGTTTGATGTACTTCTGAAAATGGCTGCAAGGCGGAAGCAGGCAGTGTGAGAATTAGGAGTGTCCTATCAGAAGCAACTGCAATGCATTTTAATATAGAGTATGAAGAGATGGGCAAAACTTAAGTGCTTCCCCTCCTGCATTAAGGCCTGAAAATACTACCAGACGAGATTTTTTTGGTATGAAATTATAACTTTGAAGGAACAGGATTAATGGAAGGAGGGGATAATCAGTGTGCTGGGTTGCTGTATCAGCTTTATAGGGGAGCTGAGGAAGGTATACATTCAGGCGAGTGGTGCCATACGTGAAGTATTTTATAAGTATAACAGCATAGAAGTATTACGGGAAAAGAGGACTGTGAAACCCTGTAAGCAGAAACCCTGTTGGGCTGTGTTATCAGCCTCCTGCTCAGAGCCATAATAGTGCTCAGGAAATGTGAAATGGAAGTAGAAAAACCTACAAATTCAGGATAGGCAGCAACAGTGGGAGGCTTCAATAGAGGCTGGGCTGGTGCCTTCTTAGGATGGGAGGCAGAGATGTTGGATCCAGATGTGCAAAGTGGCTGCTCCTCAGTGCACCTGATGCTCAAACCTCAGAGGTGGGAAGGTGCTGTCCTGAATGTGATCTTTCAAGTTCAAATATGTGGTCTGCAGAACAGTGAGGGAATTGGTCAAAATAACCCATAAAATATTGCCCCAAGATTATCGTTGTTTTAAGGTTATTAGAATCTTCCGAATATAACAAAGAAAAGTGAAATCACTCCTGGAAGCCTCCACTACTCAGAATGGGGAAGATGTTGTAGCAAAATGGCTGGCAGCCAGAGAAGGGGAAGCTGGCCTGATCTTATAAGTAGGAGAGGAAATTCTTGAAAACGTGGCAGGTCAAGACCAAAGAGTAACTGAAAAATTTGCATAAGGAATTAGGAAAGTGCCTTACAAGGGATGCTCAAGCCATTGGGAAAATATTGTGAAGAATATCATATTTCAAACCCATGAAATCCATGGGACTGCTTAATGATAGCAGCGTAATTGGGGCTCTTTGGAAAATGTTGGGGTAGAGAAGCTTGTTGAATTTTCTGTGTTGAGCTTTGCTCTGAAGGTGGGTGTTGCCTTGCCTTCAGTGGCAGAACCTGTCTCTACCAAGGAGGTCTACAGAGGATTTTAATTGCAAACACAATGCCATTGTCATCTTCTCCTATTGAGGTTTTTTGAAGTTAAGGATGGGGTCAGAAACTCTGCTTTCGTTCTCTGTAAGAACGAGAATATCAAGGTAGATCTCTGATTTTTTTTTTTTTTTTTTAAAATCACAAATATGTATGTTAATCAGCTAAAAAACAGGAAAACTAACTAAAATTTGCACTACTGTGCCGGCAAGCTTGGGAGAAGTGCACTTTGTGCTGCTTTTCACTTGAAAGATTTCTCAAGAACCAGTATGTCTTAAAATATAAAAATAACAAAAAACCAGCTGTAGTTAATTTCATTTGTTTCAGAAATCAAACTGTTGCAAATGAAAGTAGCTATTTGTGTTGCTTCATTGGGATTATAGGGCACAGGGCGCGTAAACTTAATTGCAGAAATATTGCTATGAAAATAGCATTAAATATTGACCACAAGTATATAAGTTTATTACCAAAAGAGTGTTTTTCATTAATTTGTTTTGTTGAAGTAATTTTCTACCCCTTTCTCCCCTAGGCAGTGATGCAGTTTTGTTTTTAACACCATGTGTGGGTCCCAAAACCATATGGTGGTAAAAGAAAATTTATATTCACTAATTATAAGTTTAACACAGTGAATTTTTTTATTTTTAATTGATGCGAGTATCTCTAAAACCCGCAGGCAAATCACCAATAGAAAGTCTGTAATCTTTCTTGACTGTTCAAATGGGCTTCAGTTCTTTCAGCCTGGGTCTAGCACATTCAGCTGATTCTGAAATGTTGAGGATATCTGTTGAGCCAGTTCTTTCACAGAATCACAGAATCGCCAGGGTTGGAAGGGACCTCAAGGATCATGAATCTCCAACCCCCCTGCCACACGCAGGGCCACCAACCATTCCACCTAATGCTAGACCAGACTGCCCAGGGCCCCATCCAATCTGGCCTTGAACACCTCCAGGGATGGGGCATCCACAACCTCCCTGGGCAGCCTGTTCCAGTACCTCACCACTCTCTCCGTAAAGAATTTCCCCCTGACGTCCAACCTAAATCTCCCTTCCCTCAGCTTAAAACCATTTCCCCTTGTCCTGCTGTCACTCACCCTTTCAAAGAGTTGATTCCCCTCCTGTTTGTATGGTCCCTTTAGGTACTGAAAGGCTGCAATGAGGTCACCCCGCAGCCGCCTTTTCTCCAGGCTGAACAAGCCCAGCTCTTTCAGCCTGTCCTCACAGGGGAGGTGCTCCAGTCCCCTGATCATCTTTGTGGCCCTCCTCTGGACCCTCTCCAACAGCTCCCTGTCTTTCTTGTACTGGGGGCTCCAGACCTGGACGCAGTATTCCAGATTCTTTCATGGTTGTGGTCATAATGTTACATTTTCTCTTGCATGAGATCTTTCTATCATGAGGTAGAAGTCAACATCTTGGCTTTCCTAAAATGAAATTCAAGTTTGAATTAAAAAAAAAAAAAAGCAGTGTTGTTTGTAATGTTTATGATGAGATTAGCTTTTCCACAAAATTGTATTAATCGTGCTTTTGTTAAAGGCATGTGTAAGAAATGGTAAATGAGACTACGTACATTTCTGAATGCTTATGGAACGTTTATTTATTATCTTCAATATTCCAGATAATTTATGGGAAATGTAACTAAAATTGTGTTTTGGTCATGGTTGGTGAGAAACTAAAAGTATGTGTAACACAGGACTAATTGGGTGATGCCTAGGATGGTTGCATTGACATTAGATGCCTGTTGTTAGATACTTTGAAAAAGAGAATGAATTAGTTAATGACTGTATTCCTGAGTTTACAGTCTTTAATTTTCTTTGGTGACTACATCCAGCTTTTCTGTAGCGTGTAGACCATTAAAAGAAAGTTTGATCAATGTTTATTTTTCCATAAATGCATCTACTTATGTAGTATAGCATGAATGTGATTGCTCTGTGCAGAAAACCTTGCAAGATCATGTTGGGAAAAAGAAATTACTCCACAAACAAGAAATCACCTGATTCTCCTCAGCTGAGGGAAGCATGCATACATCTTATATGTCATTTCAACTGCTGAGTTTGTTAAATTAAAGATCTGTTTGAGGTGAAGATAAAGCACTGGATTTTATATACTTCGTACCCATAAGTGATATTTTGACATTGTTACTTCTTGTTAGGCTTCACCTGTCCAGTAGTGATATTAGTTACTTCACCTACTTTGTACTCCTTTTCACCCATTTCTCTTTCTTCCTTTTCCCACGTGGTTAGACTATCTGATCACAAAGTGGGTTTGGGTGGAGATAAGTAGGTGAGGTGGCCTTTTCTCATGTTTTTTAGCTGTGTCTGTGGGTTGTTTAGAGAGAGGCAAAAGCAGCAGAACTGGTGACTAAAATGTACCCAGTTCCTAACTTCTCCATATATCACTGTTAATTTTGTTTGTTGTGTTGAGCACAAAATTGTAGCAAACTTGTGGGATAACCGTGACTAAAGCTACGAGTAATATTTGTTAGTCAAACCCAAATGTCAGAATGTTTTTGTGGAGCCATGCTTGGGAAATAATGGGCCTATCACTGTGCCCAATCTGCCCTTACTGATTCACCTTCTGCTCTTTTCTTTCCCTTCACTTTATGCTCATTTGGTTCTCACATAATCCTCTTGAAAATATGAACTGACAATTCCTTTCGTTGGCTTTTTTTTTTTCATCAATCTTAGTTTTATAATCTTTTGATTTCAGTTTTCTCTTAGTGTTCCTATTGTTAGTGCCATTTACTGGGAGGTAAACAACAGTGGCTGTTTAAACTAATTCATCACTTAAGAATCCATTATGAGATCCAAAGAACATCTACTGTTAATTTCTTGGATTAATTTTATGCCTCTGACAACTATATGTCACTTTAGGAAATAATAAGCTTTAAATCCTGTAGTTCAAACTTAGTTTTTCCTAATTATATTTCATTGAGGAGTATATAGGAGAACAAAAGGTATGAATGCAGATTATTTAGGCAGCTTCTTTATTAGTGTGCTGGAGAATTATCTCACAAAGCTTTCTCCAGTATCCATTTACAGTTTTGGTTCTTCATGAGCAGGGACTCTACTGAACAATGACTTACACTTGATAGCTTCTACTATGCTATCCCTATATTTTCATCGCGATTTTTCACTGTATTTGTCTATTTGGTAGAAAAGTCTTTTCCACTCCCTGAAAAGAGGCTGAACTGGCTCAATCCAAATCCCAGCTCTGCTCTGCAGTGATTATAGGAAGGCAGTTGCTGATTCAAGTTCTCGAGCTTTCCCTCCCAGGAGACGCACAGGAACTTACAAGAAACACTCTGACCTACACATCAGTTTATTAAGTTCTGCTGTTTCTCCTCCCCAAATGCAAAATGTCCTTCAAGAAGCCATTTATTGCTTCCATTTGAGCAACAATCTCGTGTCATTGTACTCATGAATAGTACCTGGTCCTGCTCAGCCTTTGGAAAGAGCTACTTTAAAATCTGTACCTGTTTGTTGCATTCATTTTTCACTTAAGCAGTGACTTTACTTGTACTCCCATCTTCTCCCAGTTTCTTTTTAAAATCTTTGAACTTTACTGTATTTGTTGGAGTAATATCATTCTACCATCTCAAATAATGTAAGATATATCCAGAGATGTAGATGCAGATCAAAACAACTTCCAGCTTGGTGTTTTTTATTTTTACTTATTTTTTTCAGCTCAACACAGGGTTAGCTGATTATCTTGAACAACCTTCTGCTGAGCAGTAGTAAATGTAGCCCGTGTTTGTCCTTCTGCTTGTGTCTTGTCTGTGTATGTTCTCCCCAGTCTGAATTATGCTCAAGATGATAATTTTTGGTAAGTTTGGCAGCCTTGGCTGGTCTGTTTTCATCTGATGAGATTATAAATGGTGCCAATTCTAGAGGAATGAGAGTGCCGAAGACCTGAACTTTGTTTTCCTTTCCACGTATCTTTCTGTAAATCAAAGGATAAGCTTTTTTCATGGAAGTGCGTAAGCAGACAGGACTTCATACATTGGAAGAAAACGTTCAAGTGCATATTGTTTATAAGTAGGCAGTTAAGAAAAGATATAGAGGGAAAGAATATGAGATGATATCTCTGTATGTCTCTTCTCCTGTTAATCTTTATCACTGGCCCTTTAGTCTTTCATTAGGTCTTACTTTGGAAATGAGCAGAGGAGAAAAGTTTCAGTTAACCGTGGCAGGCAGAACTTGGTGTATGTTATACATATAGTGTCTATACACAAAAAGCAAATAGTGTACTTCTCTGCAGAGGACTACTCCTACCATACGAGAAAGTGTGTCTAATTATAGTTAACTTCCTGTGTTATAAGAAATTAAAAAATGAGGGTTTTAAGATTTGCAAGAACTTTCTCTCACAATATAATCCTATGAACAGGCGGAAGAGTTGAGTTACTCTTTTTTTTCCTAATCATTTTCAGGACAAAGAATGCATTAGTTACCAATCTCTGAGCCCAGGACAGAAGGCAGAGCATGACCCCATCCATAGTGGATGATTGATGTAAATGGCTTTGTGCACTCAGTAAGAACAATACCTGAAATACTTAATCATTCACAAATGTTTTTTTTTGGTACACATCTAGTTTTAATGAGATGGGATGAAACTGTTTTTAACCAATAATAATTTCTGTGCCTTTACTTGAATTGAATGGATATAAAGAGGGCATAAGAAGATAGAGTCTAACTGCTTAGGAGTTTATTGATATCCATTTATTAGTGAAGTTAAATAGCCTTTTTCTTTCTTTAGATTAGTTAATAGACCTATGTGTATGAGAATTCAAATCTTTTCCACTGTAGCTTATTTCTTCTATTAATCTTCTGAACTTTGCCACACAGATACAGGGAGTAGAGCTGTAATGACTAATGTAGTTTTTGCTATTTATTTAGGCACAAACAGCATTTAGATGAAATACTCCTCCTTAGCATTACAGGAGTAGATACTGCTGACTTTCTGAGAACTACTTTCTGACAATAGTTAAATGCCTTTACATCTGGTTATTCACTTATTTGGATACATTTTGTCAGAAATTAATAAAACTATAAACAAATACTCAAGTGTATTCTTTTAAGATGCAGTTTTCTTCTTTTGCCATTTTAGAATATTGTTCTAAACACATACGATGCACTTAATACAACTGCATAATTGTGAATCTAAAATTAGTTTTTATGATTTGTGCTAGCTCCAAAGCAAAGAGAAGACTTCTTTCAGGTGATCTTGCTATTGAAACTCTTCACATTGCACCACTATTTGGAGTATAGGCACCAAGACTCAAACTCATGTTTTAACTGCTTTTATTGCTCTATTAGTTCTGGCAATTCAGAGAAGTTGCATGATTCATTTTGTTTTTGATATGCTTCCATTATAATATCCATGCTCACAAACAAACCTTTATGGTGGAACAGATCCTTTTTCTTAAGAGTCCCTTCTTATTCAAAAGTCTGAATCAAAACTGGCTTGGCATACTCACTAAGAGATAAATTTGATGTTGCCTGGTCCATCTTCTTATATAGACACATTTTGACACAGTGTATTTGAGTGCTAATAATGACATTAGAAGATGTTGGAAAGAGATCTAATTCAGCATGCAGAAGTGACTTTGCTGTCATTTTCTATTTTCTGCACAATTGACAGTAGATACTTGGGGCTGAATTTTTCTTTCAGGTCAAATTTTCATGGCATGAGGCTGCCTGTTAGAAACAGATAAGACCAAAACCAATACTAAAGTACTTGTTGGAATTGCCAGCAGTGCTGAGAATTTAAAAAGGATGCTGCAGTTTCTTGTTTAGGACATGGCACAACAACATGTATCTTACTAGCAGTGAAATCCAACCAACTACTCCATGTCAGTTCAAAATTTCTAACTATGAAAACTTTATAAAAGTAGTCTTATTTTTGAAGAATAAAAGTTGTTTCTAACCAATGTAGCTCTTTGTCACACTCTTTAGTCTATATATCCTGAAACTTTTATTGTCAGACAACATAAGTCCATGTTTATATCTCAATTTTAATATTCAAGAGTCTCAAAAAAAATAAAAAAAAAATAAGTTAAAGTCTTCAAAGAATAAAAACTCCAGACCCAAAAATACAGCACCACAAAGTAAGTAAAAAAACAATCCTAGAAAAAATCAACACTTTCCAGTGATGCTGTAGATATTATAAACACAATTCACAAAATCTCCATTTTTGTATTTTCTCTCTCCCTTTCAGGAAAAACAAAACAAAAAAAATCCAAGTAACTTCTAGAGCTCCACTTGTGGATGTTAATGTCAAATTTAGCTGTGGAAAACCTTGCTTGAAAGGCACCTGTGAAGAACAACTTCTAAACATCATATTTCTGTGCAGACACCAAGTGTGGTGCTGCACCATGCTGTTATGATCTGAGACAATCTCATCCAAGCTTATGAGTGCTGAGCAATGCGAGAGCAACTCTGCAAAACTTCCAGCTCCATTCCTGACTTGGTCCTTTCTGCCCTCTGTGGTGCCTTTTGCCTTACGTTTCCCCTAAGATCAACTTCTTCAAGCCATAGCATTGGCTTAGCAGCAGTGTTTTTTCCAATGAAATCTGTACTTTATTATTGTAAATAGGATAAGTGTTGAGGGTGGAGGTTTTTTCAAACATTTTTTTCTAATGACTTAAAACTGAATATATTATAATGCCCCAAATACTGTAATAGTAATATCTATTTGGTCTTGTATTGACTTTCTGGAAATGGATGATATATAAGAAACAGCAAGGAGCCGTTTAGGGTTATAGCAGTACTTCCCTGCTACGTGCTATCCCCTATTCAAGATTTGTAGGTTAGGGCTGCCTCAGCCTGAAAGAACATTTTTACAGGTAATAGTTTTTGATAAATTTTCTTACTCTGACTCTTCTCGGCCTACATAAATCTTTATCACTTAGTTTCTGTAGCAGTCTGTTCCTCAGTTTAATTTTTCAATGGATGAAGCAACATCACTTTTGATATTACCAGTTTCCCTTTTGACCCTGATGCTTGTGTTGGAAGAGAATATGAGTAGTGATTTCTCCATCAATGTTTCTGTCACTTGTTGTTGTCTATGTGTCCATTGCTACTTCCATCACTTTCCCTCAGGCTGAGGCATTGTGATCTATCTCATCATCTTCAGAAAGAATTTGCTTCACAGCTTTTTTTTTTTTTTTTTTTTTTTTCCTGCCTTCTTACCCCTTCTAGCTGAAGTGCAGGGCAAACTTGTGCAGAAGTATTTGAGTGTCAGCATTATATTTTCATAACGGCACATTATACAGCATTCTGTTCTCTGAGTCTTTTGCTAATAACTTTGATCATTGCTTTTTGAATGCTTCTGAAATTTTGGAACAGTCCTGAAATACTGACAGTGTTATGCATTTTAACCCCAAAGTCTCCATCTTGATTGGTGATGGTTGGCTTACATATAACCATTTTCTATGGAAAGTTATTTCTGTGCTCCCACTCCCTACTGCCCCGTGAGTATCACTTCACATTTGTCTTCTTTTGAATTTAATCTGCTGTTGCATCTAGCACCAAGTCACTTTGTATCATAAATTTATTTTGGAGTGTTTTGTTGCTAAGCTACTTGGGGTTATAAGAAAAGGAACACTACAAACAACCATATTCACTTCCATGCTTACTTTTTCCAGGCTATGGAAGTTGTGTTTCGCGCTTCTGAGCGCACATTCCTAAAGCCCTACAGGAGATCTCCCTATAAATCATCATGCTTCATCCTTGGGAAAAAGTTGCAGCAATATCTGTTTTGTCACTTCTGCCTCATGTATACCAAAACACTGCATGTAAATAAAATTGCAAAATTAGAAGAATGTGGGGAAAGTATGTGTTTAAATTGTGCTGTGTGTCAGGTGTAAATTACATTTTGCAAGGTAAGAACATAACCCTGCAGAAAGGATAAGTTCCTGCTGCTGGAAGACGCGGTAGTAACAGGATTTGTACTTTGGCAATATGGCAGGAAATCTCCTAGCTGAAGGATGTGGTTTAATCAGATGTTAGAGATTAATTTCACAACTTGATCTCATGAGACCAACAGTCTGCAAAGTGACCAGTCACAAACTGGAGCAGATGCTGTTGGCAGGAGTTCAGCCTCTATTTCTAGGAATTCATTGTCTGAAGCTAGATCTTTGTTCTCTGGAAAAATAGGATAGGAAAATTCTAATTAGTGTAATTAATCACCCTAATTAATTCAAATTGTTTAATATCAATTCCAATTCTTTGCTTGAAATTGTAGTGAAAATGTTCAAATAGGAATTTTGAAAAGTTTGGAGTGATGAGTGGAAGATTGGCAAGTAAAGAAGGAAGACGTTCTTTTCTAGCTAGTAAATATGTTGGGGAGAAAACTGCAGTTTTGTCACAGTGGGGGAAGACTGGGAATGTTCAGGAGCTGAAACAGGTTTTTTCTCATTTGTTCTTTCCCTGTTTATGAAGGTAATGTTGGGGAGACTTTGAAAAACACTGAAAAGTTTTGAGATTTTAATTAAAAAAAAAAAATCCAGGAAATTAAAGTTTTCATCTTGACAGTTTCAAGATGAGATGTTCTAACTTTCATATCAAAACTCATTTTTCAACTTGAAACAGCTTTTTTTAAGCAACAGGAAACAGTCTTTAGTGCAGAGATGGTTGATCTTAATCCTGGGTCTGATGTCCTGGTGGATTACTGGTGCAGGGGAAGGAGCTCAGCTATTGGCAAGGATACATGTGCTATGTGAAGAAATATGGTTTCTGATTTTGGCTTGTAATGAAGAATTTTTCTATAGTGGCAATAACAAGGGGTTGACAGGAAAAAATAATACAGAGTTAGTATCAGAATAAGCCATCCTGGAAATTACAGACCACAAAGGTCATATCCCTCTCAGCAGGAGGGGTGGAGGGGACTTGTGCCTCACTTTGTGCTCATTAGCAGAGCTCAGTCCCACCTTAGACTGAATGTCTGCTGATGGTTCTCAATCTTGAGATGTGGGTCTGACTACAATATGCACACGAATTTTTATCTGTCTCTAAGTAAAGGTCGTTTGAGCTCTTTTCCTCTAAATGCCATTTTTTTTTGTACTAAATTGTGAAATGATGAGATTGTATACTGTCGAGAATGTAGATCTGGATATACAAGAGCGACATAGCATGTGAACGTCTATTAAAATAGAAAATGTTCTCATAGAAAATACATTTTCCAGCTAGAGGGTAAATATTTGTTATGGGAGCAGTGAGGTAGTTTTTACTAGGCTGGTATTCTGAGCTGGTAAACGATAATCACCCACTCAAATGGCACCAATAGATCAAAGATCGAAATAGCTAATGCCATGCTGGAATATCATTTTACAGCCCTATAAATTTCAAATGTATTATTAGGGCAGAAAGCATAAACAGATTGAATATTTTTCATTCCATGGGAAAGAACAGACATAGTTGGAAAATAGTTTTCTCATAAGCATGGAATGTGACCAGGATACTCCCAGAATAGTTAAAATGAAGTGCAGCGGGTATGGCAAAGATGAGGTAATAAATTGAGAACGCATTTTTAGTATATTTTTGTATGCAATAAAACTTTATTTCTTTTGCAAACATGTATTTACAGTGTTTTTTCTTTTTTTCTATCACCTTGCTTGTAATACATTTTGCACCATGCTGTGCAGATCAAGCAGTAAAACAGCCAGTGATCAGAATTGCAGTAAAAAGAAAGTACTCATAACTTTGAGATTGTGGCGAGCAGAGGGTTACTCATCCCTGCTTGGCCTTTGATCAAGCCCAGAAAAGATCCAAGCAGTGCAGGCATGGGGATGAGCCTGTTCCATAGCCTGGTTTCTTGGGATGCTGAAGAACTGTCTGTTATTTGGTTTGGATCTAAGTGGTTTGTACGGTGCTGGGAGCTAGTGTTCTCTCGATCTGATGTCCTGTGCTGAGCACACTCCTTATTCAGGCCCAAGTTCAGCCTTGCTGCTCCACAACTGTGTCACTGCTCAGGAGCAGTGCAGCCTCTGCTCCTTCCTGGGCTGCCTCTGGCTGACAAATGGCTGCATGCAGTAGTGAAAAAGGTGCCAGAGCTCTGCAGTGATGTCTTGTCCACCACTGTATTTAGATAAGGTTAATCTTGTGGCTATGTGCTTGTCCCTTGTTCTGATACCAGGTTTCAGTAATGAAAGTGAGGTGTATGTGTGTGGGCCTGGCCATCTCAGAGTGCAACTGCTTTTGTAGAGAAACCAGAACTAACCAGGATAATGCTTTTGATCTACAGATGTATTATTACTTTTTAAGACAACAACAAAAAAAGGTCGTCTTGAGCAGAAAAGCCGGATGTTGTGCATGCCTCAGGCAAGAGAAAGAACAGTCATGATGCATCTGTGTGGGGCAGTGCCCGCATTCAGTTCCTCCCTCCTTTCTATGTGAAAGTTCACATCTAGGGAGCAATAAAACTCTTCTATTTAAGCCCTTAAAGCAGCCATTACTTTTTGAAGGTTACCTTCTGTATTACTTAAATTTTAAGTCAGCAAGGGAGCCAAAGCTTGTTCCTGTTTCCTGTACTGGCAGGGTTGTGTTTGTGGGTTTGGTAACTGGCAGATCATTTTCTAATCACAGAAATGTTGGTATCCACTTGCTCTTCTTCTTCTTCTCTGCCTTCTCTGCAATTAAGCTAACGAAGCTTCTTAAGGTATGTGAAGAGTGAATCCAGATGAGTTAAACAGTTTAATTTCTGATTACATGTAGTAAGTGGTGGCTGATTGGGTTAGCTATTGCCCTTCTCTGGGCAATGAACTACACTTCTGTAGTAGCTCACTTTCTGTAGGAGTAGGGGGCTGTGAATATGTCCCTTATTTTTTATTGTCTCCATCTTTCCGTCTTACAGGCTCCTTGCTCCTGGGTGGGAAATGCTGGATGTGTGAAGGGATGTGTTGGGAAGCTGCGATGGCTGTGCTGCTCAGACTTTCCTCTGTAACCTCTATGAGCTTCTGTGGGGACTTACTGCTGGTCTTTGTCCTTCAAGAGTTAGGTGTCTGTTCTGAGGATGCCCTAAACTTTGTCTATAGTAAGACAATTAATTCTTTTGATATTTTGTTTTTTACAAGACTATTATGACTTTGACTTTTTCTCATGAGTCATGAGATGGCAATTGGTAACCTACTAATATTGCTGCCCACAAGGGTTTGTAATTTTAGAAGTAATCACTTTGTGGCTGATGTAAATTTTGTAATGAGAAATACTAGATTTATGACTGCAGGATTTCTCAGAGACTGTTTTATTGCTTAGAGGAATTGCTTTCTCTGTTGGGAAAATCCATCATTAGATGTCTGCCTCAAATGTTTTGTGGAGCGTTTATGCTTGGAGAATGCTAATGCAATCATTGAAACAATAATGATGATTTGAGATAGTGTAATTGTTCCCTTTTTCTTTACTCCAGACACTAAATGAGCTGCCAGTCAAGTTATACACAGATTTGTAAGGGGACTTTGCAGCCAAAACGTGAGCAATTGCAAAGTCTGCTCTTTGGGTTCTTGGCCCACCTGATAGATTCATTCCATACTGCTGAAAAAGACACCTGGTTTCTGCACGTAGTAGCTGAGAAGAGCTGCTTGTAGTACAAGATCTACTGCCTCTGCCACAGTGATGTTAACAATCAATTCTGAAGAGAATTTTTATGGCTGCCTTTTTATGTGGAACCTGTCTAAGTAAAAATGTATTTTGAGCACACCTGTGAGGCCAACCTTCTTAAGCAAGATGTAAGAGGGAGAAAATCCTAATGAGGCTTAGGCCTTGCAAAAATGTGAATTGCTCAGACCTCTGGAGATGAAATATTCCTTGGCATTGGGCTGCATGTGAAAATTTTGGGTTTCATGAGGAAAACTTTAGCATCTCCAGAGCTGGTTGATGAGTGTTCTGAGGTTTAAGGTTAGAGTTTGAAATATGAAATATGGGTACCTAGTGCCTAAATTGGTTGGATGTGTGGCTGTTGTGTTCTATGGGCATGTGATCCTCAGTAGTTTTGCAGCAAGCTTCTGCTGCATGATGCTGGTTGTGGGCACTGGTCAGGGATGCTGGATGTCCTTGCACTGGCTCTTAGCGAAGGGCACATTAGCTTGGCTGAACAGAACTTGGTTTACTCAGCTGCTGCTTCCATTTCTCCCCTGTAAGAATGAACTAGCTTTTTGGACTGGGAGTGCGAGGCAACAACTATGACTACATTGCTTTTATTGCAGCTAAAAAAAAGATGATGTTATGTATGGTTTTATTTTCTTATTCTCTTCTTCACTGAGAGTAGAGTATACGTATGTGTTTAAGTGAAGATAACTTAAGCATTCTATTATTTAATATAAATTTGTCAGCTCTATGCCAATAGCACATCTCAGCAGAGAAAAATGCTGCAGTCAGCAAGGTCTTTCCTTCATGGGTCTGTGTCTATAAAAAGAAACATAATGAGAGAGTGCTCTTAGAAATACCATGCTTTGAAGCACCAGCATGTAACCTCTGGTGCTGGAATTTCTCAAAGATGTTTTTCCTGCAGTGGTGATGCTTCATGGAGTGCTGACCCTGTGGCAGAGAGGGGAGGTAAGAGCCCTCACCTGCGCCAACACCAGCCTAGTCCATTTGTGTCCTGCCTCATCTAGTTTTGGCCCAGTGCTTGCTGTGAAGTACTGGACTGAAACACTTGTTAGTTCTCTGTTCCCATGAAGCTGAATTATTGCGTAGATTAACATTTCATTTTCTCTTTTGTGTGCAACAGGTATATTCTGAGTGGAAACACGTATTACTGAAGAACTGCCTGAAATGTACTGGAGTTTTGAATCTTGCTCTGATTTGGCATATTCTTACTTTTTATTGTAATACACTTCTGTGCTGCTGATCTTATTCCTTATTGAAACAGCCCATTTCTGCATGATTCAAGTTCATTTCTTGAAACTGGTTTCAATAACTTTCATTTACTTAAACTATTAAAATAGTTTAAAATATGGAGAACAGTACTACTCGCTTTCTATTCAAATTGCAGCTCTAACCATTGAAATAAGGTTGAAATAAAGTGTCTTGGGTTCTGCTTGACCTGATTCAATGTAACTGTTAAAATGTAGAATTATAAAAAGATAAAGTCAGATGCATTCCCTATTTGGCTCAAACTATTGAAATGGGAATGGTATGAGTTTGCACAGCTATTAATATGTTATTAATCCTGGATATATTATGTAGTACTTTTAAGCCTTATCTGAAGGACTGGATATTCTTTTGTAATGTGTTCTTTTGCTTTTCTATACTCTGACATTTTGCAGATGAGCCATTGCTCAATATGTAAAGTCTAAATGGCTCCTCTTATTCAATCAAGTGCAATGTCATTGAACGTGTTACAAAGAGACTATATGCTCTGCACATTAAGTTTTGAGTCTGGTGCTTATTGCAAAATTCAGACTTTTGAGATGCTAAATATGTGCTATATCTTGCAAGCTAAAAATGGCAGACTCCTGACAGTTTTGGGTTGTTGAGACTATAAATGATTCTCTTATGTCCATCCTTTTCTCTTTTGTCTACGGCTTCCATGTTAGGCCCCAGTTCTTTGCAATGTTCAGTATCCCTGTAGCTCCATTAGGCTAGAGAGCAGTAATGCCATCCTATTCCTGGTTTTCTGAATTGGGCTTCTGTTATTTTGACTGCCTGTAAAATATCCCTGGAGAAATGATAGCTTTTAACACAGTGATGGCTTATTTTGTCTCTTCAATTTGCTACAGAAGCCTTCTTCACTTATTCTTGTTACTAACTCTATAAGACCTTCACGTTGCTTAATATCACTTCCACTTTTCTTTTTCTGTAGGCAGGTTTTCAGGTATGCAAATAGCAGATCCTAAATCATCTACATGAACAATCATTTCTGTGACAGGCAGTATTCATCAGTGAGACTGAATGCTTTCAATTTAAAGAAAGAATAAATAAAAATAGTTAAACAGAAATGCTTCTACTAGAAGCAACATCAAACCTCGTCTAATCTAAACTGTATCTTAAAAAACAGAGCTCTTGTCTACAAATGAAAATTCGGAGGATCCCTATGGTGTTGCATAGGTGCACTGTCACATAGGCAAGGGTCAAAAAGGTTCCCTTGATTCACAGGTCTTATGAAGGTGTGGAAGCTACTGCTGAACTTCAGCCTTATATTTCCTCTTGCAGCTTCCTTAGCAGCTGCTTGTCTACAGGTTCTGGAGCACGGGTTTGGACAGGAGGAAGGTTTGCTCTGGTCTGGGGGAGCCGTTGGGACGGTCTCCTGATGGGATGGTGCTTTTAAGGTAAAAGCTGCATTGGTGGGATTTTGCTTTTAAGGTAAAAGCTGCATTGGTTAAGACTGTTACGTGCCAAACTCAAAGGCACTTTTCTCTCTGCTCTCTTTCCTTGGGGCAGATGGCACGTGAGCACGCATGGTTATGGCACAGCATGGGCACTGTGAAGCTACAGGATGTCAGACTAAGCACATGCTGCTGCTGCTTAGGAAAGGTGAGCTGCCCTGCAGGTACTCTTGCTTGTTTCTTAGAAGAATTCCAGAATTGGCTTGGCTGTGTGGCCCAGTGCCATGTCATGTAGGGATGCCTGAGTTAGCTCAAGACGACTTTCCTTATTGTTGAAAACTGTCTTTTTAGTTTAATATTATGCTTATACCAATGTATGATGTTTCTCATCACACAAAATGCTTCCAGAAATCCTACAACGAGACAAGTTTTTAAACACTAGCTCCTGTACAATGGCCAGAAACATGCCTACTGCATGCCCCCAAAGCAAATGTCGCATGAAAGCTAGGAAAGCAGCAGTCCCCCATCCCCGAGGCTTATGGCATTTGCACAGAGATGGTATATCAAATGCATCCCTGAGTCCCTGTTGTACCCTCCTGGCACTACTTTCTGTGAGGGGCTGCCAGGTGTGCAGTGTGTGAAGGAGAGAAAAGCAAGTAACTGTGATACTTTTCTTGCTTCTGTTGCTTGATGCCAAATAATGACCATTATGAACAGTGAGTACTGAGTATTAAAAACCTTGGTAGGTAGCTACAGCATCTCCTTGCCTCCATTCAAGCACATAGTTCAAGATTTTTTTCTTAATTTCTTCTGATGATAATCTTGTAAGAAAATTGCAGTGAAACCAAAGAATTTGTCTTATCTGCTTCTATGAATATTGACACCTTCCTCCCCCACCCCCCCTTTCCCCTCATTATTATTTTTTTAATTTATTCTCTTCCTGAGTTATAAATTTGTGTCAACAAACTGCTGATGGAAACTTTATGGTCTAGTAAAAGTGAGATAATTAGAAACAAGAATCCCCACTCCTGCTTTTCTGCATCCAGTTCAGCAAAACACTGGCAGCAGAGGCAATGTCCTTCACCCAACCTGGTGTTCAGTTTGCCATTCATCAAGATTAGGAATAATCAGGGAGCTCACTTATAGAGGGAGGAAGGTATTGATTGTCATTAAGATGTTGGATTGTATTTGAAGAAAGATGTGGATGCTAGGGCTCCAACTCTCATTCTCTTAAAAATGCTTAAAATGTGAAAAGTATACAAATTAAATTAGATTGTTCTCCCCTCCCCCCTCAAAAAACAAACAAACAAACAAAAAAACCCACTAAAATACCCCTAAACCCACCCCACAAAAAACCAAGCAAACAAAAAAACCCACCCAACTGAACAATGTAAAACAGACAAAGCCCAAACTCAACTCAAACCAAAAACCTTTATTAAACACAATTGTCACTTCAATTTTTTTTTGGAGGGGAGAGTGTGCTATGAATAAAATTGCCTGCACATCTACCTATATGGACTTTGCTGGACAAACATGGCAAGTGGGTTGCTGCTTTTCCAGCAACTTTTTGTTCACACACTTCTGCAAGTGTGTGAAAGAGTAGTTATATAAGTCACATCTCAGTTTATATATCGACATGAAAGAGTAAAAGTGTTACAACATAAAATGTACCTGGAACCTGGCTGAAAATTAAACAAACAAAAAACCCTCAATTTACAGAAAATGAGTGATTCAAATGACTAATAGTTTTAAATCATTTCTTACCAGAAGATCTCAACATTTCTTTGGAAAGCATTAATGCCTCAACTATCAGAGCACTCTTTATGAACCTATTCTGCTATCTCCTTGTATAGAGAAGATTTAAGCCATGAGAGGACTGCAGAGCAAGCTTGGGAATGCAGATGGGGCCTCAGCCTAAGTTAGGCCATCCTTTTCTCTTTTGAAACAGCATGTAACTATTGGTTAAGATGTTTTTGGTAATACAGCTGAAATATATAAATATTTTTGCTATCAACCACTTTATCAGCCTTCATTCAGACAATGTAGACTGTTTGCTTTGTTCTTTGCTGCCTAGCAGGAGAGCAGGTGATGTGGAGATGGGGGGGAGGGGGTGGAGAAGTGAGATGAATTCTCAGACTTTGCCTGAAGAAGTGTGTTTCTTGATACACAGGTGATAACCATTTCTGTCCTTTTACTGGCTGCCTCCATCTCCTCTCTCACACTCTCCACCAGCTTTATGAAGGAAGGGGTCTTCAGCATCGCAGCCATGTTTCACAAAGGCAGCAGTTGCCATGATCAGATGCTGACTCTGTTTAAGGCTAAATTGTGCATATTTATCCTCAGATGAAAAGCGTCATTAGATTATGCCCCGTGTTCGTATGAAGGCGATAGTAACACATGCAATGAGCCTGTCCTCTCTTTTATGACATTACAGAATCAAGTATTTTTCTTGTAAATAGGGCAAGATATGAGGCAGAGTGCATACTTCCTTGAGCTGGGAGACATGCACCATAAATCAGGATATGTGTGTGTAATTACAAGATATCAGAACAAGTCCCAGGGGTATTTTTAGCATTGTAAAATGTTAGATAGACCTGCTTTCCTGCAGAACATTATCCTTTTCGTTTCTCCACTCCTAGGTACCAGACAGTTTTGTTGGTTAGATTACTTGACGTGGAAGCAGTGTGATAAATTACAACTGCAGGAGTATACTGTGTTTAATTGCACAATCAGAGTTTAAAACTTCAGATTAAATTGTGCAAAGCCTCTGAACTAATTGTCAGAAAATATCTTCAGGGCTGAGTACTTTCCTAGCAAACAGCTGAATATGAAATCAAAGGCTTGTTTTTTTCTACTGGTGTGGAATATTTGGAGAGGGTAGTTGGACCTGCGTGAATGAGTGGCTTTGGGAAACAGAAAGAACACGGTTACCACGATTGAATATCTGTATTTGTAAGAAGTATATGTGAAGTATTTGGAAGGATTTGACAGGAGAGGGGAAGGACCTGCTTTGAGTTTAAATACTCCTTTATGTTCTTTTCCTTGTGTGTGTAAATATGAATTTGATCATAATTATACCTCTTATGTTCTTAAGGCCATTTTCACTCTTTTCTCTGTTCCCAGGACAGCCTTGGCATCACTGAATTTTGGAGAGACACTGTTATTCTCCATGCACCTTGTCCTTGTGAAAATACTCACTGTTAGCTGTATCTTCTGGGCTGCCACAGTTCGGGATCAACTTATGAAAGCCATCAGCAGGTCTACAAAATGCCACAGATTGTTTGACACAGATCTCTGTCTTGGGCACGGTTCTCATGTTGATGCAATTGTAAAGCAGTGAAAAGTGGACCAAAAGGGAGGGATGGAGGGATGGATAGCAAGGTCCCATCTGTCTGTACTGTCTACCTGGGTTGCTTTAGCTGTGTTGGCAGACTGACAATAAACAACCACTAATAAGAAAAAGGGTGTGACCTCAGCTGTAGGAAGAGCTGTGCCCTATTCGTGTAAGGGAATTTTCTGTACAACTCATGCACAAGTTTCTCTCATGCAGGGCTCACGCTTAGACATGTAGAGCATTTACGCTTAGAGCATTTACATTATCTTTTTTCTTAAGAGCAAACTTTAAAACTGCAGTTCAGTCAACATCAAAGCTAATATCAAACCATAAGGGAGAATTTTTTCCTACATTACTTAGTGTTGAATTTCTAATAAAAACCAAACCAAAAAGCAAACAACTCACAAAGCAAAAATAAACAACAAAACAAAACAAAAATCACAAAAAATAGAACAACAAAAAATCAAAAACAAAAAAAGCAATCAAACAATCCCAAACCAAAACAGTGTGATAGGAGGGGGGGCAAGTATGAGATAATAGGAAGCTCCAATTTCATTCACTTCACAGAAGAGGGTCTATACACAATACTAACTTGCTCTTACTGTGAAATACTCCACTGCTGCTACAACACCTGTAAGCTTTTCAATGAGATTCTAACTATGAATTACTTATCTTTTTTTTTGTCATCTTCTATTTGGAAGATACAAATACAAATGTCTCTTAATGTGCTTCTAAAGTTCAAAAGGAATGACCTCTGTGCAGATTTAATTATCTGAAAGTCTCTTACTCTGCTGTACTTCTAATGTTTGTGGAGCAACTAGATGTCATTTAGCTTGATTTAACCAACTTACTGATACCAGTTAATGGGATAATGAGCCACAGGCAAGCTTTAGGCAGCACACAACTATTTTCCTCTTTTCATCATTTACTATGAGTGAAAATAAAATAAAATTTACCCAAATATTCTGACTCTAACTGCCTATTTTAATCAATTCAAATTTTAATGATTTCATTCATTCTTGCTGTCCTTAATTGTCCTCAAATCAATTGCTAGATGATAGTTTCACCACTCAGGATGTCTGAAAATTTCCACATGTTGCTTAAATGGCATGGCTGGCTCCAGCAGATCTGTGGGTGTTTATCATTAGTAGGTATTTTTAAAGTTAATCATTAATCTACTACATTGTCATTTTAGGAATGATTTCTTTTTTTTTTTTTTCTGGCTTTGTAAGACTCCCAAATGTTCTGAGATAAAAGGTGCTGCACAGACTAATGGGAATATTACCAGTGTGTTTCCAAAACAGACTTTGTCCACTGCTTAAAAATAAATGCAAAGAAAATTCCTTGCAAAGGTATTAAACATTTAATTGCCTTAAAAATGGTTATTTAAATAACTGAGGGGCTCATTTCCTTAATCAAGAAGGCTTTTAGATTAATTTTTGCAAGATTTTAATTACTCTGTTGTATGTAATGGTAATATTCCTCTTCAGATATTCACATATGCTGATCTCAACATCAAAACTGTAAAAGTTAACTTTACAAAGCATTCAGCAAACTTTCTGACAAATCTAATACTTGTAGTTTTGTTGTTGGTTGAATTATTATTTGACCCATATCTGCCTGCTGGCTTTCTGCTCCCATCTAGATATACTGGTGAGTTAAGCCATACTGAGCCCTACTGATTTTGAGAGGAGGATATGGCTTTCAGCAGCAGCCCATGGCTCCTGGACTTCTCATAGTGTGATGGGCTTCCAGAGTTCCTGGTGTTCACACCCTGTGCATCTGAGAGGTATCTTATCTGTGAGTAGATGATGCTGAAATGCATGTGTTACTTCATATACTGCAATCAGTTTTCGGGAGCTGAAATCTCTCAGTCTTATAGCGTAGAAGCACTGGATCTGTGACTTCTGAATCTGTCTACTGCTTTTTCATGTGCAGTTTAAGTACATGCTTAGAGTAATAAAAGGTATGTACTGAAGGTGTTTTTTCAGATTTATAGTACTGTTGCTTATTTCAAAGTATGCAATTTAGACTTGTTCTTATTAGGGAAAATGTAGCAGTGAGAAAGTTTATGTTAGTTCCTAAACTAGATGCTGAAAATAAGGGTGACGCTTTTAAAGTTATAATATGTGTTTTGCAACAACTGGTGTTTTCTCTTTGGAGGGGATTAATGAAACGCTTTAGAGCTGCTTTTTGTGATGTCCTGCAGCGCGTTATTGAGGGTTCATTATCTTGTCAAAGCCTGTAAATATGGACCCTACAGGAGTGATGATGAGGCGCACAGTAAGTTGATAAGGAGTCAGTCCCCTTGCATGGGGCTCGGAGGAAAAATGCTACAATAGATACAAATGGAAAGGAAAATACAAGACCCTCTGAGAATCTACTAGCAGTACTGGTTCTAAATTTGTTTTGGACAAATTGGATTTGTTGCTTTTCAGTTTTCCTTCTGTAAACTCTCCTGTGACTTTATTGTCAGCTGAAGTGTTTATTGACTGAGGAGTGCTTGCATTTTAGTGATGGATATGGTGATCCTGGTAAACACTTTGGGCAATACTGTGATGCAATATGCTGTGTGTTTATGTCACATAATGGAGTGGGCAGACACTTATTTAAATAAAAATTAGAATAGAAATCTCATTGTTTCAGCAGCCATTAGTTTCACTAAAGCTAGTATAAAGATAAGAGTTAAATGATCTGTGGATATATACAAATGTCTTAAAGTAGGAAAGTAACACCAAATTCAGTGCTGTTATTACTGGGAGAAGTGCCAGCATTCTCGTTATTTTTAACGACTTCCAAACTGTGCCCTTAGAGATTGATGAGGTAAGCGATTTCAGATGAGAAACTTGATATCCTCAGTGCTGAAAGGTGTTGAGCACTCTCACTTGTTAGGGAGCATGACCAAGCCTGGGATGCTCTCTGAGGCAGTAGACAAGAACCATAGGTTAAAGACAGCTGTGGCCATTCTTTTAAGTAGGGGAAAGAAGAAATATTGCATGGTGCACTGCAGGAAAGCTGCAGAGTCCAGCTCATGTGACGATGAAATGACTGCTTTGGAAGTTAAAACTACTGGAAAGATGACCTTGTGATAGCAGACCAACTCACAAGTTTGGCATATTTAAAGCAAACACAAAGCAAAAACTATATATACGTTTTTAATGCAATAGATTAGAAGGTGTAGATCACCGTAAGAAATTGCAAACAGATAAATTTGTGAAAGTTGGTTAACTGATGGCTGCTGCAGCTGACATACAGCCCTCAGCTCAGAAGACTCATAAATCACTGGTTGTTCAAATTTGGTGAAATAAACCAGAAGAAAGTGTCTACTGTGCATCTCTCCTGGTTCCTTGGCCTCTCTTACTGACCACTACAGAGACTGGTTGCTCTGTTGTCTTCCCTATGGAGCAACTGCTGTATGGCTGACCCTAAATCCAAAGATTATTTGCAGTTTTTATCTTAGAGCTGTGAAGTTATTATCTTGTCATGTATATTTCAGCTGGGTACGTTGCACTTACCACTAATGTTGATCTCTGGCATCCTGGCTGTGACTTCTCCAGACAAGGTGATGGGCTGGGCTGTGGGTGCAAGGAGGAGCACCTTGGCTATGTGAATGCTGTCAGAGCTTTGGGAAGGGCTATGAAGCCCTGAAAAACCTCTCTTTTGTCTACCTGCAAACAAGGTTGTGGAGAGAGAGGGGGGGAGGGGTATGAGTTGCTGGAAGCACACAAAACAGCTGTGTATTTTAATTTCTGTTCTATGGTGGAAAAACTTCACCTGACCTGCTTTCTTGGGATGTGGATTTGAAAGTCTGCTTTGAAAATGGGACAGAAGAACATGTACAAAGAGACAGGTGTCAGTGAGGAACAAAATACCATTGCTCTGCAGTCTCAGGAGTAGTTTCTACAGTAGGACATGTGCAAGGAGAGCTATAGCTATTGGAAGTATAGGTGAGCAGTCTACTATGTAAATTTTCACTAACCTCAAGTGTAACTTACTTTAGATACAGTAATATCCATAATTAAAATGCTCCCTTGAAGTAAATAATTAAATGAGGATTAAAATTATTAGTCACAAAGTGACACAGGTGACGAGCTTTCCTAAAGTAGGACAATTAAACTGTAAATTAAAATTAAATTTCTCCATGAAATTAGAATATTATGCAAGGTAATTATTTAAGAGTAATAGGTTAGGTCTGTATATTGCAAAAATAAATCCTTTCAGAGATCTCAGGTTTTTAAAAGTATTTCCTAATGGGAACAAAAGACCAAATTAAAACTTCATGATTCTTGAACAAAAAATGATATTTCATGGATGCAATTTTGTTTAAGTAAAGTTTTCCCTTATCAAAATCTTCTATTTTTTTTTATTATTACTTTTTATCCTAGCAGGGATACTGTCCTCTGTGGGCATGTTTGATGCTGGAGAGATGCTCCTGTGCCTGGGCAGGGCTCGTGTTTAGCCCTGTTCAGTGTCAGCAGGAGGAAGCATCATCTTTGAGGCTTCTCCCTTGCTGTGTGAACAATGAACCATTCTTCTTATTGTCACCTTTGTACATGCTCAAAAATTATCTAGTACACAAATTGCTTAATTCATTATTTAAGGTATTTTGCCTTCAATTTTTTTTGTTCAAATTGTTCTTGTGAGAATTAAATGACAAACTTTTCTTATCCTGTTCTAAAAGAATAGATTTCTTTGTCCAGACAAGAAGTGACCATAAATCTTGGCAGTCCCTAGATCAAGGGATTATGGGCTGCTCCAAATATTCTGTAGGTAATAACGAAATATATAGAATAATTTCTTAAATTAACTTTCTGGAGCTCTGTACAGAATTAGGACGTCTGAACAATCCTAGTGGCAACTTCAGAGCTGTTTCTGGAGTTAGAGAAGTCTGGCTTTGTGTCCAAGGTAACGAGGCAGCATGTTATGGAGTGCAGTTAGGGTTACCACTGCATGATAATGTCAAGATTTAGCAAATCCTTACTTGGATTAGTAGTCCTTCCTCAATTATGTGGTCTGACTTATTTCATTGAGTTATTTTTGTGAGAAAGAGCATTCAGAATATGTAAAGGATCTTAGGGGCTTGGCGCCTAACTGATCAGTGGCACATAAGCTTGCTGCTGTAGCCATTACAAAGGTATGCTGGGTTGGGCAGGGCAGTGGCATCTTGGGAAAGATGGGCTGCTTGCTGCCCCACTGGCCTTGCTGGTCTAGAGCTATTTCAGATATTTCTCGGGATATGCAGCATTTTGTTTTATTAAAGTAAACAATCAGAAATTCTGAAAAATAATATGTTATTTTTAATTTTTTAAAAATATTAATTAAAAACATTGAATTAATAATAAATCAAAGTTTTTTGATAATCTGACATAGTGAACTGCATGAGCCTGCTGAATCAGTATCAAAGCATCACAAGTTTTTCTTATTTTACTAAATTCTTCTATGGGGTGTGTTTTTTAATTTCTACTTCTAGTAATACTTTCTATCCAATTCATTAATAAGACAAACAAGAATCAAATTTTGAGAGCTTTTTTACTCCCAGTTCAGAGAAAAAGAGAAGTTTTTTTCCATCTTTGAATATTCAGTCCTGGAACAATTTAAATCACTTTTTAGATACTGTACTCCATTTAGTAAAATATTTAGTGCTATTATGGTAGTGTAAACCATTAGACTGCAATTAGAGTAACACAGAACAGAGAGTAATAGTTCTGCTGGAACACAACGGAGATGCACGATTGCCCTATTAAGATCGGAAGTCTTTTAAGCACAGAGATTATTAAAAAAAATTAATCACTGTTACAGTCTTGATTTTCTTAGATTGTAATAAAAAATACCTTATTTATGAATAGAACTACCACTTTGTCAACCACTTAAGAACTAAAAAAAAAAAAAAATCTTAATAAGAATCCTTTGGGTTATGCTTATATGGTCTTCTGCCTTCTTGCAGTTGCAGATGGGAATTCAGAACTTCATCTGTACTTTCCAGAAGGTCTCAATCAGATGGGTTGTACTGAGGAGTGTTCTCAGGAACTATCCGGGGCTTTGTCATAGGTATTTATGAGAGTAGAGATTTAAAGGACCTCAAAAATTTTCAATTACATTGTTGTCTAAATTTTCTCTTATCCAGGTGTGCACCAAATACATTCGCAGATTTCTAAGGGGTGCAAGTGAAAGGTAGGATTAAGTACTTTTCCTACCTCATTGATTTTGCAAGGTATTTAATATAAACAGAAGCATTTTAAAATAAAACGTAATCTGATTGTAAAAGCAATAAAATTAAAAGCAGGATCAGGAGCTGCATTAACACTGGCAATAACATATAAGTAGCAAAAACCAAAACCAGTTTCAACACAAATTGTTGGCATTTCTCCTGTGCGTGTGGGTGGCAGCAGCATTTCTGCATATGCTTAATATAATCAGAGAAGAGAATTCAAAATGTCTGAACTATTCAGCACTGAGGTAACGGTTGGGGACTGGGAACTTGCAGATATTTGGAGATAATTTTCTAACAATCCATATACTGAAAACTAAAGCAAAAAATAATCGTTATCAGCTGACACGCTCATTTGAGAAACTCACTGAAAAGTTAAGAAAGCATTAATTTCTGGGAATGGAAGGTAAGAAAGATAGTGAAAATTCTGACTTCCCGTGGCTATTAGGCATAGGTAGACAGGGCTGCTTGTACTGGATTGGTTCTTAGTTTGGTTGACTTATCCCTCGCATTCAAAAGTAGTTTGTCAGTGCAAATAAATCTACATTGAATAAACATAGTTTGACTTGCATGTCATCTGCCTGCATCTGTGATTAACCTCACACCTTCACTGATGATAAATATTAATCAAAACCGTAATTTCAACAGGGCTTTAAATAAGTGTGGGCATAACTATTATAACATTTAGTGAAAAAGGCATGCATTGAAATGCAGAATTAGCAAATATGACTCGAGGGTAGGAAGTATTGCTTTAGAGAAATGATACCATTTAAACATGGTACTTGAAAATAACACATTAAAATGTCTTTAATATTATAAATGCTATCAATTATCTGTCCAGCTCTCCAGTGGTATATTAGGAGCTAGTCTGTGTGAGCCACAGTACATGACTACTGGACCTGTGAAAAGGTTGGTCTGGTGTGGGGGTTTCTCTGATGTAATGCAGAAATGAGTGTGAGCCTCTGTTATGCAGGATCACATCACAGCCTGTGTTTGGGGCTGGGACCAGCAGCCGGCTGAATCCACCTATGGGCTTGGACCTGACTTGGCTGCATAGGGACAACCCAATGTGATGGTGATCATCTGCTCCAGTAACACTGCATTCTGAATGTCAGAAGAGCACTGGGTTCTTGACGCTGATGATTCTGACTTAAACAGACACTCCAAGTAGTCTGCATAACGACACGCTCCGCACTGATGTGCACTTTGCCAAGGCTGCAGGGAGGGTGCTGAAGAAATGCTGAAGTGGAAGTGTAGTTTTAGGCAGAGAGTTAGTCACAGCACCCTATGTCTGCTATCAGAAACTGCGTGTGAACAATATCCAATAGCACAACAGACACTGTTTCTCTATATTTTCCTCTTTGTTTTCACCCTGATGATAATCTGCCCTTGGCAGAATTGGCAATTCAAGTGCACTTTTTCAGAAAAGTGCCCTATTTGATCATTTTAACCTTTTTTTTCCTCCTAAATATTAGGGCTTTGCCAATCATGCTATCCCTAATCAATGTATGATTCTCCATTTTTATGACCTCAGTTCCCTCTGGCTCCCTGCTCAAGCCTGGTCCACCCTTGTAGGGCAAATCTGATTGCTTTCCTCCGCCACACAGAATCACTGGTAACAACTTTAAGTGAAGTTTGGACCGAGTCTGTGCTTTGGCAAGAGGCTCTGCTGTCTGTGCCTTGGCTTCTGTCACATCCTCTGGCTGTCATCCGCAGTAGCTTTTGCAAGATTTTGAATCTCTTTTCTTCACTGGCCTGTTACATTTTGCTGCTTAAAATGATCCCTGGCTTTGAACACTGCAGCTTTCAGAAGCTTGATCTTTCAAAAACTGTCTCTTATATAGATTTTAATTTATTTTTATTTTTGACAGGCTTTCTAGGGAAATGAGGCAGATGCAGCCATGCTGTTTACCCAGTCTGTGTCTCCTAAATAACTGCTGAATGCCTTGCTGCGTTTCAACCCTGTTTGATGGTATGGGACAGAGCTTCGAAGGAGCTGCATGCCCCTGCATGCTTTGCTGGTGCCTTGTACTAGCACAGCTAATCTTAGCTCTGCTTTTCTTGACTCCAGTCTAACGCAGTTAGGTTCCTAAAAAAAATTGTAGCTTAACTTGTTTTTTCTCAAACACCAGCTGTCAGAAGCTCACATAGGTCTCATGGAACAGGTGCAGTTTCTGAACTGATTTAGATGAAGAAGGGAGAGACATTTGGTAAATATTAATTGGCAGGCATTCTGAGCAAGGACAGCAGACAAAGTGGAAAGCATGTGAGTTTGGTTCCATACCTGACAAACGGGATCATTTATTATTTATTTATTTTAAGAAAAGGAAAAGAGGATGCAATTAACATTTGATTCTGCTTCTGTGGAGCCCTTCACAAAGGCCATACCCTTTGGCTCATTAAGAGTGCTGCCACATTTTTTAACTAGCTGTGTAGCACCTCACAGGCTTGCTCTGCACCATCAGAATTGCTCTCATTCTTAATTGCTTCCCATGCTTTCTAATATTTGAAAGAAGTAAAAGCATCAACACAGGAAATAAACACAGATATATTTTTCCCCTCAGATAATGCATGGTGCACAAACGATATCTGGGAATTGTTGAGTGTGGAGAGTCCCTATTCACTCTAAGTGCTGCCATGGCTTTTTGACAACTGTATTGCAGTTTCCCAATGAGTGGACCTACCTTACAGCAACTACTTGCAGGTGGGATTTCACATATGAAGGATTGTTTAGCGGAGTGTCACTTTGATCTCTGATGCTGAAAACCTGCAAATACTGTTGCCTGTCTGAACAAACAGGAAAATAGGTAGTTATAATACCTAGTACATTAGTAAAAGTTTTTCAGCATGATGGTTATTACAGACCACAATAGATCTTTGACATTGGAGAGAAGTTGTTCCCAGACAAGATGGATAAGGATTGAATTAGACTTTTTTCCCTGGTGCCTTTTCTTCATCTGCAGACCAAATCCTCATGTATTTGTGTCCTCAGTACTTCATGCAGAGTACTTCAGCACAGCGTGCCTAGTGGGAGCAGGAGGTTCTGCTTCTAACAAGTGTCCTTGAGGTGGAAAAAGTAGGAAGGTGTGTTGCTGTGTATCTACCTCAGCTCATGCAGATAGAGCCCAAGGTAACCTACACAGTTCAAGAAAAACTGTGTAAAGCAGGAAGCTTTACTCTATCTGTTCTGCATAACGATGTCTGTTTTTTTGCTGCACATGGATGCCTGGTAGTCCTGGGATTTTGTGAAGGATGTGGAATACAAGTGGATTTGCTGTACCTATTTCCAGCTGATAGCTTGGAAATGGAGTGAGTCAGAAACAAATGAAGCTTTTTAGATCATTAAAAATCCATTTTCATTAAAAGCAAAGTATTGCTGTGACATACTTATTTATACATTCACCCTCTGTCTGTCTATGCCTTACAGAGTGAGAAGGGAGACTTTACATAAGTTTTAAAGCATTCTATTTACCTTGAATTACTTGCATGGTATCTTTTTTTTTTTTTTTTTTTTTCCCCCACACCTTATTAGATAGCAATTACTCTGCATTCTTTCTTCATAACCAGTTTTTTTTATCCAATATATCTATCATTTGTTTTTATCTATATCTTCCACCTATCTATTTCATCTTTGTGCTTAGAGTTGGTTGCAAATTATATTTGTGATTCACAGAGCTTTCAATCTGCCTGTCTCGATATTATTTTATGCAACCGTGACTACTGTAAGAATTGGTTTTTACTGCCTCTTTTGTGTTATTGATTCAAGCCCATTTCAGAATTAACTTGTTTGAAATGATCAGGCAATGTTATGTGCCCCAGAATCTCTCAGTAAAAATTCATATCTCATAACTAAATGCAATAAAATTTTCAAATATATCTAAACACAGTTATGTTTTGAATTTAGATGAAAACCTCATAGAACCAATCAAATATACAAGACATGCACAATTGTGTTGTTCTGGGCTTACAAGTAGCATTTGCAGAGAAAAGTACTCAAAGGCACATTTTCCTAGAGATCTGTCCTGTTTGTGCACTCTGTGAGACACTTAATCACATCATTTGTGTTTCCGTCCCAAATTAGATGGACATCATTTTGGCATTTTGACTGTAGGACTGTATCTGTAATTTGAGATAATTGACTTAACTTCAGTTAGGGATTTGGTCTTTCAAATCTTAGCGTTGCATTTGTTCTCGTGGTTAGGTAGAAATATTTGTGTGCTGACAGTCAGTGGAAACTGATCTACAGGAAAGAATCTTTACTCTTTAATAGCTTATCTGGTTGATCTGCAACTTTGTGTAATAGAAAAGAATAAGCAGCGAGATTTGCAGTATGAGTTGACTGGGTTTAAAAACCCTAGAGTTGATACATCCGGTCCCAGTCCTGAACATCCTCATCTTAACAATAGAAAGAAGTATAGCCTAAAACGCCCATCTTTGATTAAGTTTCCTTTTGGGTCCCCAAGCATTGGAGTACCCTGTAATTTCAGCCTTTCTACTTCATACATCCAGCCAGCCCTGGGCCCTGATGCCAGCATGAAGGCAGGATCTCCTGAGCTGCAGGGTGCAGGTGTGATGCTGTCCCCTGAGCCTCAGGGATGGGACTGCCTGTCCTCAGCAGGGTGTGAGCAGCACAAGGGCTGCTGATGGCATGGCGCCCACTTGCTGTGCTTTGTGCTGGTGGCATTGTGTGAGTTGGGTGCCCTGGAGCTCAGCTCTGTGTCATCTGCCCTTTAAATGTTCTGGCAGTTGTGGACTTGGAATATAAATTCCTCTTTTTTTTTTTTGTTTCATTTCACAGTTCTTTTCCTTACTGATCTCTCTCAGTTCTTTACTAATCTTTTTATTGTCTTTCAGAGTGCAGAGCCTTTCTTGAGTGTGTTTATTAAATGTAGGGAGAGGAAACATCTACTCAGTGTGAGTACAAAACAGATGCACATATATCCCGAGATGAGTGCATTATGAATAAAGAACCATTATCATTCTTCCCACATCCAAGTTTCCATCTACTTACGAGATAGATACGTGTGCCTTGTTAGCAATGATGTTATAATGCAAAAGCTGAAGTTTTCATATTGGAGGAAACATATATTGTTAAATGAACTGAGAACATTCTCCCAAGGGTTAGCATTTCTCTTGTATGTGTGAAATCCTACAGAAATAAATGGCCCTATTATTTTAATTGGATCTTTTGCTATTAGAACATCTTTCTTTGTACTGCGGTAAAGAACCTTCTTTTCCTTCCTTCCCTGAAAATGTGAAATAAGCAAAAGCAGACGATGCATTTAAACATTTATGATTTCAGTGTAGAAGACTATACACACACATATATATATATGCACATACTCGTATAAAAATTAAATTCATATTTTATGATGTATTTCCCTCTTCTATTTGTATGTTTTCAGGGAGGATTTCTAAAATAGATATATTTAAAATTTTGCCTTGTCCTTTTGACTGATACCTTGCTTAGAATATGAGTGACTCAGGCACTTAAAAATTCACAAACAGCAGTGCTGTTTTTTAACCAGAACATAGTAGAATCTTATTTTTTTACTGGAAAAAAATAGTATCTGTTTAATAAATTAATTAATCCATAGGCTCTAGTGCTCCTAGTAGCTAAGGATAGACTTCAGCGCCTCAGGTACGTGGATTTCGTGCTTAATTTGCCTCAGTGAGTGAGGGTTCACACAGTATAATAAATTAAATGGCTTTGCCCCTTTCTAATCTGTTTTGTAGCAGTAAGTAAGGAACTTGGTTTTCACGTGTTGTGACCAAAAGCACAATAGAGTAGAAAATTTCCCATGAATGTAGGTTTGAAAACTAATTTCTAGGTGTGTTTGTTTCCTCTTTCTTTTCTGCAGCTGTTCAATTATGAAGGGGTAGTGCTGGTAGGAAAACCAAATGTCTATTCTCCAGGGTAGCTACATTGTACTCCAACATTCGAAGATTTGGTTTCTTTTATAATTGGAATGAAATATTGATTTCTTTTTTTTTTTGGAAAGGAATTCTCTGTCTCCTCCATCTGAATACTAGCTGAATATGCTTACATATGTATGGATTGTGTATTTAATGTGACATGTGAATACAGTAAGAATTTAAACCTGAAAACAAAAATTGTAATTACCTAGGGGAAAATAAATTTTGATTGTGCAAAAAAATGTAGAGGAATGACTTGTTATGAGCAACATGAGAAAGTTGTGAGGTTAGATCTTGATGGGTTTACTAGTTTGTTTTTGCCAAGTCTGTTTAAAATTTAGGGGGGCTAATAAGCTCTTGCTATTGAAACTTTCAGGCTTTCAGGGTTCACGTTTGTTGCTGTTTGGCCCGGTGGTGAGTGGAGGCTGTGGAGCCATGCAGTACAAGAGTGTGGGATGAGGCCCTCCGGGCAAGTACTGGCAGATGGACATTGCCTTCAGGTGGCATCATGCACCCATGTAACCAAATGTCTGCTGGTAAGCTGTCTATTGCCTAAAAGAGAAAACATAGCTGCAAGGAGAAACACCAAATTGTCTAGTTATGGAGGCTTCTCCACCTAGTACAGATGATGGATTTTGTTTCCCATCTTTTCATACACTACGATCTGCTTTTTTGGGCTGATAAACAAAGATACCTGGCTGCTTACTAAGGTGACTTGCACCAGTTCTTAGGGCACTGATACTTCCTCCCTGCTCCTTTCTCCACCAACCAGATCTGCTGCCGGGCACAATGCTTGCTGCGTGTGGGTGTTGGAGGTACCCCAAACCCATGCTGGGGCTGCACGTGCACAGTGCTTTGTGACAAATGGCAGCTTGCAGCTGTTTCCATAACAACACACTTGTTGGAAAATAAGTATTTTCTCTGCTTTCAAAATTGTCATTATGCTGACAATTAATTGATATTAATGCCGTCTTCTGTCTTTGTGTTGGAAAGCATTATAGAAATAACGCAGAAATGTTTATGTGGTGGTGAGAGCTGTGCCCTGCTGTGGGTGCAGGCTGAGGATGTCTTTCAAGCTCTTTCTATCATCCCAAATCACTTGGTTACTCCTGTCAGTCATCATAAGATATCTACCAAGTCTGGGGAATGTATTGGGGTTGTCCTGTCACAGTGACTGTATATGCTGAGCTGTATTTTTGTAATTTTAGGGTATTGTGGAAAAGATAGTCATACAAAAAAGTGCAAAAAAGTGAAAAGATAGTCATACAAAAAAGTGCAAAAGAAGGCTTTTTTCTAATACTTCTTGTACTTTCTAATTTGAATGCTTAAAACTGTGAATTCTTATCTTTTAAGAAATCAAATTATTCAAATTTCTGGAGTTTAACCAGTGGTACAATCATTCAGGCTACAAATCTTTTTGGAGATAGTGATTTAGATTCTTAATGGAGGAAAGTTCTCTGGTTGTGGTAATTTTTGGAGTCTCGCTTTCTCTCTGAAGCATAAGCCTGGCTGAACCACGACCTGTAAAAGGGGTCCAGAAGCACAGCAATAGCAGCTGTTGCAACACTGTCATGTGGAGTGTACTTAGCTGACATATATTCCCTTACCTTGAACCATTACTTTCTCTGCTAATAAGATGAGCTACTATTGCACAAAGCCAAATGTGTTTTTCTGCTCTGTTTGGAATATTTATGTTGTGCCCACCCGCATGGTACCATAATATGCCAGAAATACCATAACTTGCATCTGTCGCTTGTCATAACAGGTGAAACTGATGTAAGTAAGGGACCAAACCAAACGCAGCCACCAACATGGGACCTTTTGATAGAGCTGAGTGCCCTGGCAGTTAATTCATCCCATTCAAAGCAGGCATTTCTGAAGTGGTTGAGTCGTTGTTTAACAGTGGCTCATTCCTCAGTGTTATGGAATGTCTCTTATCTATCAACCACTCATCTACAGAGACAAAAGCAGCTCTAGAAAAAGACTTCAGCCCCAAGAGACAGGAATAGCTGAGCTGACTCTTGCTGCTAGTCAGACAGTAGTAAATCACAACTGGTTTAAAGAAAGAAAAATGTAAAACTTGTAAATTGGAGCGAGAATTGGTGATAGTAGAAAATAAGACTTATTTAAAAGAAGTGGATCTTCACAGTCTACATGTTTACATTGAATAGGTGATTTATGTAAAAAGGAAAGGAAAATACTTTTTGCTAAATGTTGGAAGCACTTTTAATGTCTGTGAGTGTCTGTTCTTACTGCAGGACTTTTCATTGAGATATGGTAGATCTTGCAAAAGACAGGAATTAGTGTGGGAGTAGGTCCTCTTAATTGAAAGTCATGACATCCACGCTGCACAGAAGCTTTCTGAGGATGGTCTGAGGCATTCTTGTAATTTGATGTACCCAGAGTTAAGTGAACATTGACCATTTATGGAAAGTGAATGATAAGGACACAGATGAATTCAATAGTTACTAATTTGTTGCTTGATGCTTTTAAAATTTTTCATAGAAATTTTTAATTACTTTGAAGATTGTTGCAAGAATTAGGATAAGAGAAGATATATTTCACTTAATGAATAGAGGCCACCTTTTGCTCCTGTTTATGCATACCATATGTTTTACATGGGCTGACCCTGTAACAAACTTGAGACCTGTGTCTGATCTGGAGGATCTTCTTGTATATGGTTAGAACAAGCCTAAAGAAAGCTATCCAATCAGACTGGTACACCAATATGTTGATATAATATACTGAGTTAACATAATATTAATCTTGCTAGAACTTACATATGGCTTCTTTAGCACTCAATGGCTCTGTCAAGAAGTTGTTTATGTAAAATATATCCTGCTATTTGTATTTCAGTCTAAGCCACTAGAGAGACAAGGCCACATACCTAAGCTACTACATGCTGTTGAGCATTAACTTTAAATATTGATGTAGCTGGAGGTTGGTGGTTCTTTTTTTTTTACTGTGTATTTTTTTCATGTTAGTGTTTAAATTTAACAATGTAGGAGGAGATGAATATTTTGTCATCTCAGTACTGTATGAATGTGAAGCATGGAGTTGAATAGGAGCATCAAGAAAGTGAAATCTGCTTGATAGGCAACAGAATAATGATTGGACCTGAAGGGTAAGTATAATTTACTTTGGAAAATGAAGTGGACAAAGAGTGTAATAAGTTCTTATGATAAAATGTTTTAGTTTTGAAATCACGTTTAACATCTGTTCTGAAAATATGTTCCTTCACCCATGACTGGGCCTTCCTGGGCTTGGGCTGGACAAAAATCTGCTGTTTTCTGGTGGTGTGGAGAGCAGGAGCTTGACAGATGGAAAGAGGTGGTTGTGGTTGGGCACCCACTCTGAGGGGGCAATTAGTGAACAGTAGGACAACAAAGCTGTGTTGTGCTGAGATGATGTGCAAAGAGGGGCCGTGGTTGGGGTGTGTAGAAACTGTACTTTGGACAATGACAGTCTGACTTGGGACTTGGTTTATAGGGGGCTAAATATGGAGTCCTACATAAACATTTTAAAGAGAAATTGTTAAAACATTTCTGTAAAACGTGAAGTTGGCTTGTGTTGTCAATGCAATTTGAAATTTTCCTATTAGGGATCATTTAGTCTGAATATCATCCTTTCTGATCTTTAGTTCTACCCATTTGATTATTGCTTTTTTGTTTTTCTTTAGTCTATTGTCTGAATTGGTCGCACTGGTAAGGAAAAGCTGGGAAGACGAAAAGTGAGATTGCTTTGGCACATACAAGATGACCCTGGGAGTCAAAGCTTTGGAGACATCATGGGATCCATGCGCTGCTGCCACTGAAGTGTAACTGTGGGTCAGGAGAGGTGATTTCACTTGTAGAAATAAATAACTGGTGAATTTATTTGAATTTTTTGAACAGTACTCTGACTGTTTGAACATCTCTTAGAACTATAACAGTTCATTCATTTGTACTCCCTTATTTCAAGTATGCTTTGGAAAGTTAATAGAGAGCAAGGAAAGCAGCAGCTCCCAGACAAAGATTGGAAGAAACAAAGGGCATCATTTAAAGTCAAATGTTAATGCTAACAGTATTTGAAATATGCATTAGATGAATTTACATAATGTGGAAAATGAAAGGTGGTTGTTTTGTTTTTTTTTTTTGTAATTTATCCTCTTGGATCTATGTTTTTGGTTTATTTTCCTTTTAGCTGTCACAGTAATAGATACCTACTTTTCCAATGGGGCCTCTAAAGACTGTTCAGTCTGGGGGTGTCCCAGTTGACTCCAGAAGGAATTTCTGTTCACTTTTGCTGATTCAGATTTCCAAGTATAGGATTATTGGTCTTCCATTATGAAATTTATTCATAGAATCAATCTCTCTAAGAAATGTATTTTTATCCCTAGTATTTGTGCTAAGAAGTACATCACAACCTATAATGAGCATAGTTGATTAAGAGAATAATTTAAGTTTAGTGAGCCAAACTTTCTCCACAGAGGGGGACTACCAGCAGGTCCGTGTTTCTGTGATACACGCATGACCTGTTTTTACCTTGAAAATACCCATTAACAAGAATCCTACATCTTATTACCATTGATTTTGTTCTATTATGCAGTGTCATTTTTTTTTTCTCTTACTTCTTTATGCTAACCCCTTTTTCTCTTCTTCCTCTTCATTTCCTTTGTTCTACACTTTTTTTTTTCCTTTTATATAGATTTCCCACCCCTCTGACATTTTTACCATTTTGAAGCATAAAATAGGGCCTCTCCTTTGCTTCTGCAGCTGTGACCCCCATCCCCTGCTGTACCAAATTGACACTTCTGCAAGCAGCGGCTCCAGCCAGTCACTCAAAGGCTGCTGCTTTCAGAAGTGTTGATTTAGTACAGCAGGGGATGATATGCCAGCTGTAAAACGCAGGCAAAAGTAATAACAATAAAACAACCCTATCAAAAATCTTGTAATGAGCGGGAAAGATAAAACTTGTAGGACTGAGAAGAAGAGAGGGGAAAAGGAGGAAAGGGACAGTGGTCCGTGCAAGCAATGGGATGCTGGCTGCTGATGAAATGGGCAGGAAGCAGCCCCTGAGCAGATGCTTTTCCTCCTCCAACTGTGCTGTGTGCTGGCAGCCCTGGGATTTCTTGGGCAGAGTGGCATCTCTGGGGCTCTTGGGGGTTTTGGGTTTCTCCCAAACTGGGGAGTTATTTTGGGTTAAAAAGTGCGAGTTAGGGATCAAGAGGAACCTGCACTCTAGGGTCACTTAATCTTTGCAAGTGGCACTGTTGGACATCAGCAACTTGGTAATTTCATTCTTACAGTTATATCCTGTATGGTTCATGTGCATGTGCAGGATGAATTTCTTAAAAAATACACAAACAGCCCTTCGGTATTTAAGGCACATAAATGGAGAGTTCCTTCCAAAACAGCTCTCAGTAATGCTGCTAGAGGAAATCACTTACAACTCATTGGCAGAAAAGTATTTAATGAGAAGTTGTGTTTGTGCTGCAGAACTAATAAAGTTCCTTAAAGCTCTAGATGGGCTAGCATTTTCTATTACAGTCTCCAGGTGCTCAGAGTAAAGTCTGTTCATCCCTTTTGATTTGTTCTTGCTTGGTTCCCTAGGTATTTTCATAGGAGAAGCGAAACCCTGGCTTTCTGCTTGCTTCTGCTTTTGTGGTAGCTGCCAGTAATGCCTACTTAGGAATCATATCTGTACAGGTACCAGTGTGGTTACAGCCAGGCACCACTGCAGCCCATCTACAGGGCACAAGGTCTGTGCCCTCCCCCAGCACTGAATGAATGAATGAAATGCAGTAAATGAAATACACTGTGTGCTAAATATTGATGCTAATAGTGACTGAAATTTGTGATAGGATGATCTCAGGATGAAGCTGTAGAACACAATTCACAGACTCTTTCCCAAAGTACTTTTACCATCTTTGTTTATGATGTACAAGTCAATATAACAGACTGTAATATTCATTAACACTGTTCACGGTGTCAGGTTGGTTAGATTAAATAGGAATCACTGCAGAAAGGTGTGCAATTTTGAACAGTTCTGAACTTAGCCTGTCCTTGTCAATGGTGGGTTTGAAAGGTACTAATAAAGGTGCAAAAGGCATTATTTGCTTGTTTAAGTTTGATTACACAAAGCACCTGCCAATGTTGTGTTGAGGATGGGAAACTCTTCCTAGGACTCTTGGAAAATTCTTTTCTTACAGGCATGTTTCAGACCATAGGTTTGGACTGTCTTTGGATTAATGGGAGAAAGAAAGCACGCTTAAAATTAAGCATGTACTTGAAAACAGGATTGAGGTCATATTTGTCAAGTCTTGGGGAAAAACCCTGTTGTCTGAAAAGCACCTGCTTTTCACCATTTAAAGAAATACTTTGTAATAGTCTTTCACAATGACCACCTTTGTAATCTTGTTATCCATCATATTAATTGAATGAGCTCCTTTCTGATAACCTTTGACTGTTTACAACAGGTTAGCAAATCATCAAAGGCTGAAGCAGCATAGAAAGAGAAAAGACAGGATGGCTTATTCAGTCAGTTTTTCTGCCAACGTAGGATTATTTCATAGAGAACATTTTTTAGTCTTCTGTCAACTTTAGTTTTTAAAATCCCGAGTGAAAGCTTCCATATTTCTCCTTGGGAGACTATTTCACAAGGTAATACATCTCACTGTCAGGGAGATTTTCCTGATACTCTATTGAGATTAAGCTTTTTCTTTCCACTATTTCTAGTTATATCCCTTTCCCTTGATGGCTTTACACACTTCAAATATTTATAGATTATTATATTTTTCCCTTAAGAAGTTGTTCTTGAAACTTTCTTCAGCTATCAATATCCTTTTGGTTTTGAAAAACCTACCTAAGACCTTCCAGGCTGAGAATGGCATTTACTATCAGTAAATGTGTACCATAGCATTTTCTTCAGGTCTTTTTTTCTCAGGATCCAACATACACATGAGATTCTAGCTAAGAGAAATCTAATAGGTAGAATACTTTTATCAGTTCTTTGAGAATTGTTCCTTTGCTTTACTTCTGCTTCTTGATGTGCATCTCTTCTGGCCATAGTGGGTGAGGATCCCCTGCTGCTATTCAGTTCTTCTCACATCTTGGTGCCCTGCTGCACAGAAAGCTTGCATCCCTATTAGTATTTGTGCTTCTGGAACTTCCAAAAATTTGCTTCATTCTTGTAAAAGTAACTGCTGTGGTTAGGGCTCAGGATATTTCCAGGGAAAACAGAAGCGAGAGGAAGAGGGTAATACTCTAGTGTAGTCTAAAGTGGCTTCTCTGCATCCCCCTCTGCTGCAGAAGGGAAAATCATCTGCTTTGTGCTGAATTGAAATGCATTCTGTACGCTTGGAGGTGTAACTGTTGTTGATGATATGATTTCTAATTTCCTTTTCCAAAGAAACGCTGTCAGCCTTCTCTAATAATTTTTGAACACAATGGTAATTTGCACAGCTGAGTCTGGTGGTGGCAAAAGTCCCAAAGATAGCAGCACTTGTGGCAGCCCCATGCAGTCTGGGAAGTAGCTGGGTTTGTCTGGAGTCTGGGCTGGTGGCAGTGAGTCAAGGCACATCACAGCTCAGAGCCGTTGGGCTGAGGGTAGCAAGGGGAAGGTGGATGTGGAAGAGAACATAGGCACTTGTGGGTGTCACAGGGCAGGAAGCACTGTTGCTGCTCAAGGAATTTGAACCCTTCCCGGAGATTTTTTAGCCCCTTGAACACCTGACACTGGTCCAATAGTTCTTTACCCAAAATCAAGTTAAACTCTCAGTGATTTCTGCTGACACCATATACGTGTTATTCCAGTTGTATTTCTGAAGTTGAGATCTATCTCTGTGTCTTGCAGAGGACTAGTTGCAACAGCAAATCACACCTTACATAGCTCTGAGTATGGGGTTCCCTGAGAAGTGCACGGCATGGGAGCACCACTGTGGGTGTCACCAAAGTGTTGGTAGGTGCTGCTGGGCTCCTGCTTTTTCCATTCATGTCACAGTGAAAGCCTGTGCCTAGTGTGTTTATTGCCATATCTGCATCTCTTTCTTAATCAGATTGGCATCTTCCTTCTCTCCTCTTCCTTTTGACTATTTCAGAGTGTTTTCCCTAGATGTTTTAGCTGATACTTACCCAAGATAATTTTTAGTTTATTCCTTCTTGAGTGCCCAATTTCTGGAACCTGCTGTGTATGTTTCTTCTTTTCTTATGCTTGCAATATTTTCCAGTTCTACATCTTCCATGACTCTTGACTATGAGATTTACTGCTTAATACAGAGAATTCAGTGCCTTTATTTCTATATTTAATTTTTCAGAGATCTCTTTCAAGTGTATTACTGAAACTGATATAAAGAACAGTGTTTATTAGCAAGTTCTCTTAGCTTCTTTCCATTGAGAAATGGAATAAAAAGAATAATGATGTTGCATATCTGCTGACTACTCCACTTGACTGATTCACAGGGTATTTGCTCTTAACATGTTGCAAGAGTTTAAAAAAAAAAAAGTGTCAAACTTTTTTTTTGGCACCCAGCTACAGTAGATGCTGTTAGAAGAAACATATGGCCTCACACTAACAGTGTTAAAGCACTGCTAAAGTACTGCATGCATGACATTGACAAATTTCCTCCAGGCTTTTTGTTTTCTGTGCTATTAAGCATTCAAAGTCCGGTATTTCATTACCACTGATGATACAGAGAGCCTTATTGACATTCTATCCATCTGTTCATAACATGCATTATTAAATATGAAGCAACTAGTAGGTAGGAGTGCACTTGCCAGCTGTACAATGAATTCTTACCAGTTTAGTGCCCTCTATAAATTTTCTAGTATACTACCAGTTTTTCAACATAACTTACAATGGGATTTTTTTAATTGCTACAGTGCACTGTACATAGAAAAGTTGCTTCAAGATAATTCTTTATTTCATAATCCTTAGTGTGTAATCTTCAGCTATAGTTATATATAAATATAAATACTACATATTGGGCTACATTGAGCTTGATACATCCTCACTAGATAAGGAGGAGGGGAAGGGGTTTCAAAAATCCAGGAGTCCTTAATGTGCAGGGAGTGTCTCTGATATCAGCTCTCACTGACTGCATTATATTTCCCTAGGAGCAAATATACTGCATTACCTAAGAACAGAACAATGGGAACTCAACAAGTCACCCTATTCATGTATTTTTGGAACCCAGAGGACTTGGTTTGACTATTTACAGATTATAACAGTTGGTAGTTGAATGTTTTATTTTCATTCCCAGTTGGTACAATATGTTCACAGCTGATGTTAATGGCTTGCCCATTTGATATCACATATGGTCCACTATTTGGGTCTCCTAAAGCTTTCTTTTGTGGTCAGGCTATCTTAAAGCTATCATATATTTAGGTATATTCTGTCTGCTGGGAAAATGACCATGGAACTCTGTACCTTGTCAGCTGTGGAGAAAATCAGTTATTCTGCTGATAGAGGTGCAAAATATTTGGGTCAAAATGACCAAGAAAGAATATTTTTCATATAGAATTTAATACAATTCTTTTACTAGATCATGTGAAAATTGAATAAAATACTCTTATTTTTCCCCTTATTTTTGAAGCTGTGTTTGAGTATCTTTCAATAAGTTGAATGTTATCAAGACATTTTTTTTGTGGGTGTTTGCACTGGAAAACAATTTGTGCAGAATTTGTATTATTCAAATCATTATGTATATATCTTTATTTTGATTTTAGATTTCTGGTAACATTTTACAAAAGGAGTAGACCTGAAAAACCAAAGTTAATTTTTTTTTTGACTTGTAGAATAAGAGCACAGGAGAAATGAACAGAAATAATATGAGAGCAAAAATTAAAATTACAAGCTTGTCTGTAGTTCCTATCCTGTGATACACAAGTGTTTATACTGACTCTAAAATATAACTGATAAAGCCGCAGTCTCATGAAAAGATTTTTTCCAAAACTATTACATTGCCCTCTGAGAGCAGAAATTCTCATTTATTCATAGGAGTAGATCATAATAGCTCTAATTCCCCGAGAAGTGGGCATTGTATGATAATTGAGCAGGCTAGTACATTAATTGTCCTCCACTTCACCTCTAGACGTTTAACTCCTTATCTGGTCAACCAGTAAACAATAACGCTTGCTTATTTCTGCCTCATAGTTCAAATAATTTTTTGACTGGGTAATTTATGTGAAATAAAGCAGAATAAGTATATTCTTGTGGAGGGGGCATTGAAGTTGTTAGATTAACATATTAAATGCCATTGGTTGGTAAGATAGGGTTTTTAAGGCTGTAGCCTTTCAGTAGTATGATTTTCACAGTAACAACAGATAATCTCTCACGCAGGGCAGATTTAGCAGTTCTTACTGTATGGCTACTGCCTTTTATGGCCTCTGTTACCCCTCACTGCTGCTGGTTAGGAAAGCACCTGTGTGCGTGTTGGATATAACTTATGTGCCTACGATGACCTGCCTGTCTTTGGTAGGCTGAAAGAGGCAACTGGTGGTAGTGGTGAGCTGCTGGCTTGTTTAGCTCAAGGTGATAAGGTAAACTGATCATTTGTAGTTGGCACCTGGAAGGAGGTGGAAATGGAACTAATAGAAGAGGCTTTTTTAAGTAAATAACATCAGAGCTGATCCTGGCACAATATAGAGGGAAAAAACCCACCAATAATAAAGCTAATAGATAAGAAGTAAAATTCTGCCTTCTATTATGAGCAATTTCAATGAAATAGAAAGTGACAGTAACACTTCAGCATGCTAATAGGTTCACCTAACTTGAAATGTCTTATAAGAAAACCAAAAAGAAAAAAAAGAAGACTGAGGAAATCAAATTATTCTCGAATAATCACAGCCAAAGACTGATGATGTGGTACAATGCATTTCTTAGGCAAATCTTGGTCATGAGAGAGCTAACAAAGTTAGCAACGTGTTGCCTCTTACAACTTATTAGATGGCAGTGGAAGATTATGCAGGAAGAATTTGGATTTACTTGGTTTTAAATGGTATTCAAAAAATATAGTATTTCTCATAGATAACCGAACTAAATGTCAAGATCTTGAAACAATGCTGTTGAAACATTATTTTCTTTATCATATTGGTCTTCCTCTGCAACCAAACTCTGTAGGCAGAAGTGGATAGAGATGTGACTGGCCATTGTTTTATGATACATCTATACATTATGCTTTCTACTTCCATGTAAGTCTGTTTTATCCAATAAAAATGAAGTCACCTTGTTCCAGTCAGGCTCCCCTGTTCAACAAATCAAGTCTATCCTCACCATTAAATCACTGGTACTTTGGATAACTCCTCAAATGTTATGTATAATGTTGAAATCCATGCATTCCATCTTACTTTACAGGAAAGGAAAATTTGTCTGGTCCGTTTTTATTTATGGTTGCCTAAATCAGGCTTTGTGGTAGTATCCAGCCTATTTTAGGAACATGCAAGAATAGGATCTTTTCAAGTTAACAGTTGGATAATATTAGATACCCTGGGAGATATATATATATATATATTTTAATATTATATTATTGTAGTCACCCAGAATGTTAGCACAACAGCAGGAGCTTCTTCCTAAAATATTTTCATCTTCTCAGAACCTGCCGCAGGGGTGAGTGGCACTATTGAAAGCAATAAGATTTTTGCAAATCTCCACTAAGTGTACTTTCTCCTTCTTCCAGCAGAGGAAGAGCCTGGGGTCTGCTGAAGCTTTGAGGGCCACGTGGGAGTGATTCGTCCAGCAGCAATTTGTACACTGTGCATAGTCAAGGGTGAGATGGACTTGATGGAGCCCCATTTTGGGAGAAGGTTGGTTAGAAAAATGTCATTGAGTTGTAGCTTCTCATCAGTTCTAGATGTGTTTTGGGGTGTTCCTTCTCCTGATCGAGATTAAATTACATATGGTGCTAATGCAGTCTTCTGCAACAACGTAAATGAGTTGTTAACATGGCACTTCATTGCTGTAATAATTCAAAGCTAGTAGCAGGTTTGATGGTTCTGCAATAAATGCTTTATTATTTAGGAAAAATATACTATACAAGTTGCAATGCGCCATGCTCATTCATGCTGTAAATCAACAAAGATCAGCAGACTGAATAGAAAAATGAAAAGCTTATTTAGGAACTGACACAAGTTTTCAGATGAGCAGGGATGGCTGAAGTTAACTGCATTCATTTTTCTTTGCTTGTCACAGTTGCCACTTGAATTTCACTGCTAAAGATTGTGGGGAGTTTTGCTTTATGAAATTATATCTACAGAAACAGTATTTGCATTTATATAGGCTTACTTATAATAAAGTTAAACATAACACACCCCCTTGCCTGCACAAACAAACAAACTGACCAGCCAACCAGAAACCCCTGTTAAAATAGTATTTATCCCTTGGTTTTTGTAGGTCTGAATAGGATTCTGCTAAATGGATCCTATCAACTGCTTTAAAGGCATGAAACTAGTGAGCAGGTGAAATGCAAGATTGCAGAGCTACAGCCTTCACTGCAGCTTTGCTCTAAGGCTCTGTCCTCACATGGATAAAATCAGAGCTATCAAAAATGCGCTAAGTGAAAGCACTTAAGATAGGATACAAAGTTTGGGAGACTGCAAATTAACATGGTCTTCATGGCATGAGTTAGTGAGTGAGTGACACTGGGTTAGGTGTGATCCACCAACCTCCAGGAGCAGAGGTGAAACCCTGCTGGTAGCACTGGCTGCTGAACTGACGCCATCTCCTGGAGATGGGCAAAACTGGGGCCTGGGCATTGTGCCTTGCTGAGATGGACTTCAAGACCACCTCTGTGAATATTTACCAAATAACCCATTTCCTTGATGCTTTGCAGATAGCATGAGGCTGTCCTTTGCTTATTCTCTGTGCTATCTTACTGATACTAAAGAATACAGAAGGTGAGATTTTTTACTGTTGGAAAGTTTTTTTTGTTTTGTTTTGTTTTTTTTTTTCATATATGTGATGTGTACGAGTTCTTTGGAAGTGACATGTTTTGTTTCCCAAACTATTTGTTTTACTTGATCAACTTCAAAAGTTAAATGCCTTTACTGCTTTGGAAATGTAGCAAGGATTTTGTTTGAGACTATTATCTCAAATAAAAATAGAAAATTGAGAGCTGTCTTACACTTGCATGATAGTGGATAAACTGAAACTTTTGAAATTAGGATCATTAAAAAAACACAAAAGTCAAAGATTCTAAAAAAGTCAGAAGTTGTCCATAATCTACATCTTGAGTTTGTTTCACAGAGGAAAGGCTTTGCTTTTGAGCCAGCTACGTATACGCCAAGGAAAGTCCAATTAAGATGATCGAATTGTTAGTGTCATAAAATAAAGAAAGCAAAGGACATTTAATTATAGCCATGCTGCCAGGCACTAGTATAACAAAAGAAAAAATGTTCTGTTGCACACAGAGCTGCTTAATGCATTTTGGTGTAATAGAAGAAAATATATGGTCCAAACAAATACTTTTAAATAGTTCAAAAAACTCTATCTGCTGATTTTAATGTAGATATTTTCCAATTATCAACACGGTTTAAGAAAAAGTAGTATTTTTTTAATATTAAGACCTTCAACTTTGTTCACAGGTTGAAGAGAGAGCGTCATGCATTAAGACAAAAAGGTTGCCTAAGAAAATGTATCTGTGACCCAGAAGAATGTATAATTGATGTGTGTAGTTGTCTGGATGGTAGAATAACAATAGCAACCATTAGAGATGAGAGCTGGAACAAGTCAGGCAGTGAGGCAGGATGTATTTTATAGGTCATCTGGGCTCCATTCAGATCTACAGGTTGCTATTTCTTCTCCATACTTGAAAGCATTTAATGGATTATTATAAAAGGAAAAGGATGGTATGCAATAATGGTTTAAATTGAAGCTGTGTGTATATATCACCACTGTGCGACTTCTAAATGAATGCTTCATTTTTAAAATTCTCCCATGGCATACTTGAAAGTTTGCCAGAGCATCAAAGAATTAAAACAATGAATTCACCGGCAGCAAGAGTAAAGGACACTTAATAGTGTCATTTTTCTCTTTCATGACATGGACCATTATAAATAAGGAAAGTTCACCAAGAAAGATTTTTCCAAAACTACTGCCCATACTCTTCAAGACAGATGAACTATTTTTGTTCTCTGTTGTTTTATAATATTAAAAAAAAAGAGAGAGTTTTGGAAACAGGCTTAACAGTCAAACAATCAAAGCTGAAAGCACATCACAGTGAGTTCAAAATCAGCATCCCTGCTTGCCTGGAAAATGCTTCTTTCATATCAAAATTGATATAAGTTAAAGGGTGGTGAATTTTTCTGCTTTGTTTCACATGAACATAAAAGTTTTATTCCTGCTTTTAATGGGTAGTATTTTACAAATGTAATGGAACATAATTTTACCAGGCTTCCCTAAGGGGAAGTCATGACATGATTACGCAGGCAGTCCCATCTCATTTAGTATAATGCTTACAATATACATGCAAATATACTTAGGCAACTCAAGTTAGAGGTAGACTGAATGGTGTTCAGATAATCATAGAGTGGTGCAGATGTTGAAGAAAATTTTACAGGAGAAATATGGATTGAATGGCTGCAGACATACATGCCCTCAAGTAATATTTCTTTGTGATGCAGAAGATTCAGGCTGTGCCAGACGGAAGAACTTGGCATGCATACATTCAGCAGTTTAGGATGAACACCTCAGCTTGGTCCTGTTTAAAGACCCACTGACAGCATAGCCCAGCAGAGGATGAGAGGAACAGATCTTGACCCTTTGAGCCACAAAGGTTCTCCTTCTGGGAGAAGGAGCTGTCCCCTTCCAGGGAGATCTCTTTCACTGTTCCTTAGGATAGCTGATTGCAGGATGTTGGGAGGGATGCCAAGGGGCTCTGTAGACATGGAAGGTGTCAGATTGGCTCAGATAAAGGCACAGGGTGACAGAGTTGTGAATTTAAGACTAACGGAGTCTGCTCTCCAGAGAGTCATTGCGTGCAGAATTTTTCAGCTCTACCAAAACCACCTGTTTTTTTTTTTAAAGAAATGAATTAAGGCAATGCAGTTCAAACTGCAGTCCCAGCATGTTGGATCCAGTTGTTGCGGAACTCACAAACAAGGAGGAATCTATGTTACAAAAGCTAGTATGAAAGAACTTATATTTTTGGAGTTCTAGGGGTGCTTTTTCTGGCTTAGCTTGCGCATTAGTGAAGGAGAGCTCTGACAGAAAATGCACCAGAACTGCCTGTTTTCTTGCAACAGGTTTTCCTTGGTGAAGTGTTGTAAGGCTCTGGTCTGCAATAACCTAGATTTGTGTGGAGATGCATGGAGTTAATAGTAACCAGACTAGATCTGAAGTAACAGCAGATTCTACATGATCACGTGGGACTGCTGGCAGCAGACCTCGGAGCTGTGTCTGTACTTGGTATCTGGGTTGCAGGTGTGGGGTCAGCAGTGAGGCTGGCACCTGCAGGCCTCTGTGGGTAGTCACATCCTTACTCTTTGGTTTTGAGAAAGCCAAGGAATAATGAAGGCAAGCAAAGAAATATGAAAAAACAAAGCATAGGAGCTCTGTCTTTGTTAGATTTCTCTTAAACTTTCCCACTATCACTGTTTGTAGTTCAGATCTGTAAGGAGTGCCAATGGATATGTGGGTTCAAAATATATATTACAGATATGTGTCTGCCTGCTATGGAGCAAACTATATGAAGTCAGTGTTTAAAACAATTTTTTTTTTGCATCATTATTAGTGCTCTCTGTTCCCTGAGATGTTTGAAACCAAACTGCTATGTAGCAATCAAAGGGAATATTTGGTTAATATTTTTTTACTTTATTTTCTTTGTATTTATTTGCTACATCTCAGTCACTTGGCATTACGTGGGAACACGAATTGCATCCATTTTCTTTCAGTCATATAAAATTTATCATTCAGATGAACTAACACCTGAGTTGGTAACAGGCTGTGAAAGTGTTTGCTTTTCCTTGTTCATTAGTTAGCATTTCATCTGTGAGCCTGGGATGGGTAAATTTCAGAGTGCATCTTATTTAACCTCTAAAAATGTATCCTCTGCTCAGTGACAAGGGGCACCCAGTGCTGTGCCTGCCCCACTTCTACTTCTCCTACTTCTAGAGGACAAAGTTGCCAGATGCTTCCCATCACAACCTTGTCCAATGAGGCTGCCTTGTTTGCCTGTCTTTTTCTATCTAAAGAGATCCTTTCAGATGGGATGTAAGATTGATTTAAGGTTTTGTTTCTTTGTTTGTTTGCTTTTCAAGATTAGGAAAAGCTTAGTCCAGCACTGCAGTTGGTGATCTGTCAAGTGCCCAAAGCTTGGGGTATGCTGCTGTCATTTTCCTGTACAAAAGGATGTCTCTGTTTCTGCTACTTGCAAAACAGCTTTAGTTGGTTTATTTTTTTATTTTGCACAAGACATTTTTGATCTGAGTAACCAGGTAATTGTAATATCAACCAGAAATATACAAGAGGGGAGATTTTTATTTAACCGAGGATTGTTCCAATTGTAAGAAAATCCAGATGAATGAAAAGTGTGAGGTAAGTACACCAAAGCTAGAGGGCTTTAAGCTGCTGTGTGGATGATCTAATTCTGAAGGAGAATGGCCTCAGTTCATGGTAGCTTAATCCTCTTTTACAGTAAAGTCAGACCACTTCTCAGTGAGAATATCCACATAGGAATTTAATGCATTTTAACTTACATGCATTATTATCGTGGGTTTAGTTGATTTATCTAAACTTTCCTGAATTACTCCTTGTAGGAAAACTGCTAGACATAGATGTATGGTACTAGCTTTATTTAAACTGTAGTCATGCCCTTAACTTGATGTGGGTTTTCATGTAACCATGTGAAGTGATAGATGAAAAGTGGATAATAAGCTGCCCGCCTTCATCCTGGTCCCATGGCGTAGCAAAGATAATTCATTATTTGTGACTACGTTGCCCAGAAACATTTGGAAAGCCTCAGAACAAGTGTTTGGCATTTGTTTACATGATGGGCAACATCAGGGACTTTTCTTTATCCAGAATTCTGAACTCTGAGATTTCGGAGCTTGAGAGTAAACAAAAATAATTTTTGTGATTAGTCTTTGTGTAATGTATCGTGTTCTTTTTATTGAAGGCTAAAGATATAAAATGATACCTATCACTGTAGAGAAACTTTGCCTAGCACGGTGACAATACCAGAGAATCCCAGAAGCATCTCTGAATGCTGTAAGATCTACATCACTGCACAGCCACTGCTGCCATGGTGCTCTGCCTTTCATCTGAGTTCCTTTTGTCATCACACATGAGGTTAAGGAAGCACTAGGAGCAGAGTTCCCTGCTAAAACAGGAGGAGCAACAAATTCTTTGCAGGTCTGTTTAATTTTTTCTTTTTTCTCAGCTTCATTTGAGCAGTTTACTTTATAGCAAGTTTGGCCTGAAGCTTAGGACACTAATAAAGCTGTCAAATGAAAGCATTACTGGTATTTGAAGAATTAAGCCTGTGTTTGAGAAGTTGAAGTTTGCCCTGCATTATTTCTTTATTTCTTATTTCAGCACTGTTTGTGTGAACTTTTTGAGCTGATGCACAACAACTCAAGTCGGCTAAAAGTATATGACATTAATGAAACTGTGAGCCACATAAAAGATGAAATTGCTTTTTCTCTTTCTGTAATTGCCACCACAATAAATGCTGCCTTTACTGTAAAATTTTTCAAGGTTAACCCCTGCAGAGCTCCCAGCTTGATGAAGAAGTAGTGTGATTAGAGGTGTGTATGGGAGGCAGAAGCAGAACAGCTGACTCATTGTAGTTAAGGGTGTTCAAAGGCTGTAGGCAGCAGAAGGCAAAAGTTGCAGCTGTGCTGCCCGGTGCCCGGATGAAGTGCAGCACACTGAATGAGGGTCAGCTGTGGCCCTGCAGCCCAGCAGCTCAGGCAGCCCTGCCCTAATGTGCATCCTTTTCAGTCAGCTTTGCTGAATGCTGTAGAGAGTAGCTGGAAGGGAATGACAGTTTTTGCAATTCAGGAGAAAAGGAGGAAAGAGTTTTTTGTATTCTCTGTGATAGTCACTGTTGTGACCAACAGCCATTAATATTCTAGAGTGAGAAGGCAAATGTAGGCAGTCCCTTTATGCAAGACCTGAAAACAAAGCCCCTCATTTACAACTTCTTTTTTAACTCTAAAATATTCTTACATTTAACTGGCTGCATCCATTCAAGTAATTATGCCACCTTTACACTAATCCTCAATCTAAACAATTCCACTTCCTTAGAGGCATCAGCAATGTGCATTTAAGTATTAAAGCATCCTCAGCATACCGTACTTTGGTAATGTAATACATTGCTGAAAGTTTAAAAGAATCTCTGCCGAAGATACAGGCATTAAACTGGTTTTAAAATCTACTTTTATTTTTAAAATGTAATAAAAAGACTGTATAATTATGATGAGAAGACCATCTCTGGTGAGAGAATGAACACATTCTTGTTAGTGCTCACGTGGTCAGACATAGCAAAATGCGAACAAATACTGGTGATAAATGCTTCCTCTGCTTTCAGTATCCTATATGATTTGTTCTGTGTTTTTCTTTTTTTTTCTTCCTGTTAGAATGGAAAATACATTTAAGAGCCTGGGAATTAGTGGATTTTTAAAATGTCTTGAATACCATTTCATCTGGAAAAAAGGTTTAGAATAAGTAACCTGCCGTGTTAGAAAAGGTTGCTAATTATCTGAATTTCACTGTGGTTTAATTAGCAGCATCTACAGTAGAATGTGGAGGTGGTGCTTGTCACCTGCCAAGGAAAACGTTGTCTTTCAGAGGAGAGTAAATGATGTCTACCAAAATACAGCTTGATTTTAGATCTACAAAAAGAGATCTGCAAAAAAACAAACAAACAAAAAACCCCTTTCTTTTGATGGGTAGAAGTGAGTGGGCCTTAAGCAATAGAGTTCAGAACTGAGGAACCATTGCCCCCAACCATCAGCAGCCCTCATCTGGGGTGAGTCTAAGAGCCACTGGGTCAGTGCTGGCTCTGAAAGCAGACTGCAGATACTGGCAGGGGCATTCAGGGTGCTGCTAGATGGTCTGTGCTGCAGTCAGCATTCCTCATGGTTAGGGGAGAAATTAGCACATGTGAGAGTGTCAGATCATGTGTACCAGACTAATAGTGTGCTCCCTATGAACCAGATGCATGTGAACAGGAGTGAAACATGCGTGATAAAGCATGCCTCATCTTGAAGTTCTGCTTTTTTTGTTGGCCTTGTTAGCTGTTTTAATAAATGCAGTTTGTAATTTGCTTTTAATGTACTTTATAGCTAAGGGAATTGGTTACAGATATTGGCCATTTGTTATGGACAGCTCTGCCCACAGTGGCTGGATGCTTGGAAATGCTGGGATTGTGTTAATGAGGTGATGGGTCAGAGCTGGACGTTGCTGGGGTCAGGAGAAAGGTGACATTTAATGTCTTCTGGATCAAATAAAACGGGCTGGATCCCTGTCACAGACTAGACTTAGTCAAGTTTCTGTAATCCAAGGGGTTATTTTCCTGCCCTCTCTGTGTTTCCAAGCATTTTTATCCTTCCTCCAGATTTGAGATGCAGCAAGTTGGTAGGCACAGCTGAATTAGTGAGTAGTTTGTGTTTAGTGATTATTTCACATTCACAAAGGTGTTCCGAGCTCTTTGTCTGGAAATGGAATCATTCTTATGGCAAGGAGCATACATAATACATCTCTTCTTTGTAACAGAGGAAAGTAAAAGAGGGCATTTATTTCTGTGACCAACAGTATTAAATTTATATGAAACTTTCTCTCTTAATTATTACAGAAGAAATTATTTTTTAAAAAAAGTTACAATCTATTCCATAGGTGTATTGGAATTGACTTTATAACAGTGTCTGTAATGATTTTGAATACATTACGCAAAGCAGAAAAGATCAAACAGTTGATCTGCAGCTCATAGGTAAATTATTTTTCACTAAGGTACAGAAATACCATTATCACAGGATAAACATTTTCAGAAAATAATCTGCCTGCTCTGGCATTCTGGTGCTCAAAGCAGATTTACAAAACAACCAGAAAGAAAACTTGCAAGTGAAGATACTTTATAGCAGGACCCAATAGAGGGGCTGATGACATACTGTCATTTCCACTCCCTTCCTGCTAACTTTTCAATTACATTCAACTGCTGTCTGGTTTCTCTGTCTCTCACTTCTCTGTCCCACTGGAGTGAGTGACCTGCGTGTGGCTCCCTGTGCTCGAGCTGCCTGCTGCTCCAAGGTGCTAGTTGTCCTTTCCTCTCATATCATCTAATTGATAGCATAATAATTTCATCCCAGAGCACATCTTACCAACATGCTTTTACTGCAGTTTGCAACCTCTGTTTCAGACCTGACAATGGCTTATTTGCTTGTCTATTTTTCCCCCAACTCTAATAGCTGGTCTCATAAAGGATATTGCCTCTCCCCATAAACCTCAGCTTTCTACCCTACATACGTGTTCCTTGGGGGGAAGTGAGCAAGGAAATAGCCTCAAGCCTGGAATTTCACTGTGAGACCAAACTGTATCCTTCAGCCATGTCCCCAGAATAGGGCCTGCGTTGCAGGTGGGAGCTGCAGGGGCTTTGGGCAGCTTCTTGCTCATGGGAGTTTCAGGGCCAGGTACTGGATGCCAGCCACTTGTAGGAAGGTGGCTGTGGTCTCACTTGCACGGCTTTGGAAAACCTTCCTGGTGTTTTCTCCTTGAAAAATCACTAAGGTATTTCTTAAATAAGACAATGATTTTAAACTAGAAGAGGAGAGATTTAGACTGGATATAAGGAGAAAGTTTTTTGCAGTGAAGGTGGTGAGGCACTGGCACAGGCTCCCCAGAGAGGTGGTGGGTGCCTGTCCCTGGAGACATTGAAGTCAGGCTGGATGGGGCTCTGAGCAACCTGATTGAGCTTTGGTTGTTTCTGTTTGTTGCAGGGAAGCATGTTGAGCATGATGGCCTTAAAGTGTCCATTCCACCTCAAAAGATTCTATGATTCTGTGATAATGAGACATTTCTGTAAATAAGTGTCCACTATGTTAAGCAATGTTAAAACATAAGATAAACACTCTTCTTCAAGTCAGCAGCCAGCCCTACGATGAAGTTTGTTCTGTGACTTCCTTGCAGGCAGTTTTCTTTGCAGTTTTTTAGCAGTATTTTGGGGGTAGTGGTGTCTCCCAGCGTGAGCCCCCGGAGGCATCAGCAGGAGCGCACAGGGCCGCTCCACAGCAGCTCCACTGCTGCTGTTTATCGCCTTCCTGTATTTCTCTGTTTCGACAACTTCATGGGTGTATTTCGGGGCAGAATCGGCCATCAGGACCACAGATAGCAGCAGTGCCGGCCAAGGCACGCCGACCCAAGCCGCGACGGCCGAACCGCAGGCCAAGACAAAGGGAGAAGCAGGAAAGCTGGCGAGCTGAGACAGCAGGGAGCAGCATGGAGCCGCGCTGGCGGCCGCCCACGCCGCGGGGCCGGGCCTGCGAGGAAATCGCGCAGCGGGTGATGGCGTGAGGGCTGCTGTGTGCGGAGCTGGGCTCGGTGTGAGGGCGGCTTCCTCGCCTGGCAGCGCTGGGTGTGACTGCAGGGCGCACGCGGCCGTGCCGGCCGAGCCCTGCGCAGCGCGTCCTGCTGCCGCTGGCACTGTGGGCTCTGAGAGCTGCAGGGAGGCTTCTGAGCACCCCCCGAAAGGAATGACGTGGCATCGTGCTTTAGGGAACGGCGATGATCTCTTTTGGCATTGTGCTGTTATAAGAAGTGCGTGTGTGTGATTTGTCCTAATTTAAAAAGTACGACAGACTTAAGCCAGAGAAATGTCTGTAGGTGGCACGGTCTGGTCCCGTCTTTGTTTATCGCCACTGTAATGCATTGCTGGCATCCTAAAGCGATGAGCCTGTGTTACTTGATGTCAGCACAGGCTTGGCCAGAGGAATTAAAAGGTGTCCAGTAGTGAAACAGTCTGAGCATTTAGCAAGGGGATCCACAGCTCAGGTTTGCTCTCTCCTTCCTTGCTGCGGTTTGGACTTTATTTTGTTTATTTGTGTAGCAGGAGGAAGGAGATGAAATATAGAAGCCCTTTCTTGCCATGAATGAAAGAATTATCTGCTGCATAAGGCCGCCTCTATGGAATTAACATAGGTCCTTTCCCTATGCGTGTAGAGTAAGTTTTCTGATCAAAGCAGACCTCGGAAGGACTATACACCAGTGCATTAAAGAAAGAAGCTGCAATATTCTGTATCAAAAAGGTTAAACTCGTGGGATTCTATGTAAACACTCATTTTACCCTAGCTAACCTGTAAAGATTTCATTTTGCTTCATTTATCTTTTTCCTTACCGTATGCTATACCATCGCGAGCCTCGATGAAAGAATCATGTCTCCATTCATTTCCTATCTTGCTGAATTGCCTTCGCATTTCCTATCATCTGCACATAATCCTATTCTCTCCATTATTGTCTTAATACCAAGTACAGCACAAGATAATGGATAGGCACTGTAATAACAGTGTGGCCTGTAGGAGCCCCTCGAGGGAAATATCTTTGACGCTGGTAGAATATTAATGCATCCCAGGTCCCTGATCTTCCTCTTTCACTTCATCTCCTGTTTTCTAAACTACATAATGACTTTCATATACATGACAAAAGCATTAGAACAGAAAAAGACTCATTGATGAGCGGCGGAGCTGTGTGATATTAAGAAGCACTATTCTCAGTTCTTTGTACAATTTTTGACCACCATCAGAGACAGTGTGTGCAGGTAATTTCTGATTTGAATAGATATGGGCACAAAGAACCATTATCATACTCTGTTAATCCAAATGCCCATCACAGGCACTGCATGAAAATAAATTAAAATGTAATTCTTCAATAATGCATCTGTCTACAGGATGATTTTCAGCAGATTAAAAACAAACAACTTGATATCACTTAGAAAGGCTAGCGGATTGTTTTTGAGAAGCTTAATCATCAGCAGATTATGGATGGAACAGTAAATCAAAGCAGGGTATGTTAAACAGTGTAAATTGTGTTGTAGCAGCAATTTACTGTACATAATTTTTTAATAAAAGCGAAAAATTGATTTTTGTGAGCGTAAACATTGAATCCTGAGAGAATTTAGGTGCTATTATCAAGAAAGAGAATGTTAGAAATGCTATTCTTGTCACGTGGAAGCAACAACCTTTGGTTTCCTTTACCAGGAAGAGAAGTTTGCTCCTTTCAAGACTGCCTTTGGCACAACTCTTTTTCTTTCTCTTCCCCTCCTCCAAAAATTATCATTTCAGTATTGCAGTTTGCTAATGTATACCAGAACCATTCCCTCCCAAACCCAAGTGTGTGCCCTAACAAGGAAGAGGAGCCCCCAGACCTTCCTTTGTGCCAGTAAGAAGGTGCCCAACCTTCTTGGGTGCTGGAAGGTGGGAATCTGAGTGAGATGTATAAATGTATAAAGAACTGAGGGAGGGGCATTCTGAGGTTCAGAAAGAAACACAAAAATGCTTGAAAATTAATCATACTTTAAAGCAATGATTAAAACTACCTTCCTACCACACAGAGGCACCCAGGAGCACAGCTGTCCTCATACCTCCAGCTACGCAAGTGCTGAGCAGTGCCTCCAGCTTTCCCACATGGCTCCCAGTGCTGCCAGGCCCTGGGAGCCCGGGAAATGTCACAGTGAGAGACTGAAGCTGTGCTGAAGGAAATCTGTCCCAAGAGGGAGTGAGGAGACGGTCTGTCTGTTCCTGGCCTTGCTTTTGTTTTATTTATGCCCTAATTTTATTTTCAGATGATTCATTTGATTTATTTCACTGCTTTTAATGCTGTTTCTTTTCTGTTCTGAGCTTGAATGGTACTGTGAAATAGTCTAATATTAAATTATGGTGATTCTGCATTTTAAAATGAGCTCGGTAGGGTGGAAGAACGCATGTGAAGCTCAGAGACATCATGTTTCATGTTGGAAAGCTGAAGTTGTCCCTTTGAATCCTGGTAAAAACTACGTTAGCAAGTTCTGTTGCTGTCATTATAAATGTAATGCCTTTTCTTTCACATGTGCTTACTTGCCAAGAGAAAAAAATGACATCCTGGGTGACACTGGTAGTGTGGGATCCCAGTCTAAGAGACTGTAAACAAGAGGAGGTGAGAAAGAACTCAGCTCACTACTTTAAGAATTCACTTAAAACTTGCGGTCTAAATTTAGGTCTGGAATAAAAATATTATTGTTCCCCTCCACACCTCCCCAGCACACACACACACTTCCCCTTCAAAAAGGAGTTTGACTTATGGCTCCTCCATAGTTGCACTATGACGCAGTCAGTAACTGATTAAAATAGGGTTCTAGGAAGCAGACCCCCAGACCAGTGCTGTGGGATGCATAGACCCTTTTCTGCTTTACTGGTGTTTGTTGCCTTTACTGGCTCTGCCATGCTGCGTTGGGCTTAGTGTGATACAGCATGGCAGGTATTACTAGTGACATAGTGATAAGAAGAAAATCTGAGACCCTAACAAATGCTAGGAAAAAGGAAATAGTGCATTTTATTATTATTTATCTACAATACTGAAAACTGATGGCCACCACAGTCCTGGCCCTCAGAGCTATACCACTGATCGCCGTTGTCAGAGGGAAGACTCTGAAGGAGTTCACATTGCCTTAGAGGAAGGCTGAGATCAGTGAACCTGCTGTCAGGCTGGGCGTGGGTCAGACCATCCAGGTAGGGCAGGAGCCTGTTGTAGTTGGGAATTTACTGGTGTTTTCATACTGCTTGAATGGATCCTCCTGCCTGGGATCTGGTGATGAGTTGCCACGGCTTTGGTCTTGGGGCTAGGCTTGAAGAAGAATATATCTTGTTTTTCTATTCTATTTCTATTTCAACAAGTGAATAGATTTCAGTTAAAACATTGTTTTAAAAAATATTTGCAGTCATGTATTAATTAGTACCTGTGATGCGTCCCATTTGAGTGTGGTGGGCTCGTGGCTGCCTGCAGTTACTGTCCTCTGCTTATGGGGATTTTGTTAGAGGGAAGCACAGCACATGCACCTTGAACAAGTCTCGAATTTTCTGGACCCTTCTTTGCTGCTTTGACATGCTGACAGGGCTTTTTTTCGCTTAGAATCACATTCAGGATTTTGATGTTGAATGGTTTTATGTTGTTTTATTTTTTTAATGCTAACAATTAGGTTACTGCCATGAGTCTGAAAGTCTGGGAGGAAATACTGTCTTTGCAGGGCTGAAATACAACTTTGATGTCTTTGTATGCTGTGTTCCTCCTGTAACTTTTGGCATACAGCAAAATTATCTTTTAATTGGCTTCTAACAATTAAACTCAATTTTACTATTCAAATACTGTTTTGTGAAACAACAGACTCTGCTTACCAATGTTATATTGGTTATTTTTGAGGGGTAAGAAAAGATTAAATTACTGAATTTTGAAAGATTGAATAATTGAACTTTGCAACTAATAAGAGAAGTGGCACAGATTTTATTTGTCATTTAAATATTGTACCTTGTTCTACAGATTATTGTCTTTCCTCTTTTTTAAAAAGTATATTGCTAGCAAGCAATCTAAATAGACCACACCTTTTCTCTATTCTATGTAGAGGCATTTCCAGTATTGAGAAAAACATGCTTTCCATTAGATTATCTGTGATGTTACTTTATTATTATTTGTATTTTAAAAGATATAGCATGCATTGTGCTTGAAATATACTTGGAAGGATTTTATCTGTGACAGCAACTCATGTTGTTTCTAATCTTAATCCCGACATCAGTAATTTTATGTTTATGAGTAAACATAGTAATAAATGAGAATCCTCCTAGAATGGTAATTGGTGCTGCTCTTTTGTATGCTGGGTTTCAAATCTGCATGTAATTGTCGGTGCCCTGTAGAAATGTTAATTATCTTGGATAATTCTGTTTGCCTCGATCGGTCTAGTGCAGTCCCAGTTAGTAAGAAGGTGTCACCCAGGAAAGTTAGGGAGCAATACAGCATTGAACTGATGCACAAGTGGGGGGAGGTGAGGCTGCACTGGGTGCTGCTGTCTGCAGGACATGCAAGTGCGTGCTCAGCATGTGGGGCATGATGTCAGCCTGGCGTGGTCTCCTGCTCGGAATGGTTGGGATGATACTGTTAGTATGTTTATAATGAAAAATAGAGAAAAATTAAACTGCAGTTTGGCATTTCCATGTTTCAAGTGCTGTGCTGACTTGTACAATTGTGTGGGCCCCTATGCTGACAGGCATTGCCCTGAGAAAACTGCCAGCCATGAAGGAAGGACAGCTACCTCTACGTGTTTGGGCAGCCCCAAAGACATGACCCTGAGTAGTGTGACAAGGAGTGCCCCGCTGTCATTGTGCCCGCATCCCCATGCGTGCTCCTGTGTGGGGCCTAAAGAGGCTATGGCACTGCTGCTGTCCTGTGCCCAGCACACAGACCTGATTCTGCCTCTCTCAGTAGTCCCCTGCCTCGTAAAGGAAACTCCTTATTTTTATATAGACACTGTGTCTTCTGACTATAGCCCTTGTACTGTTGCCATCTCCCAAAGAATATTTCATGTTATCTTATACCGTTTTCTTAGATAACATTTTCTTTTCTTACAAAGTCCGAATATAAATAATCACTAATAGCACATCTCCTGAATCAGTGAGGCTCTGCAGGCAGGAGCTAAGCTTTTATAAAAACGCCATTGTCAGGCAAGGTTTGGTACGGCTCCTACAGTCTAGATGAGGAAAAATTTGAAACTGTGGATAATTTCTTATCTACATATCCCTGATGGCTGAACTGTGCAACTGTAACTGGGAACACTTCTTGTAATGCTGCTTTTAAGTGGGAAAGATACTGAATAAGGCAAAGAAAAAATCAACATATAAAAAATCTTAGCTATAAAATAAGTTGAGTATAGGTTTAGAAGAGGGGATATGTAAAATGCCTAATTAAGAATAAAGAAAACCCCTGTGCTGAAGTTTCAAAACCCAAATGAGCATTGTGTGTGGAGATAAAGCATTCCCAAAGGAAAACACTGCAAGAAAATTATTCTTGGCATTTTCTATTCATTTCTATTACATTGATTTTAAAATCAGCTCTTCTAAAATATGGCACTGTTTTATATACATCTTGAGTAGTATCTGCAGCAAGCTCTGTACAGAGCTATGTTGCACCAGGCTAGGCTGTGTTCAGTTCCAGATGATGTTCTTGGATATCCAGCCAAAAAAAAAGCAGTGACTACAAGTATGTGTTGGAAATGCCCACTCATTGTCTTCTGTTGTGATTCTTTAACTTTCAGAGCATGTTTTGGGCATTGCTGTTACGCAGCCATCTGGTAGCCCCTGGATTACTGGAATCTGCCAGGGGGACATGTGCTGACATTCAAAAGAGAGTAAGAGACTGTTAGCCAAAATATTCCTTTTGTCTTATAGATAATATTTGGCTTGCAGTTGGCACACCAAAAAAATCTGCTTTAGAAGTAAAAAATAATTAAAAAAAGACAAATTCTATAACTAATTAAGCTGTGCTCTTACTACTGCTTGACCTGCTTTTGTATGGATGCTCATACCATCAGATTGAAGCAATCTTTACATGCAATGGTGAAAGCCACGGAGTTCTGCGTAGAATGTCTATACCTATCATCTACTTGCCTTCCTGTATGAAGGCTTTAAACACACCTTGATCAGGTTTTTGTTGGAGTGAACCCCGTAGTGTTGCCCATGGGCAGGACATGTTGTCTTTCATGTATAACTCTCATGTGTAAACAGATGCATTTAGCTTATTATTTTTCTGCTTCTTTTAAGTGGTGCAACTAGGAGAATATAGTTTTCCAGATATGAGACCTCTAAAGCCAAACACTTCACCAGTGACATCAGAATGAATTTGAAATCTCTAATGGAAACACAAGGAGAGCCTTTCCAGGGATAGGCTTCTTCTTTCCTGTAGCTGTTGGTATCTCTTCTGGATAAGCTGTGAAGTCCTCCATTTAGCCCTGAATTATTTTACAGATGTGTGATTGAGTTTGATTTTTCTTAAAACTCCTAGAAAGTAAGTTGCTAATTTTTTAAAGCTAATTTGCTAAAGACTAATAAGAAACATGTGTCAAGCTACCAAACATTATATAGATGCACTATTTACAGATGTCTAATTTGCGTTTGTATGTGTGCTGCAAAAGCTACAGTGCTAACAAAGTGATTTTAATGCTACTGTGGTTTTTAATATCGATGGCAAGAATCAAAACTTCAAAAAACCTATGGCAGTGGACAAGGATCATAGGATCTCACTGCTCAATTTTTGCACAGGCTCATTAGCAGACCTTGCCAACAGCAGATGACACTTCAGCTAACCTGAGAGTAGACTGGAGGCAGTGCAGGAGACACAAGGACCACGCCATGTGCTGAGCCATTTCCCTTTCAGAAGACTTTAACAAGAGCCCCTTGCCTCTGGGTAAGTTGGTCTATGATGTGACCGTGTTATTTTGTGGCAGGGTGATGGAATAAATCACTGCTTTCTGCTAAAAATATCAACTGAACCAACCTGTGTTGGTGGATTTTCCCTTTGTTCTTCCGCTATAGCTGGTGCACCAAAGCCACGTGTGCTGCATCAGCATCTGGAGCACAGCAGCCTCCTCTTTGGAGGACAGGGAGAAGGGAGCTGCCTGCTTGCCAGCCTTGCTGTGTGCGAGGGCAGTGAGCTGGGGTGGATGCACCAAAGCACACGCTTGCAGGCTGTAGCAGGGTAACACAGACTGTATGGCTCTTCCAGCATCTCTTAGTGACCTCCAGTAATTTGTGGGCTGAAGGATACTGCCATGAGATTGTCAGTTTAGATTTAAGATGAGAAAAGAGTAAATAATTAATCTGAGGGTAATAATGGGGTCATGTTAGTGCCCTGGCAGAGTGGCGCTGTGTGAAGATGGGCAATCCCAGGGGCCGTAACACTGTGGGACATGGGGCTGCTGTCAGCAGCTCTTTGTTCCCCCTTACTTTTACACAGTTCCCTACTGCAGTTTGATTTGTGAGTCTGATCATGGAAAAATTTTTGCTTTAAATAACCACTTTGTTCACCATTCATGTTATGTTTTGGTATAAAGTAGGCAAGAAAACTAAGCAGAATGTATAAAAGTAGTGCCTTCTGTTGGGACAGCATGTGTGTAACTGGTAATAGCACCAGGGTCGTCTTGTTCCTCAAGATTACAAACAGAAACTTCTCTCAGGTCTAGTGGTCTTCCAACGGACAGCACGTTTGAACTCACAGCGAGTGCTTTGGAGATGCTGGACTGGCACATCTGATTCGCCACATCTCCATTTCTGAGTTTTAATTCAGATGCATCTTTAATATCCATGGAGACTGATGTTCTCAGCACTCAGTATTAAACAAATACGGAGTTAAAACAAATCTTTGTATCTCTGTAGACAAATACTTGAATTATCCAACAAATGTGCATTTTCCCCCTTTAAAACAAGCTTTTGACCGTATTAGACTAGAGGGAATGGTTTCAAGCTGCGCCAGGGAAGCTTCAGGCTGGATATTAGGAAATACTACTTCTCTGGAAGGGTGGTCAGGCACTGCAATGGGCTGCCCAGGGAGGTGGTGGAGTCACCAACCCTGGAGGTGTTCAAGGAACGTTTGGATGTTGTGTTGAGGGATATGGTTTAGCGAGAACCATTAGTGATAGGTGGATGGTTGGACTGGATGATCCTGTGGGTCTTTTCCAACCTTAGTGATTCTGTGATTCTTTCACTATTTTATTTCTGGAGATCCAATGGTCAGACAGGAATGTGGCTATTAACACCTCCAGCAGCATATTCTAGGTATAATGTGATAACTGGCTCTTGCCAGGACAGGCCACTTAAAACATTCATGCAAAGGGACAGTAGTATTTTATAGTACTATTGTCAAAAAAGCCACTTCATGGTGCATGTTAATATTTCTGCAGCAATTTGGGATGCTAAAAATAAGTAAAAAGAACCCCCACAGAACTATGTCTCGCTGTGTGGAATCACTGCTTTATAGAAACCAAAATTTTTGTATCTGTCTTTGCTGTTAAAATGACAGGGGCACAGGCATTCCTTGTTTTACATATGAGCACAGACATGCCAAAATCTCAAGTGTGTTTGTGGAGCTGTGCAAAGAAGATACCAGCCAGAACCTGAGGAGGAAACTGAGGCTTCCAAATAGCCTTGGGATTTGTTTGCTTTTAGTTCCCCTCTGGGTAACTTGTTGGCAAATCCTACATAGCACTGAAGGCAAAATGACACTTTTTCTCATTCCCAGGAGAGGCAAAACATGAGTTCCGTGACAAAGTGCCCTGTGGCCAAGAATCTGCACGCTCGGGGTGATGCAGCCTGTGACTGCAGGGAAATGGGGCTGAGGTTGTCCAAAAGGAAAGAATCTGTTCTATGACATGCTGCAATCCAAGTGCAGTCTGCAGGTGGAAACGCTGAGACTGCAAAGGGTTGCACAGGATATTACAGACAGAGAGCTGCACAGGCACTGAGGTAGATATGTCTGCTGGAGAAGCTGATGTCATTCCAGCATGTTGTTCAAGGCATAGAATATATTATTTAAAATGTGCTAAAAGTAGATGGCATGCAAGTGAATTGTAATATGTTGAGGTGAAAATGTGATAAACTACTCTTAGCCTTTGACAATTCTCAGTGCCACTTCAATTCTTGGAGAAAATGATAAGCTTTTGATAAAATAATAAGAAAAACAGAAGAAAATGCAACCCTATCTTTCATCTGACTCAATCTCTTTCGTTCACAGGAGTGAATGCTCAATGAGAGCAAAAGGCAGAGGGTAAAGGGGGGACTGAGATGGGAAAGATTGTGATTATACTGAGAATACAGGGTATGACCAAGAAAGATAATAATCAAGATTAAAGAAGAAAGAATACTTTAAATAAAGCTCAGATGGGGAGAACTCTGTATGTCGCAAAACAAGAGAAGAATAACTGATTGTTTGTCTGTGGTATTTCTCCCAGAACTGTATATGTAAAATAGTAATATAAATAAAGTGTGTTCATCTGTCCAACGGGGCTGCAGCAAGACTGTTGCTAAGGGATGAACTGGCAGAATGGTGATGAAGAGTGTTACTATAAATTCTCTTAAAACAAAGAGGAATTTGTTTTGTTTGTAGGAGGGATTGTACTAGTGTGCCGTTTCTAAGGAAGTTTTGAGGATAATTTTTCTTTTAGAGCAATTGTTGCAGGTTACCGTGAGCCTGAGAAGACAGTCAGCAAGCCCTAAGTTGCAGTTAGATGTGAACTGCTGCCAATATTAAGGCTGAGGCTAAGAGCAATACCGATGTAAGCAGAGGAGCATTAACAGTTCCATCTCCCCTGTTCCCAGCTTAAGTGGTAAGGTAGGAAAGAAGGTAGAAGGGCAGGAGAAAGCAGGTTCTAAAGAAATCAGCTAAAACGGTAACTTGGTGGAAATGATAGCAAGAAATGTACAGAATGTGGAAAGACCTGAAGGACTTGTTCCTAATCAATAGTACCTTCAAGGTGTGAACAGTGCAAAAAGACAAAGGAATAATTCATTGTCTGAGCTGGAGACAGGAACAAGGGCCTGAGGCAAATGAAGGAAAAGTTGGGATAAATATTAAGAAAAGTTCTCAAAAACGTGGTTTTCTCCTGAAACTGTTGCTATGCTCTGTAAAGTGCAGTAGTGTGGTAAAATGCAAAATTTACTCTTGAATGCATTTAAAATATAATGTCACAGCTGTACAAAGGTTCTCCGTCATCCTTTGCTCAAATACTGCTTGGAGTCCAAGTATGAGGGTAACGTCCTTCCTCAGAGGGTAAGAGGGAAAGCTGAGCCTTTCCAGTGAAGAGCAGAATCATTCCTGAGAGGTGTAGTTGAGAATGATGTATTAAACACACAGTTCAGGTTTGAAACACTGTGGTTTTATGCAGGGTTTTGGGAACTTTCCTTCTGTGGTGATGAACTTTGTGAAGGTATGGTGCACCTTGTCCCTACTGTAAAGACAGTACTGCACGAAACAAAAAGGTTAACTATCACCTGGAATTTACAGACTTAAAAATCAGATGAGCAGATTGAGTAGAAAGGGAAAGATAATACTGCATTATCTTCAAACCTGTTAATTTCAGCATCTTCACAGAAATGGTTTTCTGAGCTTAGACCGTTCAAACTATTTCATCCATACAACGAATTAGTGATGGTGTGCATGGTGTACAAAGTGGAACAGATTTCTAAGAATTAAAAAAAGCACAACAGATTTTTAGCCCTAATCAGCAGATTCTAACTTGTATTGTGCCACTGTTGTAACCTGCTGCTATGCTCTGTGTTCAGGGTCATTGAACAAAGTTCTGTCCTGGAGAAATCGCTCTCCTCCCTTCCCCCAGTCCCCCATAAAGACAACTGTGAAGAAGTTAGGAAAAACCTGTTGTATTGGTAGGTTTATTTTCTGTTCCTCTCTCCTATAACACCTATTCAGTACTAAGGATGGAAGTCCTGGCAAACTGTTATTGCTGCACATGGAAGGGGGCAGGCAGGCATGTGGGACAGTGGCCATACAGAGAAAAAGTCCTTGAGCAACCTAGCTTTGATTTTGTAGGGCTCTTGTAGCAGCTTTATAAGAGCTCATGTTTACATAGCAGTGTAGAGAGTTGTCAGGAGAAGGGGGGAAAATCAGGAAAATAATGTTTGGTTTATAAAGCAAGCTTGCCCCTTGGGTGAAGAGCATTGGTAGCTGTACCAGGCTTTCAGGCGTGCAAGAAGATTTGTCTGTAGGGCTGTACATCCTTGGTTGTGTGTTAAAGATTAAGGAAAGGCTTCAACACCCTGAGCTGCCAGTCTCCCTGTGTGTGTTCCCACAAGCATTGGCTTGTGCCAGGAGTTTGGGTGATGCTGTTTCATGTTCAACACAGCCATCGGCTTCTTGGAGAATCCATCTTTTCCTCATATCATGATTAAATTGTACAGGGAGAACATGTGTTTCTCAAATCTCCCTGCAGCCTTTGGGTAAGACTGTTTTGAGTTTGACAAGGGGAGCTGAGGGTGCATGTGAAAGTGTGCAGTTCTGAGTTTGTTCTTTTGGCTGCTTTCATATTGCAAAAATCAATTATTTACTTCCTGTCAGGTGAAAGCAGAAGATTAGTTGCATTAATTTTTGAATGCTTGCATAGAGTGTGTGTGTAAATTGATCTCACCTTGCTGAGGTCCTGTTTGCAGCCTAACCAGACATCACTGGCAGGGGAGCTAGAAGTGTGCTAGAAGTGTGTGCAGCTTGTAAAGCACTGCATATGGGTAAGCAGGAGGCAGGGAAGAGAGGGAAACATTGACTGACTTAGAGTTTGATGGGGCTGGGTGCTGGTTTGCTTTAGGCTGCTCATTGGTTTGGATTGACCACCCAAGGCAATGTTGCATCTTCCACAATACTCCCTTTGCTCTTGGTTCAGCTCATCATCTATACATACAGCACAAAGTTTTAGAGTGATTTCTAGGGCTCTCCAGAAAGACAGTTGGCCCCTACAATGGCCAGCGCTCCCTGTAAACAAGAAGGCTGCAGAAATGCTGTGCTCATGTGCTGGCAGGGTAAATATGCAGCAGAACATGGAGTGGGTGCAGCTGCTCATCCTGGCAGCAGTGGCTGTGGCACTACATGGCTCTGCCTTGCTCTACTCCTCTGGTCCTGGCCCCCTCCTGCCCTACTGTCTGCCTCAGGGACATAGTCTCAAGTGCTTGTGACTCCTCCCAGCTGGTTGCCTGTCTGTTTGGGGTTAGTTTACTGGGTCTATATGTTTTTTTTTTCTTTGTTTGATGTACCAAAGCACTGCGGTCACAAAGGAATTTCTGCTGTCCAGTTGCAACACGTTGATGTTCTTACCATGTTCAAATTGCCCTTCTATCCCTCCCTTACCCTGCTCAAGACACGGAAGGGGATTTATTCACCAATTTAATATTTACCCATTGCCTTGCAGGCATGCTGAGCCTGGTTGCAGGCACGTGCTGCAGTGGAGGTGTCTCAAGCCATAGCTTTTGTTCAAAAACTCTTGCTTTTCACAGAGGGCAGCTATCCACCCTGTATCTATGTGTGGTGCTACGCTCACTGTGGGCACATGGCTGAGGGAACACCACCTGCACCCGGCTCCCCGCCAGTGTGCTCCCCGGGCACCACAGAGGTTCCTCAGATGTGTGTTTTGCTCTGTTATCTCTTTGCAAACACTATGCCTGGTGGATATTGCAGTGCTACCTAAAATGTTGCTTACTTACATTATTCTGAAAAAATGCTGGTAATAATCACCTAGCAGCAGGCAGCCTTTTCCTCTGTGTTCAGAGGAATCAATTGCCCGCCGCCGTGCTGCTCTCTTCCACCTCTCAGGAACTGCCTTAGGTTCATTGCAGTGCTCTCTGTGCTACTGTGAATAAATGTAATGCTCTGATCACATCTCTCATTTGTGCATTGATTTCGAACTAATGATGTGTTTATGTGTGCATACCTGGAGAAAAAAAAATGCTCTTTGCTAGAATGCCTCCTCCATTTTGGACTGTGTAGCTCAGGGCTGTCATCGCGGTACTACATGGAACGCTGCTGCTGGGCTTTGGTTTTTATGAAGTCCTTGGAAAGATTTAATTAAAATACCTTCTAGATTTCATCTTCTTTAGGAATGGCCCTTTACAGGTTCTACCCATGGGGTACTGTTTATCCAATTTAAGGCATTTAAACACAAAATGTTATTCTGCTTTATTTATTCTTTGGAAACCTATGGTTTTTTCTTCCCCTCCCTCCCCCAAGCATTTTGCTGTTATGTGAAGCAGATGCAGGCCGTATCCCACTAATCTGCACAGCCATGAGAGATGGGATTGGAGCGATTTTAACTCTTCAGCACTTTGTCAAAAGCCTGCAGGTAACTTGGGCTTCCCATGTATGAACATTTTAGGTATTTCTTATGGTTCTACTGCGGTTCTTCCAAACATAACACTGTCATTTATCTTATTCTGTGTTTAACAAAATACATTTCTCTCCTTGGAGATTTTCTCCACCTCTTTCAATATAGTTCTCTTTGCAAGCTGTTCATTCAACCTCTATTGTGTGTTTGTGGGGTTTGCTTTTGTATTTAATATTGCCATGTTCTCAGGTGTTGACACAAGTACAGCATGAAAACATTTCTCTTGCACTGTCATTGCACTAGCATCAAGATGCCCACATTTCTCAGTGGGAAAGTCACAGTTGAAATTCAGTCTAGCTGTGAAGTTACCTGTCTGTGTCCAAAGAACCCACAGCTTGGGACCCCTGCCTTGGAAACCCCTTTGGCAGACTTGTTTACCTACAGCTCATTTCTCCATACATCTTCATGGGTTTGCAGTTTCCTCAGATTCAGTGAATCTCATTGCAGTCACAATTAGCTTTTCTCACTGAAAACTGAGCAACAGCAAATATCTTACCTGATCAATTCTTTTCACCCACAAGGTATGACTGGCCCTTTTTCTCAGATCCCAGTAAATTCCTCCTCTGTTTGACTTGGTTCTATTTTCTGTCTTATTGTTAAAATTCTAAAATGTATGCATCCAGACCCTTGGGTCATATTTAGCTCTATTGAAATGATCAGGCTTGCACCTCTCCAATGAAGGACGCTTCTAAAGTCAGAAACATTTTCTTTGAATGAAATTCTGTCCTTTTCTTTAGTCATTTTAGACCTCTCTCAGGCACCTGCTGAGTAGGTCTGTACGAGCCTGATTCCATCTCTGCCAGACTCTTCCCACTATTGCCATGCATGGGGCACCTTTACAGAGGCCAGGAGAGAAACAAGCTGTGCTCACCAGGGATGCAGGTAAGGAGCAGAAGCGAGCTGTGGCCCCACTGAAACAGCTCATGATGTGGCTCCCTGGCAGCCATGGTTTTCACTCTTCAGTGAAATAACCAGAGCAATTCCTGATATTTAATTTTGAACTCGTGTGATTTTGAGTTATATTGAAGAAAAACATGCAATAGCTTTTAATGATTGCAGTATAATTTCTTCCTGTTAGTTTTCATTTTCCAGTATGGTGCAAGTTTTATGTTGTTATTCATTTTATGTACTCTTTATCATATTTGTCAGTAAATCTCCAGCAGACAGAAAGCAGTGGGGTGTGTTTGCAGTACTACAGCTACCAGGGCTTGGCAAAATAGCAGTGTAAAAATCATTTGCATTAGAGCTAATAAAGACAGCTGGAATGGACCCCAAAATATGTTCAATAAACCAATAAGACTGACTGCTGATTATACTCCTACTTCAGTAAAAGTAACTGGTTTTCATTCAATGTTTAGAGTACTGTAATTGTGCAGTGTAGTATTTTACCCGCAATTTAAATCTAATATAACGGTCAATGCTTGCCTTTAAATGCTGGCAGTTTGCTAACAATTTCCAGGCTTATGCCTCTTGCATTTTATTTCCTCTATATAAGGGCAGGGTAAATTTCTCACCATGTAGTTTACCATACGTAACTCTTGGTAAATGCTGACTCTTTTACTGTGACCATTATAGACATCGCTTATTATCGCTTAGGGATTAAAGGTGTTTATTTTGTTGTCTTGTGTTGTTCCCCACTCTTCCCCCACTGCCCATGATCCAGATTTTCCAGAAATCTTCTGGAGTTGTTGAGTGATCATACTTGGGAAAAGGAATTACATGAATTAATTAGCTAATAGAATTATTTAAAAATCTAGATGCTAAAATAATGTAGTAGCTCCCCTCTCCGTTTTCCCCTAGAAAGTTTGGCTTCCCTGCTCCATGGAGATGATTTATTTAAAATAGAAATGTCTGACCTTGAGACAATAATATCCTGCCAAACCTGCATGTCTTCAAAATGTGTGCTCACTCTGAAACATGCATATATTGGCGTTGCATAAAAGAATGTGCCTGTTTTCCTTTTTGCTTTATGTACGCAAGCAGTTTTTTTATAAAAAGCTTAACTGATAGACATTCTTAATGGTATTGATAAATAAATAACATCTCTTTCCTGCAGTACTTGCCAATAGAAGGATTCTGCCCGGGATTATTATAGATAAAAATAACAAGCAGGATTTTCTTGTACCCGGTGCCATACATGAAACAACAAATCGGTCCATACCAAGTTCATTCAGCCATATTTTACATCTTCTAGAACTGGAATTGTGTAGCCTACAAAACAATTTATATTTTATCTGTACCATCTAATTAATTAAATGGCCCCGGAGTACCAGACTCACAAATCTCGTTAATAGCTGAATACTGAAATAAAGGCTGTTCACCCCTACTAGAATAATATTTGCATATCTCCACCTGCGATGGGTAATAAGTACCTGCCACAAATCAGAATTATGAATTTTGTACGCCTAACAAAACCGCAGGGGAAATTATACCTCAGACATTCCATAATAATTGCAGCTAAGCTGTTTAGTGCCATCCACTTATTCTGCCTGAAGTGTTTAAAGCAGCAACAGTTGTAAATGAATTCAGGCACACATTCAAGAGAAAATGTTTTAAAAAGTTTTTCTGTCTTGCCATATGTAATTATCTTTATAGAAATGTTCAGTTACAAGTTATAACATGCTCACATTTAAAATTGCAAATTAAAAAGTTCTTCTGATTAAAGAATGTTTTGTAAGAGTGCTTTTTTAAGTGTACTATGATAACATAGAAAGCTGCTAAGGCCATGTTTATCACATTGGTCTCCCAGAATCAATGATCTGCTGTATGAACAACCACAGCGAGGAGTCTGCTTTTGCAGTGCTTCTTTCTCCAGTAATGTTTGGTTCCTGGGGGAGAGTTAACTGCTAAAGGCTTGGACAGAAATACGCTGCGATGCAGATAGTCTTTCGTAGACCAGGGAATTGGGACGTTAAAGTAGGCAGCACAAGCTGCCTCTGGCTTGTTTATTTTCATGACAGGAAAGGAAACTGCATGTAGAGCAGAGCTGGGGAGGAAGAGCTGCGAGATGCTTGTGGTTCAAGCAGCCGGCTGGAATTGAGGATGGATAATAGAGAAGCTAGCATTTAAATGGTGATTTGTGTTCAGTAGGACCTCAAAGCTCATGATAACTACAGGTTCAGCTTTGTCATCCTTGTAAGGATAGCTCTAAGGACTGGACCTGTCCTTTTAAGAAGCTTGTGGGTGATGCTTTTAGGTCTGTGGTTTAACTTTTAGGTTGCCCTGTTTGGAGGCATGAGTTGGACTTAATTATCCTTGTGGGTCCCCTCCCACTCCAGATATTCTGTGATTTCCTTTGGGATTCCAGAGTGCTCTACTGATGTGGTATGAATCCATCCTCTGCGTGTGTACGTGTGTATCACTTCTGACAATATGTGATGGTTCCTGGTTTATCATGAAAAGATAAGAGGCTTCTTTGGCATAAGTCAGAAGGTGGAAGGGGGAGCAAAAAGAAAAAATGTAGTTGTAGGCCATGCTGGTTATGTTACTGAACCCCTGTCCCCTCAGCCTTTGGCTTTGTTAGTATAGCTGAGGCAGTTTGAATGGTATTAGATGGCAAACTAGGAGGAGTCCTGCTGTCTCTTGTGATTTGAATGCATGAATTGTTATGTTAGTGATTTTAGAGGAGGCAACATACCGACAAACATAACGCGTCTATGCCCTGGTTCTCACTGAACATTTTGTTGATTATAAATAGCTAGGTTTCAAGCCTTTGCAGCAGAGAAGAACAGAACCTAAGCTGTAGCCTAAACCAGACACACTCAAAAAAAAATGTTATTTGTGATCACTGGAATGATCCCAGGTTTTAAAGGTTGCCCGCAGGACATTGGCAAATTGATTGTACAGACAACCAACCTCAACTAAGGACTTGGTTTAAGGCATTTGTAACACTGACCGCTGTCCTCCTGCATGATGAGGCTGTAGCCTCACTGTAATGCTTGCTACCCCCCCTCAGAGGACAAGCAGGAGAGGTTAGAAGAGAACTGCTGCTAGGAGGTGGGGGTTTGTGCTGAGTGCCGCTGGGGACACACAGCTCACTGGACAGGAGGGCCTCTGAAATCCTAGCTGTGGTTCCTGTGCACATCCACATTTGTATGCCGCAAGCATAGCAGTCGTTTTGCCAGTGTTCTAGCAAAGGATTAAAAAATAATTAGGATTTATATATGTTCAAAAGGAAGGGGCACGGTGCAGTGAGTCACAAGGAGGTGATTAAGTCAGGATGTCTGACTCCTCTTAGACTGACAGTGGTTAGTCTGAGTGTTTAGAAAAATAACTGATAGCTTATATCATGGTGGGTAGTGTAGCTTAAGACTGTATTTTATACTTTAGAGGACTAACTGACAAAGTCCCTATGGATTTTTTTTCATATTACATAAAATGGCTATAGAAGTTGAACCATAATATCTCACTAACTTACACATTAGCCCAGGGCAATAAAGATGTTTTTATTGGAGGCAGATTTCATGAAAAGTTGTATGGTTTTTATCTTCAAATATTGTACTTTGCTGAAGGCGTTTAAGCGTCCTGCTGGGACGCTCTGTCCTGGAAAGCCGTTACTCTCAAAAGGACAGAGAGGTCATTGGAAAAGCTGCCCGATTTGCAGCATCTTCCCCTTCCCCTCTGCTCCTCTCCCACTCTTTGCCTTTGTTGCAGAGACAAAGCTACAGTTTCAGGCTGCTACCTACAGAAGCTGAAATCCTTGCTCTGATGGACCCGAGAACCCAGCCCAGACAAAAGGGAGACCCTGCTCTTCCTGCTTGCCTCCTCTGGCCTTGCCACATCCTCCTTGTTGTCTGCAGGCAGTGCTAGGAACCTGCCTTTCTCTTGCAAGGTCACAGCCCTCTGACTTTGTGCTGATTCAGAGATCGACAGGCTGGTTCCCTGCCTGATGCTGCCACTTTTGTCCTAACTCCTACCATCTTATCTTGATTTTTCACAACATCCTGTTCTCTAATCTTGATAATCACAGCAATGCCATCCATCCAGACTGCTGCAGCAACCACCCTCTCCCTAGCATCTCGTGCCAGCAACGCTGCCTCTGTGGACGCGTCCTTCCATTGCTACATCCCTTGATATTGCTGATAGCATAGCCTGATGTTAGCCTGTTCTACTTTTCGCTGACCAGCCAGTATCAGCCTACAACCCTCTCTTGGCATCTGCTGTCATTACACAACTCTTAAATTTTCCCATCAAGGACCTCACGCCTTCCCCTCTGATTCTTTCCCTTTCCCTCATTGTGGTTGGCAGCGGTGCCTCATAAATATCCATAAGCCTGACTGCTAGCTGTGATTCAGCACTGCATGTTTGTCTCCATGGCTTGTACACTTGGAAGAGCATTTGCAGTTCAGGGGTACTCTGTGCCCCAGCGGCAGTCCCTGCTCCCCTGCAGGGGATGCTCCCTCTCCACTTGTGTCTCACTTTTCTGTTTGGTTCTTGTAAAAGCTCAACTGTATGCAAAAGGAGAGAAAGCATCTCTCTAAAGCCACAGGCTTTGGGAAGTGGCTAATGACAACAGAAAATAGATTGAAAAAGAACTATTTGTATGGTTTTCACCACAGAGGCTGCCCTTCTTGCACCGCTGTGTAAGTGCTGCAGTGTATGGCATTAGCAACTGAGTTATATGAGTTTATTGCCTTTCCAGCTGTATCTGTATCAGCTTGCTGTTGTCTAGAAGGCAGATGAAAACCTGGCGTTAGTGGTTTCTTTCTATAAACTATTATGCAGAGGATAATCTCTGATTGATGAGGTCGTGCCCTGCTACCTTACAAAGAAACACGTATTTCTCCTAGATTTAAACCTAAGGCTGCACTTGACAATCAGCAGTTTCTCATTGATTATGACTGGCAGGGATTTTTATTATGTTTATTTTTCTTTGTTTTATTTCCTTCATTTATCTAAATCTACCAAATGTTTCTGTTTAATCTTTCAATCTATACAAAGTACAGATTTCATCTTATGCTTCAGATTCTATGATAAAAAGAAAATTTTCCCTTTACCTTGCAATTTCCATTCATATTGTAATTTTTTGTTCAAGCTTAAGCAGTCCACATGTCATTAAAAAAAAACCCCACACTATTCATACTTCTTTCATCCCTATAAGATGGTAAAAGCAATGTTGCTTTGATGAAATTTGGCAGGTAAGAGAATCGAGTTGAATCATCTCAAACCCCTGGAGTTTTGGGCCTCCAGCTATTATAGTAGAGCAGCTATGAGTATTCAAAAATTGGTCCTTTGTTTGCACTGAATTTCCAAGCCATCTGTAGCACACAAAAGCCACAGCTCTCTTTATAGTTCAGAATGAATATTTAAAAGTTCAGTTTTAGATTTTATTTGTAGCACTTCAGATCTATCTATCCCATCTGTCTCATGTCTCAGCGCTGTGGTATTAAGCTGTACTTGGTGAAGTCAGAACTTGGTGTTAGAATTTAAGGTAAATGCTCATTCCTTTATAATTTGTAATATAAAGTATCCACCTGCATAATCAGGGTCTGCACAGAGGACTGATAACCTGGTGTTATTTATTCACGTGCTGCAAATTATTATTAGAATATTAACAAGCTGCTGCAGATAGCAGTTGCTCAGTCTGAGCCTTGCTGTAGGCAACTGCAGGGTGGGCTCCACGTGCTGGTGCTGGGAAGCCAAGCCCAGGCCATGTACGGAATGTCTGCCTGCACAGGTGGCATGATGGTGGTGGGTGCCCCAGGGAGGGGATGTGAGGAGTGTCACAGCGAGCAGGGCCTTGTGCCGCTGGTGTGGAGGTGGGGGAGCTGCTCCTTTCAGACAGAGCATGCATGCATGCTCATATAGATGAGCCTGCCTATTTCATGGAAAATTTAGCTAGCAGCAACAGAGCTTCCTTAAATCATAGGAAAATATCTCTTTATGGTAATTTATTCTGTAGATTAGCATCACCTGCTTGAATGATGATACTAATGCGATGGTATAGGAATCTAGGATTAAATGAAGGTTAATCTGTGAATATCCTGAACCATGTATCTGGATTTAACTGGAGAGCTGGAGCTTGAAAAGCCAACAGTTTACATTCTTAAAGCAATATTATTTATCTTTTTCTCATCAGTTAAAATTAGAAGGGTAAGAATTACTCTGGTTCATATCCAATACAAGCAGCTCTGCCTTAATAGTAATATAAAGTACATTTTTGTAGTTATTTATTTAGGTCCTTACAAACTGATGTGTGCCGGTCTGATGGGGGTATGTTCAGCCTCACTCACCCTTCAGAGGCTAAACTATTGCTTTCTCAAAGACAAACCTTTATTTTAACTTGAGTTAATCCATGCAGATTTCTGTCATTTTAAAAAGCAAGCTGTGTCATTGGAAAAGTAATACATTTTGCCAAATTGATTAAACCACAGATTAAGCAACTGTTTTTTCTACTGCTGCACCTAGGGCTGGCTGCCTTGGCAGTAGTTAATTCCAGACAAGGGGAAAAATCCAGAAAACTTGATCCTCAGGGGTACTTGCTCATGGGGAGAAGGGATGTTTACTTAGTGAAAGTCAGACTTGCCTTCTGGGTTTGCATTTCCTTACATCTTCTTTCTTTATGAGATTTTTTCTTTCTTTTTTTTTGTCTTCCTTTTACTTCAGAATAATGTGATTCTTGTTTCCACAGACTTCTGTCATCTACTGCTAGCTCTCCCTGAAGAATTGACTGTCATGAATGTGACGAGTCCATGCTCTGTCCATGCAACCATTCCCATAGCTTCAAACAAGCAGTCTTATGTGAGTGCAAAAAATTTGACTCCAAATTTTGTTTTTATTATTTTTATTCATGATTTGAGGAATTTTTGTGTGTTACCACTTGATGATAGACTGAAAAACACAGGCAAGTAAAATCATTTAATGTGCCTATATTGCTTCTTGCTACATCTCATTTGACTGCAGCGGTATCACGTGGATGAGAAGAGAATGCAGAGTATGCTTAAGTCCTGAGTGGGGCTGGGATGGAGGCTATCCTAGGAGTGAGGATGGAAATGTCTTCATAAGTACATTTCTTGATGGTAAAATACTTTTGTAAATGGGCATCTGTTCTATAAAAGCTGCACCTCACTGTGCTTTCATATGGAGACTGGGAGTGAACTTTGGGATTTGGATTGTAAAATGCAAGCTAGAAAATGTTTGGAGGTAGGTGAAAAAAGAATAATTGAGCTATTCCTTTTGAAAATTAGTGGGGCAAATGAAAGGATTCAAGAAGGAAGGGATTGAAAGTTCTTCCAGCTGATGGTCTGAGTTAGTTTGCTGAAGACAATTTGTAGAGTGCTGTGTCTGTTAACATAGGGCTAGCCATTGTTAAATGAGTGCCAGAACACTACATAGTTGCAAAAAGCTTCAAGTCAGGGAAATAGTCAAAAGAAAGAAAAATCTCTCTAATTTCCCCACAATGAAATCTCTAGGCAGAAAACATGAGTGAGTCTCAAACCAAAGTCTTACGAAGAAGGCATACAAGCAAAACCGATGGCAACAAAAAGTCTCTCTCTGGGGAGCTCTGTACCCTTCAGTTTCCACCTGCCCTTCCTTGCCCTCTTGCAAAGGCGTGAGCTCCTGGCAAGCAGCCAGGGCTCCGGCAGCATCTGGCAGCCTTTGGTCTGACTAATAATCCTCTGAAGTCTCTGGGGGTCTCTGCAGTTTCAGGAAAAAACAATATATATAGATATATTTCATTTATTCTTTTATAAAACTTTTGTTCCTTGGAGATGCATGACCTCATCCATTGTAAATCTTTGTTTTGTATAATATTTGTAATCTTTTCACTTAGTATATAAAACGCTGCATACTTCCTTTGCTGTGCCTGTCTTTACCCTCAGCAGTGAAGCTCCATCCACACCAGTGGTCGGAGGGCTGGAATCACTGCTCTGTTGGGTTGCAGCCTGCTTGTTTGTGCAGCAGTCCAGGGCTGTTCACTTTTGCTCTTGTTCTGCAGTGCATTTAAATATCAAGATGGGTTTGTTTCTAGTCCAAGATTTCTAAAAATGAGATCCTAAAATTAGATGCATTCAGAAATACTGAATGCACAGCATTTTTGACTGGCCTCAAAAAAAGCTGTCCAACAGCCTAAATTTCTTAAGAAAATGGTTATTTTTTTGTCATGCACTGATGTAAGACCTAGTTTCAGACATCCAGCTTTTGGATCTGGACCTGCACTCCTACAGGTACATAGCAGGACACTGAGCTGCAGTCTGTCTAAGCAGAAAGATGATGGAATAGGGCTTTTTCTCATTCAGGTGCATGTGTGCTCCCTGTCTCCTCATGCACACACTGGGAACAAGCCGACAATACCAGTGTTTTGTATCAGGTTCCTGCTGGCTGATGGTATAATCCAGCTGCTTCAGTGTAAATAAGAAAAGATTCTAAAAATGCACAGGTTTCAAATGCTGACAGAACAAGCATTTAAAAATGTGACAACTGCAAGTTTCCGAGAGAACATCTAATCTGAATGTGTTGTTCAACACAGCCGTGTAATTTGGCATTGTTGTGGTGCAGAAATGAGTCTTTCTCATGCAGATCAAATCTAGGTGTTCCATGGAAGCCGTGGAAGCTTTCCCTGGGCTGGTGATAAGAAAACAGCGCTGCAGCAAGCCTGGTGCTTGCTGTTGGAACAAAAATGAAATAAAAACCATTTTGGCCATTTTTTACCCAATGCAACCCAAAACCTCATGAGGTTGCCGCTCATCCTGCTGTCTTCAGCACTGCTGTGCTGCATCCAGGGCTGCGTGAGGGAGGCAGACCATGCCGTGGTCCCTCAGCAGCCCAGGGCTGTGCACTGTCTCTGTGGAGGAGTGAACACCAGCTGGAGTGACCTGGTGCCCTGGAAGAGAAGAGCCAGGAGCCTGTTTCCAGCTGGGTTGCAGTTACAGAGGAATACTGAGCTCAAATGTTGCTTTTTCAGTGTTTTGTTAGGACAACACGCACTCACCTTGTGTCTGTGATTGTGCAAACCTGAAAAAGTGAAAACAGAGTAAGTGCAGGGACAAATCCCCTTGCTCCAGATTATTGGTGCATTTATTTATTTTACTTTTTCCTTTTAGCTATCAGAATCTGTAGATGGGGAGGACAGGTCAGATGTGACAGCCTCAGCTCTGCCACCGCTCAGCCACCAACCTGCTGGTTGTTAAAGCTGGGAAATTTCCAAGGTCTTCTCACCATGAAGAGAACAAGAAGTATGTGAACAGAGGTGTGTTTGAAGTCCCAGGATTAAGATGCTAAGTAACTAATAGCCTGAGATGCAATCCATGTATTATCATTTTTATTTGCATTCAGCTTATCCTTTTTATAGCAAAACTTGATGCCCTGTAGCCACAGTTTAAATGAATATTAATCTAAATTTTGAAAAAGAATAAATTATAGGCAATGGGGAGTTGTTTGTCCGTGGTTACTGTTACCAGCGGAAACAGGAGTGCGTACCTCAAACCTTGTATGCGGGTTTCATAGGCCAGATTATGAAATTGCAGAGAAGCACATTCAAATATTTATTTGTTGCATAAACCCAGGGATATTTTAATCTGTGTAGTAACTGAACTTCCAGGATTCCATTTGGCCGCATGTGTGCACTTATAAGTCCATAAACTAGCAAGATATCATTAAAACATTCATTTACATAGTCACTGTCTAGTTTAGCTAGACTTTCAACATTACTAATTCAGGTATTTCTGAATTTGCATGCAGCACCTCAGCTACATGGCTTTAATGCTGTTCTCTGTTTTGTTCTGCTGTCAGGTATTCAGCTCCAGTAGAGGAATTTCTATATTACAGCTCTGAATACAGTCTGCTTTGTATGCTCATGAACTAGCTGTAGGACTTGAAAAAAAGCTGTCATATATTCTACATTGGTTAATTTTTCATTTCTCTGGCACCTTGGTGAAAAGTAGTCAACACAGTTAACAATATATGTTGTGCAACAATAAATATTTTATTGGATATATAATCTACACAATTTACAAGTTTGATTTTTCTCTAGGAGTCTGAATAAATCTATAATTTTGAATATTTGGTGAAAACTCATTTTTACAGTATATTACTCTATAATCACTTTGAAACATATGATTGACTTTTTAATAGGAGCTATAGATATTACTTTTGCTTTTTTTCTAACATTCTTATATTCTAATAAAGCTAGTATTTTATGGAAAGGGTGGGCTGAGCAAGAAATATGGGGGTTTCATCCTGTGATCAGTGTGTAATTCATATGCTAGTAAATTTCTTACACAAGATAACTTGAAGTTTTTTTTTTAAATATGTCTCTCAACACATATATCTGTATAATCTATATATGAATTTGATATACAGTTGTTCTATTGTATTTTCTATTTTACTCTGTTGGAATTAATACATTTATTTATTTATGTCTAGTTTGTAGCTATTATTCCTGCTTTAAGCCTATTGTAATGATGGAACAGATTTTACTATCTCTTACTCCATTATTTCCACTCTATGCTTACAGGTTTGTTTTCGTTCATTGTTTCATATATAGGAAAGTATGGCTGGAGATTGTTTGCTTTCTTTATATATTAATAGATTAGGCTTTTACCTAGAAACTCTACTTGATCTGGGAGACAAAAAGATAAATGACTCTGTACTCAGGGTATTGAACTTCTATCGCTATATTGTGATACATTTATTCTTCTTTAATGTATTTATCCTCACTGTGTGCCTGTGAGATAGGGCAGCTAAGTCATACTTATCTCAAAGATGTGGGATTAAGCCACAAAAAAACCCTAAGCAACTTGACTAAGGCTGCTCAGGATGTTGTAGCAGAATAGTGAATGATCATAGCTCTGAGTAGTGATGTTAAGTGTGGGATCATTCATCTTTTGTTTGATGGCTTCAGCTCTTTCTCAGCAGCTTTGCTTTCTTTTTGATTAAATAAAATTTCATATGAAATAAAGCAGCAGTTGTGAAAACAAGTATCATAGTCTGCAAGCCAAGAGGGAAGTTTTAAATACGGTGCTACTTGTTGTGCAATTTCTCATTGTTCTTTTCCTGATGGTTTTACCGTTTTCAAAGGATTGACCAAGTCTTTTGATGGTGCATTAGCTCCTATTTGTACGTAAACAAGATTATGAATAGACGAAGTGGCAGCTGATGATTGTGGATGGGTTTCAAACATGTAGAAAGCAAAACATCCTCATGTCTTCCAAAAGATGAGCTAAAAAGAAGATGGACAGTGCATATTAGAGAAAAGCCCAACAGAGTTGGCAGTATTTGGGCTGTTTCAGAGCGGAAATGAAAGCTCAGGTGCTCAAACAGTTTGAAATTAGACTGTTGAATGTTTTCAGAAAATGATTTGTGATTAAAGCAGGTGTGTGCAGATTCTAATGTTTGTTTCTGTGAGAGAAACTCACTTGTATCTGGTAATGAAAGCATTTGTTCCAAAACTGGTGACCTAAATACCAATGCATGTTTGAAGAATTGTATTAGCTCATGGTTTAGAATTGCCGTGTATCACAGGAGCTATCGGTTATTCCTCCAGATGAAGATGAACGTATTTGTTGTTGACAAAACAGTCGTCTTTATTTTTGTAATGGAGAATTTTAATACTGCTTCTTTTAAATGTCACCCGCCTTCCCACTATTTCTCTTTTCCGGCTTATCTGCTCTCAAAAACTCAGGATGAAGTAACCTTACTGAACACAAACAGTTCTTGAAGTTTCATTAACCTCCTCTTGCCTCTTTGTGTGCGCTTAGTGACTAGGAGATCTTTACAACCACTTTAAAAGTGATTATTGTTCTGACAGTAATCTCTGCGAGGCTTGCTGTCTCGCTGTTGAACTGAATGGGCTGAGCACAAGACATTATCTTGTGTTTTAGCTAGGAACAGTAAGACGGAGATAAAGGAATTCAATCATCTTGCTATGCTAAATAGTACAATTTCTTTGATTTTTAGACCCATGGATCTTCATGTAAAACTACTTTTGTGATTTCTTTTTCCTTTGCTACTGCCTTTTTTTGTCTCCCATCTTCCTTTTCCTCTTCTTTCTTTCCCTTGTTTAAATATATGGCTGTCAGTGAGCTGCCCCTTGCTTATCATCTGTAAGCCCACCTTTCAGAAAGATCTACCTTTTTGCCGTGTCTGAAGTCAGTAGGAGTTAGCCTTGTCATCCTTTATGAGAGCCCCATCATTGACTGTAACCCCATGGTTGACTGCTGTGTTATGCAGAACGAGGCAGGCTGCAAGGATGTCAGATGCAGTATCGAGTCTGTGCTTTGACAATTGGAAAAGACACCGAGAATGAGATTTCACAATCCCAGAAGACCTTCGAGTGATCAATGAATTCTGAGTAAGTGAACTAGTAAGTGAACTTCTGCTTGTATAAGGGCAAAATCAAATTAGATCCATCAGCTGTTTCTGTCCTAGATAGCCACTGTCACCTAGAAATTATACAATAAAGAAGTAACTAAATCTGATGCATGAGACAGAGGATCAATGATGTGTTAGAATAAATGCAATGTAGCAGTAAATCAACCACCTAAAACACAAAACATACTGTAAAAATATTGCCAATAAAGAAACATTTTCTATTTTCAAAATTTGTGAATATTTGCAGTACTCAGCAGACTGTTTGGGGAATAAATTCTGTTCAAAGTTCACTTAGTAAACTACTAATGTTCCCAGTCTGAGCTTTGATGCACTAATATGATACAGGCTCATCACATTACAAGGCAGTGTTCTGATGTGAAAATGCTTGTCTAGTTATTAATAATTGACAGAGCACATGATGTTATTCACTACAGGAGCCTGTTAACTGAGCATTGGCAGCAGAATACAGTTGCAGGGAATAGCCTATTCTTAAACATAAAGCAAAAGTCATCAACTAACCCACATAGTTTCCATTCAGCTCCTGAGGCAGTGTCCCCCTGACCTAGTGGGAGCAGATTGTTGCACTTAGTCTGGAAAACGCCATCTCAAAGTCTCAAGTCAGATCTTGGGGAGCCTCCACTGTACCAGTTTGTTAGAGGGGGGAATTATTGCAGTTAGGACTCAAGTGAAGGCCCTAACAATAACTGCCATTTATTAACTTGTGTTGAGATATTGTAGAGAACACCCGCTTATCCGCACACCGATGTTCACCAGTGTGGTGCTTACTTGTGTGTCTACCTGATGTACCAATGACAGTGGTCACAAAAGAGTCGGCTGAGTAGGATCTGCTGATGGCTATGGTTTGAAAAAGCTGAAATCCTGGTTTGCCACTCAGATCTGAATTATCAGTTTCACCCACATCCTAAGTTATTATATAGAGAGGCGAGAACAAGGCAATTATTTTTTTCTAAGAAAAATGATATTCACAACTTAAAGCTCTTTGGTCCTTAATTGGTTCACAATCAATCTGCAATTGTTCTTGGATCTTCAGGGACAAGAATGTCTAAAATATCCTGGTTTATCATTAAAATTAACAGATTTATAGAGCTAGTATTTTGTAATCAGTATAGCCTGTTCTCCCAAGTGGCAGGCGATATTGATGACATGTCTGCAAAAGGGGGGTTAGATGGTACAAAAACTGCTGTATTGTAGCAACAGTATTGATATCAGTGAAATGGAGAATTTTTTGTAGTAGTAGGGACCTTGGGAAGGGATGTGTTCTTTTTGTTGTCTTTGTGTGTGTGTTCCTCCTTCAGGTTAATCTTATTTAAAAATGATTAACTTTATGTCAACTAACTGGCAAGATGAAATTTTTTCTAATAATAAAACAAGAGACTTGTAGACAGTACTGAGTTGCAGCATCTATGGCATCTCATTATGGTGTGGCAAAAGGTCCCTTGATGCTATAGTATATTCAGACCAAACATGTTCTTCTTCAGTTCTGTTCTTAATTAGCAACAGAAAGATGAACAATTTTGCTGTCATTGCAACACAATAGCAATCTGGGCAAGGCAATGCCCAGTGAGGCTTGCCTTAAATCCTGTAACACTAAATGCTCAAGCAAAAAATGCCCCCACCCTTTATTTTGATTTATTAACTTGAGATAAATGATTTGGCTGTCAAAGTCTGTCAGTGCCGTGCAATGAAAATAAAATCAGTGGCAATGCCCTATGTGTGAGGCCACTCAGGGTATGTAGCCTTAGACATTAACACAGGAGCTCCAATCCTAGCTTTCTCCCCACCCCCATTCATTAGCTTTCTAAATCCTCCAGTCTTTGTGGAATCACTGCAGCAAGTTGAAAATGATATATGTAATGAAAAACCCTGTCTGCCTTGTGCAGAGGGGTGGAGAAAAAGCCTGTGCTTGGCAGTCACTGCTGTGCTGATTCCAGCAATGATTAGTACAGACTTTGTTAGGAAAGCTCACCAAGAGAAGAATATTAAGGCACAAAAGGGAACCTCGTTGTTTCCAGAGATTTTGTGTTTGCCTGCCTGGTTTTGTTTTCTCTTTCAGTGCTGTGACCAAATACACTCAGAGTGGGAAAGAAACGCAGATGTTTTTGATGTTTTGTCATAGTTTGGGGCTATTTTCAATATTATGATACAAATACACCATTATCTTTTCCGTATAGGTACCTGAAGAGCAGAAAACTGTGCAGGTTCTGTTTCAAATGCAGGCAGAAGCAGCAGCACAGCTTTCTGTTTTAATGCAGTTCAACTCGGAAAATGAAGTGTGTGGGAAAATACCAAAGGATAAACATTTCTCAGATTTTGTGAACTATGTGCACACAACAGTAATTTAAAGAAATGTTTTTATACTCTTCTGCATAATACACAAGATTTGATTTTTCAGAAATACTAGATTTCAAAGCACCAAGTCAATGAGAATGTGAACGTTCAGCATCTCTGAGTGCCAAGCTATAATTGTACTTGATAAGCCAGTGTAAGGGACATGGATGATTTACAAATCTTGAGTACAACAGAGGGCTCAAGCAGATTCTGCCTCACTGTGAGAAGCAAAATCTGTCTCATAACTATACAGCGGGTATTTTCTTGGTAGGAATGTAAATTTACTTCAGATACAGCATAAACCATAAAGAGGCCAGCTTTAGAGTTTGAAGCTCTGTGGTCATTTGGTTTCAATGAATCTATATATACAAGATGAGGTTTGGGCACATCAGGTTTAATATATTTACATTCACTCGTACTCTGTTAGACTGTTCCTTCAGGTTTCTGGGCCCAATTTTGTTCATTTCTGAAGATCTTTTGAGTCACTGGACAAAGACAGATGCTATTCTTGACTACTGGATGTTATAATCAGATTGTGTTAGTGAAGAAGCTTTTTAATTGAATTCATATTTGTCCCATATAATGACATACAATAAAATTGTTTATAACCTGATATACCTAGTGGTACAAACGGAGATAAAAGCTTGCTTAATGCCCAACATGCTGGAAACTTGTATTATGAAAAAATCCTTGACCCAAGTGTTATGTAGTTTGAACTGATGTGATGTGAGAAAGTCAGGAGGAAGGATAATGGAAAGCATGGAGAAATGAAATGAATTGCCAAAGTTCTGGCTGTTGGTTTCCAGCTTGTAATCCAGTCCCTGAGCACTGAATCACACTGCTTACCGAAGACCAATTTGTGAAGGAATGAGCTCCTACTGGGAAGCAACAGGCTAGTTCATGCCTATTGACTTTTCTGCCAAATCTTCCCTATCTTGGCTTTGTAGTGTGCTTTACCACTCAGCACAGTGTCCAAAAACAAAACTCAGAGGTGCAACAACCTAGGAAAAAGCTACAGCAGACCCATTTTTTCCATGTCTTCTGAATACATGCATGCAGGCTCGCTGGGAAGGCAGAATATTGATTAATGTCTTTCTCAAAATCCAGCCTCGGGTATTAAAATGATAGGTGTGCGCTAATCAAAATTATACATATTTTTAGGGTATAAGAACCCTGGACAAAATATGCCTTTCAGAATGCCTACTGCCTCTCTTACTCCATTGTATGTTTTACTTCCATAATCTCAGCACTTGATTTCCTGGACCCGAAGGCATTGTGCTTTTGTTAGGGTTTGTTGTCAGATTCTTCAGAAGAGTGAATTGTTTCTCCTTTTGAATTGAGCAAATATGGATATATTTTTGCTTTCAAGTTTTATGTCTTTTAAGCTCTTGTGATGTTACTTGAGATTCTTTTAAAAAGAGTAATTACTGTCAGGGTGGTAAGTGGCAGAATCCACTGTCTGTGCCGTCTGGTGTCCTTATCAATGTGATTACTTCATTACATATATTAGATACTGTAATTTTTTGCTTTGAGTACAAACCTCAGAAATATTCATGCTGAATGCTCTCAAATTCTGACTCCGGTGTTCTATTCTGAAGACTGGAGGATGTTCTACTCTGTTGTCTTTTCCCTTTCTCCCCCTGACAATTATATTACAAAAAAGCTGAGAAGAACAGACCGCCAAATGGGAAGTCCAGATTGCATGGTGTCCCATCCTCCAGCCCTCAGCCTCTTGTACCACCAAAACTCTTTTGCTTTCCCCTTTGATTCACACAAATCTACCTTCAGAATCCTTCAAACATTGCAGTGCATTAAACACTACAGCAGATGGTGCTTTTTGACGATGCCTTTCTACATGAAGTAACATTTTGTAGTGTATGCTGCATTATCAAAAAATCAAACATGTAATTATGCAAATATGTATGCCTTTATAATAATCAAGTTTTATTGTAAATGGTTGATGCACATCAATTTGATCCTGTAGTGCTGCTTTAAGTGCAGTTTAAGTGGCTTTTCAGTGTACCCAGAGGCAACACAAATGCATCTCTGGAATATTAATAAAATTCTGAATCTTTGAGACACCAACTGGTACAGCATTGCTTATACTGATTGAAACTAAATGCTAATCCTTTCCTTTATTTAAAAAAAATCCCCTTTGTTATTTAAAACACTGATATTAGTGCAATATGAAGGGCCATTTTATTTTAAATTGTATTGTAATGTAGGTGTTAAAATAATGCCTAATCATACTACATTCAGATTCCACAATATAAATTTGATATGACACGAATCCAATCATTGTAGAGCCACGAATGCAGGAGTGTTTTTTAATATGTCCAGTTTTTCTAATTCTGTAGATTTATTAAGGAGATATCTGTTTTCAGGTTTCTGTGCTGAATGCTAGAGCTTCCAAGTTACTGATTGCTGAATGCTCACTGGAGACAATTTTGCCTGTGAAATTCAATAAGCTAAATACTCATGAAAAAAAAAAAATCAGCAAGGATTTTGACATCTATAATGAAGTGTAAACTTTATTACTGATCTAATCCTGGCTTTTATCTGTTGGTTAACTTCATTGGTCTAATGACAGCCATCTCTCTGAATGCACACATACGCATTCTGCTGCGGTTCGAGTAAGCAGATGGGCTGTGGCTACAGATAAACCAAGACTGTAAATTACATTTTGCCTTGTTGTTCCTCCTGTTCCGAAAGGCAGGACACAAAAGAAGGAGATTACATTGCTTGAGAGAAGGCCGTAGCTACATGATATCCTTCTTACTAGTTCCAATAGGCTGGATGCTTATTTTTGGGTTGCTAAATAGCACAGCTCTGCTAACATGAACACAGGTTCAGAAGGTAAAGGATGTGTGTGCCTTGTTCCTTGTGATTGCCAGGCTTTCCCCACAGCTAATTTCCTGTGGACTAGGTGGAGTTCTATAGGGAGAGATTTAGCTCTGTAAACATTTTTGCCTTGATTTTGGATCTCTGTTTTTAATTTACTTTCTTTACTGAATCTCTTTCCCTACTGATGTTTCCTCTGACTCTACTCTTTGTCCATTCCCTTCCTCGTTTCACCACAGTTTTTTTTTTTTTTGTCTTCCTCTAGTGTTTGTGCTTCACTGCCTGATTTCTGTGTTTATCTTTTTATTTTATTTAGTTTAAAATATTACAGGAAAAGCTGCTCTTGTGAAATTTCATCCAGACTGCTTGCAAACCAGCTGCTGTCCTGGCATTACCAATGCTGAGACAATCCTGAGCCCAGAGGGTAGGTGGTCCTTAAAGGATCAAAAATCAGCTTCAGAACACACCCGAAATGTTGGCAAGTGGAACGTGGATATAAAGCCACTACCAGCAGCATATGAAACCTTCCCACAGTTCTGTAATGATCTGGTATTTTAAGGGTGTGAGTGATTATTTTCTTCTCCCTTGAAAGAGGGGATTTCTTTATCCTTATTTAGCATCCTTATGATACTAAAGAAAGGGAGAGACATCATGCGTCTTCAGAAGGCACGAAGGCCCCTAAAATTTGCAGTACATTTTTGCATATTTTCTTAACACACATCTCATAAATCCTAATTTTTGAAAAGCTGTTGTGAGAAAATTCTGGGTCAATAAACTGCCTTCTCACACTGAGAGAGCAGCTGGCTTAGAGGAATCAGGGAGGCTGAAAAACAGCTCAGAGATTTTCTGAAGTGAAAAAGCTCTCTGGGAACTTCAAATTAACAGCAGCGTTTTCACAAAATTTCAGAAAATGAAGTATATAAAGAAACTGATCTGTTGAAGTAAATGTGATTACCTTCAAGTGTTGAAACTTTTTTCTCATGTATGCAAACCAGAGAGTAAAATTCATTAGCAACAACAATGAAACTTGCTGACTTGCTGTTTTTATCAGCTATGAACACTGTGAACCTTGTTTGTTTTTTGCACAAGATGCTGTTTCATTTTCTTAAATTAAATTTATGGTAAAGCTACTTGATTTTTAAAAGCATATCTTTTAACCAAATAGTATCTCTTTAAGTATAAATCCTGCGTGTTTGTAGCACTGAACTACAGAAGCTGCCTGAGTAAACTTATTTGATTATTCATAGAAGAAAACATCCAGATTGTTGAAACTCAATGGGCAAATGGTTTTCATCAGTTCCATAAATCTGTTTGTATATGAAAAATCTATAAGTACTATTACCTTTTGATTGCATTTAATATTCAGAAACCAAACAATACCCTGCTCAGCTTCCGATTTTATTTCAGTTCTATGGCATTTCAAGCTTAATTTAAACACAATAATAGCAAAGTCTACATCTAATGCCTTGATTTCAATTGCAAAGTAATTTAGTCCAATGTATGCTTTAAGAAGTGTTTTTCCTTAAAGGTTCTATGTCAGGGTGTGCTTCAGATATGCTTTGTGTAAGTCTTATTTTCAGCGAATCTTTAAATAGAAGTCCATAATACTTTAATGTAATTTTGCGCTATTAAAGAAAGAAATAGAAATCAAAATACGTCTTCATAAATGAGAGTTTTAAATATATAACTAAATATCTGCAAACTTGTAAGAGAAAGTATTTTTTGGAAAAAAATCAGAAATATTTTTAATGCCTGTGATTTGATATATATATTTATATGTATACAACATATATACATGCACACAAACACAAAATATTAAATAATATGCAATATTCTGTCATTAAAGAAAATGTTGAATTTGAGGTCAATTAGTACAGTATTTCATAAAATATTTGAATTGCCAGGCTGCATTGGTCACAAAACAGTGAATAAACCATGAAGTAAATAAAACTCAGTAATTGCCTGGTGTTTTGTTCCATACATGAAAACATCTGATTACGGATGGGTCTAGCAATTTGATGTAAAGTCACATGCAAGCAAAGAAGCTTGGTTCAGGCACAAGGGATTTTAGTTGTAGCCTGTAGGTATATATGGTGTATAGGCTCTCTCTGTCTCTTGTTTTTTGTTGGTTTTTCATTTTTCAGATCTGCTTGCAGCTTTACCCTCTATTCTCCCTGCTCCACTGGTCTGTTCTAGACTGCAATCACTTATGAATAACATGTTTTAGAAAGAATTTAAGCAAGGTTTTAATGTGGTTAGACCTTGCAGAGCCCAGACCCTGAAGAATAATCCTTCCCTGCTTGGCATGGTATAGAACAAGCTCTTAGATTTTTGGAGAGGGCATCCGGGAAAAAAAATAGTAGAGGAAGAAACTGAAGAAGTAGATTCTGGTGAACACTACCAACTCCCATTTTACCATTTCCCTCTTCATTTTTTTTCTGCAGGTAAATTAAAGATAAATACAAATTTTCTCCATGGAGAAATTTAAGTGTGGGAATTCTTTGCTTTGTACTGATTACTTTCACTCTCATTTTATATACGTTTTTTACAGATGCATTATAACAAATCTTTTTGTCACTGAAATGCTGTCTACAAAAATCAATGATAAAACTATTTTCTCCTCTTGCAGTTTTCCAACAAATTCTTCTGCCACAGAACTCCATGTGAAGTCCTCTGCTGCATCATCATCTGACTTGTAGCACGATGGAGGAGTCTGGAGCTGGTTGTAGTTCATGTCCCATGTGGAGGCCATCCTTGCAAGGCAGTGCCAGGCTCAGTGCACCCTTCTCTCTAATCCTGGAGGATCAGCTTGGCTCAGCTGCTGGCAGTGTGAGCAGAAAGTCTTTTCCTTCTCCTATGTAACCTATTATATGAAATAGTTTCTCTGGAGAACAGAATTGAAGCTTGACTTTCAAGCCCATGTACCAGAATGGTCAGCTGCCCATTGGCCCATGTATTGGTGAGTGATGAAGTCAGGCATGGTTCTTTCAACTGCAAATGGATGGCTTTGCAGTAGGAACACTGCTCTCTTCTGCTTTTGATTTAAAATTGGAAAAGAATGAATTTTCTTCAGAATACCACTCTGAAACAAATACTGATATCTCTCTTATGGAGAAACATCTCTGTTTTCAGACTAATCCTGTATTTCAAGTCTTGGGTCTGGTTTTTTTTCTGACCCTAAAATTCTGATGAACTTTCTAAATGTCTTTTTTGCAATGTTCTTAAAACAACAAACAACAACAACAATAAACAGAAGCTGAATTTCAAGAGAATTTTCATTGCTATTTGCTGAGAAAGAATTGTTCTACATGGAATTTTTTTTTTGTAAACTCTCACTTTGCTTCTTTATGAATTTGATAGTAGTGGTTTTTTTTTTACCAGCCCCCCCCCCCCCCCAAAAAAAAAAAAAGATAGCAAGAGAGACCTGTGTGGATGAGCTGATTTTCTTTGTTCCACTCTTCCAGCACCTTCTCTCAAATAACTGTGGAGCTAATTGGTCAATTTTGATCAAGATTTACGCTGCAGTACTGCTCAGGAGCCATTTGGTTGCCTGTGCTTGGGTCACTGCAGTGTAATGGCAGCTGTCTAATGTACTTTAAAGAGGACCAAAGAACATATCTACCTTGGGGTGGCTAAGTTAGCCAGAACTGACAATCAAATGTTGAATAATTAAATTGTTTTAGCTATTAATTGTAAGTGAATGTTGTTTTTAATTGCACTTTAATAATGCCATGCCCTTTATAGCCAAAATTAATGTTTTCTGTCTCTCTGTTTTTGAAGTACATGTCAGTTTAATTAAACTATTAATGGTAGACAGATTTGTAAGTACTTTATATTCTTCATTAAATTGTATCTGTTCAACAAGCATGAGCAGGAAAATAGACTCAGTTACGAGCAGATTCACGTTCTGCCTGATAAATCATTCATCATCAGATAAGATGATGAGGCATGCTTGTTTTTCTGTAGGCTCACAATGATAAACAAATCCACTTTGAAATTATAATATTTATTGAGTTTGTAGCAAAATAAACAAGACTGTTTTTTAATATTAACAACAAGCCTGAAAGCTGTTTTTGTGTTTATGGCTGGTCAGTGAATGGAAAGCAATATCTTGATGGTCTGAGGGTCAGTGTTAGTTCATTTTGCTTGAGGTACTTGTTAGTAGAATATTGCTCTGGTCTAAGATATAGTTTTTGCAGGACCATTCAACTGCAGTAATGATGCATACTTCTGTTATTTCTCCAGTGTAACCTAATTGCACCTGAAAAGAATTAAAATTTCTATTTGGCAGGAATTATATACTTATAAAGCAAACGTTGAAAAAGTTTCAATCCTTATCCTTCCAATCCTTCCAATACAGTAAGAAAACAGCTTTTTGAAGATTGTAGAAGAGTGAAGTTATGGCAAGGTCATTTCTTCTCTGGTGGTAAAGCCTACAAATCATAATGGGCTGTTAATGGGCTAACAGGCAGAAATTTGGAAACAGCGCAGCGACTGCTCATGATACATTCCTGCGCATATTACACAGGCAGACAAAGATGTAACTGGTTATAATAGAGACAACAACGTCCTTCCTTTGTGTGGCAGATCAATCAATAGCCAGGCATGTGATCTTGTTCACTATTATGTTAGTAATGAAACCTTCTTGTGATGTGACAACTGTGGAATAACATTTGGTCACAAAGCTGGTGTTAACAAGCACAACTGGCACTCTGGTAATTAGACTGATTTCTGGTCTACTTTCACAGATTGTCGATAAATGCAGTAAACAACAGGCTGCTTTCTTACAGAACAAGTTATATGAAGTCGTCATCCATTTGGCGGTGTGTACTGTACTCTCCTTCATTTTTTCATCAGACTGTGGTAGGGTGCAGTGTGCATACATTTCTTTATAAAATCATGTTTTACCATAGAAACATTACATGTGTTATTCTATCACTATTACATGTAGTGATCACCTAATTAACCTCAGTTGGTTTTTTTGTCCCTTGGGAAGAACGCTAATTTCTCAGTTACAGGTATGCGTGTTAGTTAGATGGAGATGTTCTTCCTCAAATTTTCAATATTATCCCCTCTAATAAAGCTGTGTCTGTTGTGGACAGCCATTAATATTGTTTAGAGAGAAACTGAAATTTTAGAGGCTATAGATTATCCTTGGTTTTAAAGGTCAAGAAGATAGAATTCATATAAAATTGCGGTATAGTTTGTTGCATTAAACAAAATAACTAAATTCAGCCAAGGATGTGCTAACCAGCTTTTCCATCATCAAGTTAGATCTATTTTGGTAAATATATTTTGGTGTCTTTTGTTTTTCTTTTATACACAAAATACTGCAATGTAGTTTGGTCTTTCTATCTACATGGCAGAGTAAGATGGAGCAAGAACTCCTCCTCTGGGTTTGGTACCTCCTCTAAGCCTGTAGCCTGGCTCTGCACATAGGAAACGGGTGAGTGCTATAGTTCAACCTGTCTCTTTTCCTAAGATGATGAACAATGTGAACAGAGACATGTCAAGGATTGTTTCTGAATTTATTTTGCATGGACTGTAAGGCACAGCTTAAGCTGGAGGCTCTATCACAGGTATGTCATAAACCAGCACAAGTTCCTATGTTTCCTGCCCTTTCGGGTTCTTTCAGGAGCTGGAAACAGTGAGTGAGGGGTGATGAAACAGTGTCAGTGTTGTGGTGTGCCTGGGCACTCTGCTCAGAATCCAGGCTGAAGTCCAGCTCCATGCAGATACTCAAGGATCCTTACTGATACTATTTGACTGGGAGATATTTCTTCCTCATACTGAGCCATGTTTTGACCACTTGCTGTAAGTTCACTTTATAAGATCAAGAGAGCAGTGAGCATGTCATCATGGCTGTTATCAATGGCTGCCAGATCCTAATTCCCTGTAATCAATGGAAAGCGGTAGGGAGGAGCATTTTACAGTAGGTGCCTAAATTTATTCAGGATTGAAGCAGGAAGATGCCTCATTAGCAGTCAGTGAACATAAGAACTAAAGCCACACTTGTAAACCATGGAGGGGATTTTGGACAAGATTACCCTGCAGATATCAATCTGCAGATATCAAGAAGTCAGAGAGAATAAGTAATAGTGAACATGGAATACTAATCTGAATTGATGGAAACAAAGATAAGAGGTGTTTCTTGATCTTCTCTTCAGAAAACTTACTGTTCTGAGAAACCATTAAGAAAGGACTTAAAAGTGGCTTTTTAAGGCCTAAAGATTTGTGTGGCTGAAATGCCTACACTCTCCTAGGGTTACAAAAAATAAAATGGGAAGATATGGGATTTTGTCTGATACAGCAGATCTATGAGTGTACTGAAATCCCATGTGCTCAGGTAATGACAGGTTTAAGAATTGCTTCTCTGACTGGAGACTGCCTGAAGATGGTGGTGTGATTTTTGAGTGAGATTTCATGTTGCACAATTACATGGTAAGTTGGTGGGAAGGGGCTGCAGGAGGGCTCAGGTTGACATCCTGTTCAAAGCTGGCTGGCAGCGAGGCCAGACCAGATTGTTCAGTTTGTTCTGATCTTGTCCTGTGAACCTCCAAGGATGGAGACAACACAAGCTCTCAGATACCCTGCTCCCCTGCTGATCTCCTGCATAGAGATCACATTTTTGAAGTATAAATGTTTCTTTTCACCAGTTTCTTTGGCTCCAGAGTGACTTTGTTTGAAGCCAGTACTTCTTACAGCTGCACAGAGATTTCTATGGTCAAACGTATTGATAAAGGACTGAAACCTTCGGCTGATGCAGCGTGGAGACTACGTTTATCTGTCAATGGGAGTCCATAAGCAATGAATCTTTCTTGCTGCTAGAAGTCAGAGAAGTCTTAGCTGCTAGAAGAGACTGGACTCAAGCACTTCTTGCAGTAGGTAAGAAGTATGGTAGTGCAGTTTAAGAAACATATGTGAAAGTGTCATGTATTTGGAGGAACAAGCCACACACTTGGAAATAGCTGAAAGAACTGGACAAGGAGGGATTTTAACGTTCGTGTAATTTAGGCCCAGCACTTTTGAAGAGGGTTTACAACACAAACAACTGTGGCAAAGAAAGGGAACACTGTTTCCAGCTATGTAGCTAGAAAATCTTACCCATAGCGTTGTATATTGAGATCTCACCAGTGTACTGCCTGTAGAAAAAAGTTTTTGTTTGGGAAAAGAACAGTGTTCTCCCTTCTTAGTGTATATTTCACATACTAAACTGATTTCTTTCATAAAATTGAATAAATTCTATTTCACTAGCTTTGAAAGGAATAGAGTACAGTTAATGACAGTGAAGTTGCTTTGGCATGGAATGCTTATTTGCTATCAGCTGCTTCCATATTAAATTGTTCCATTTACAAGCTACTATAATTTTTTTTTCCTAAGTGTCTGATGCTCTGTCTAGCTGTGGAAAATGAAGCTCAGTTGTTTATGACCTGTGTTGCACTTCATCACTAACCTTCAACAAGTGTACAAGTTCTGGAATGAGAATAAAGCTTCACTGGAGGTGACACAGCATGAGGCAAGATATAATGCATATTGTTGCACAACTATGCTGTCTTTCCCTTGCTTATTTGAGATCAAAGTTTGCCTTGCTAGCAGGCAAAATAGTAGGTACAGCATAAGGAGCCAGTATTCTCTAATTGACATACCTTGATCATATTAATGTTACTGAGCAATATGGACATATACTGGCAAGTGAGTAGACACTTTAGTAAGCACATAACCACAGGAACAAGGGTCATTTTTGTGACTATAACACTGATGCTGTCTGCCACAGTATTCCCCTGGGGAAGCTGGCAGCTCATGGCTGGGACAGGTACACTCTGCTGGATAAAGAACTTGCTGAAGGGCCGCATCCAGAGAGTGGTGGTGAAAAGGAATAATCCATCTGTGGCATACTGTCATGAGTGGTGATCCCCAGGGATCGGTACTGGGGCCCATTCTGTTTAATACCTTTATTTATTGGTGATCTGGATGAGGGGGTTGAGTGCACCCTCAGCAAGTCTGCAGATGACACAAAGTTGGGAGGAAGTAATCTACCTGAAGGTAGGAAGGCCATAGAGCAGGATCTGGACAGACTTGATCACTGGGCTGAGACCATTGGGTTAAAGTTCAACAAGACCAAGTGCTGGGTTCTGCACTTCAACCACAGCAGCCCAAGGCAATGCTGCAGACTTGGGACAGAGTGACTGGAAAACTGTGTGGAGGAAATGGTCCTGGGGGTGCTGGCTGACACTTGTCTGAACATGAGCCAGCAGTGCGCCCAGGTGGCCAAGAAGGCTGATGACATCTTCTATCGGAAATAGTGTTGTCAGCAAGAGCAGGGGAGGTGATTGTCTGTACTCAGCTCTGGTGAGGCCATTCCTTGAGTACTCTGTTCAGTTTTGGGACCCTCACTACAAGAAAGATGTGGAGGCACTGGAGTGTGTTCAGAGAAGGGCAACAAAGCTGGTGAGGGGTCTGGAGCACAAAGCTTATTGGGAGTGGCTGAGGGAACTGGGATGTTTAGTTTGGAGAACAGAAGGCTCAGGGGAGACCTTATTGTCCTCAACAACTACCTGAAAGGAGGTGAGGTGGGGGTTGGTCTCTTCTCCCAGGTAACTAGAGATAGGATGAGAAGGAATGGCCTCAAGTTCCAGGGGAGGTTCAGGTTGGATACTAGGAAAAATTTACTCTCCAAATGAGTGGTCAGTTACTGGGATGAGCTGCCCAGGGTGATGATTGAGTCACTATCCTTGGAGGTGTTCAAGAAATATTTAGATCTGGTAGTAAGGAACATATTGGTGGTAGGCGAATGGTTGGACTAGATGATCTAAGAGGTCTTTTCTAGCCTTGGTGTTCTGTGATTCTATATCTTGAGCAGCTGTATAATTGAACTTCTAGACCCTCTAAATATAAAGAGCGCAAGTGTTTGTATTGTTTAATAGCAGGCAAAAAATCTCATGAGTAAGGCTACGTCTGCTCTTGACCTATGGGAGAACAAGTTGTGAGATTCTCCCCACTCGGTGCTTGTCAGACTTGTCCTCAAACACTTCTTGACACTCTACCTCACTCTTAACAGTTATCTTCCAGCCTTAATCTTTCCTGTGGAAATGATTAGTTAAAAATTTATTAACAAAAAGCTATCTGGAGATCTCAGGTATTTTTTCATCTTTCCAGTCTGGTTTTGATGGCTGTAGATGCGTGAAAGACAGTGGAGGAAGGAGACTCCTGATCATCAGTTTTCTTATTACAATTCTCCACATTTTCCAGCAGCCTTCCAAATAGCACGCCATGCAGTCAGACCTGCTGGCAGAGTAGGTGGACCATGGTGGCTGGACATAAGGGACCAGCTCATGCATTTCAGACCGTGGTGGGAAGTAGCTCGTGGCACCAGGGCCCGTCCCTGGGAAGCTGTTGGTTTGTATTTGTCAGACCCATTTGGGATGCATTCAGAGAGGCAGGTCAAATTCAGCACCTGTGGCATGCCCGTGTTTGTGAGAAGTCCTACTGCTGTTCAGATAGCAGCTGGGAACCGTTTCCAGGGTAATTTAGACATTTTCAAAAGAAATGATGAAGGTGGCAAGTCTTTCAGCACTTAATTAGAGAATTAAACTCTCTTTCTTCAGAGGTACAATATCTGTCCCATTTCCCACAGAGAGTTAAATCCTGAATTTCTAACTTGTCTGGATAAGGCAACTAGCCAGAAGAAATAAGAGATCAGCTGAGGAGGTTTTTAAACTAGGTTTACTGGGGAGCCTCAGGCTCCTTCTGGCTTTTCAGGCTGAAGCAGTAGCCAAGAACATTTATTCCCATTTCCACTTGGCAAAGGTTTTTTTTTCCCCCAGATATGGGCTTCATTGCAGTTACTTCTTTTCTGTCTTTCCCAAATTCAATTACTGAAAAGCTACTTTCTGGATGCCTTTAGCTAATACTCTGTCCATTTCAAACAGATGTACAAAGATTTGATATATAACAGCTTTTTGGCTCAGTGATGAACCTGACCCAGTTCAACCTGAATGAGACAGTTAAAATAGATTTCTTAAAAGTAAGGAAAAAAAAAAGAAAAAAGAAAAAAAGCATTTTATTCTACTTCCAAAGAAAAAGAATTAAGTATTTTTGGATTTTTTTTCCCTCTTGTTTTAGTAAGTATCCTTTTGCATTTTCATTGTTGTATTTAGGAAAAACAAATCACTTTTGTATCTCACTTATAAAGTGCTGAAAAAGGTTTTAACATTCCTCCTGCTCTTTTAGCTCCAGAACAGTAGTGGTCTGTTCTGACAGTGACCATGCCATGGGCTTGGGAAGGGAGGGCCATCTGGTGATGGTCGCTAGTGTAGGCACTGCTGTGAGTGCCATTGGATCCTGCACAGTCCCACATGTGCTGCTGCTTTGCTCCTTGGCCCCTCTAAATTGATTTCTGACACTTCCCATAGTTGGGATGAAGTTCTGTCTATGGAGCTGCTGTGGTTACAGTCTAGGCAGGGCATGATAAAATAAAGAGGTACTTAGGCCCACAATTCCTTTAATGATTTTATTAGACTATGATTTCTTTATCTGAAAATGTATCTGTGGAGGAAACCTTTGCTAATGTAGCAGTCACAGTGGTATCTGCATATGTGTGCAGCCATCTTGGATTGTAGGGGCTGCTGTGGTGAACCTAAGCTGTGCCTGCCGTAGGAAGATGTGCAGCATGAGAGGAGCACACATATATAGTGAAGAGCTTATATATTGCTGAGTGTGTTTTACTTCCTTCCGATCACCTCAGCGTGCTCCTTGGACAGAACACACGTGAGCAGCTGGAGCCCATGAGGGCATTCTTGGGCTGTATCTTCCAGGTTAGTTTCACCTGAAATCCCATTTGTGTGCTCCAAGACTGCTTCTCAGTGTGGGGACAACTGTCCCCTGCTGTGCCTCAGAAGTGTGTCCCCCTCTCCAAACTGGGGCATGAGCATCCCTGCTCACACAGCCTCAGCTGCTTGAGCAGGCACGTCCACCAGAATAAGGAGGTAGTGGACACCTTCATGGCCCCCAGCCACCTGGCAGGCAGACCACAACCTCCATGTGTCCTCTGGGTGCTTCTGCTAGCAGCTGGCATGGGGTCAGTACTGCCAGGGAGGAGCATGCTGAGGTGGAGGCATGCGCTGCTGCTCTCCTGGTTGTCTACTGTTCGTCTGAACCTCTGGTGTGACTGAGGCTTTTCTCTAGAGAAGCCAGATCCTACCTTCCTGTTGCCCAGCTGAGTTTCACCAACTTTTGGGCAAATTGCAAAGCCTAGTTTGTTTGTAGAGTTTCTGTTGGGGGATGGCTTCATGAGACATTAGAGTTCCTGTATCAATTGGAAACACTGAGCCAATTTAGTTAACATTTTAATTTTTCTTGGATTTATAATTGTTCTCATGTGTCAAGGGGTCGGTTTAAATGGCTTGGTTAAGCTGGAAAAGCCAGCAACAAATCCAATCAAGTGAATATCTTTCAGTTTCAATGGCTTTTCCTCTCCTTGTTTCAAGCCCAGAAGGAGGCCTTAAAGTTGATGAGAAGATAAATTCAATTATACTTAAAGCTGACTTTGGCTCTTAGCTCTCATACTACCTTTCCCCATCTTTACCATCCATCCTATCGCAATCGTTTAAATTTGCCCCAATAGTAGTTTGCCTATTAGCTTTGCTAATGAATTTACTAGTGCAAAAGACCACTTGCAGGGCTGTCCTAAACATAATGAATGTAATTATTTAGCACAAAACCAGGGCAGCATCTTTTTCTCTCTTGACAAGAATAATTCTTTATTCTCTCATTAGCTATGTGCCTTGGTCTCAGTAAACTAGTTATTGACCTGCTCATTTAAGGAGCTTCACTCTAAATGCTTCTTCCCTTATTTAACTCAGACAAGTTCCTATAATTTCCCCTCACCATGCAGTGCTAGCCTGTAAAATGTAACCATTGTTCATTTGTTGTGAAGAAAGCTGGAAGACAGGAAGCTATTCTTAGATGGATGCTCAGGCTCCCAAGCCCTGCTTGCTTGTCCCTGGTTATAATGGATACAAAGCTGTATGGGGCTTAGTAGACATCATGTAAACTCTATAGGAAATCTGAGCCAATGAATCATGGAGACAGACCCCTACTGAGTATTGTGTGTCTGAACAGACTGCAAATAGATAGAAAAGCAGCTTAAGCAAGTGGCTTTCATATGACAAGAATGCATAAATTAGAAATGAATTGAGAGTATCTGTTGTTTTAAGGCTGTTGGATTTTTACTTTCAGTGCTATTGCGCTGTTGTAACAAACCACAAATTGCTCTGGCGGCTGATGAAGGGTGTTCTGCACGTGCATGGTTTCCTTCACTCTTTGCATGTTATGTGCAGGATCGAGTGGGCTGATGCCTTAGCCCAGTGGTGTCGTTCCCAACTGCCCTCTTATCATGGACTGACAGCTGGGGCATCCTTGGAGGCTACCGCTTGAAGCATGGCACCTGGAGAAAGCTCACTACAACAATGTCAGAGCTTTCCAGGGACGACTTGCCTCCTAGACAGGGTGCACAGCCCTGCTCTGTAATGGCTGTCCCATGACGGAAGAGTCTATTTTCATCTGGCAGCAGGCTCACATCTCCAGAGTTATTCTAGGTGCTTGTGTCTTCCAGAGCTGGACTGAAGCTGCACCCACCACGGCCTCAGCAGCAGCAGCAGAAATTTTCTGTGCTCTGTGGCTGTGGATGGAGGCAGTCAGGGAATAAAACACCACTGGAGTCAAGGGCTCTGTGCAGTGACTAACCATAGATTTCCTACTCGTTTTTTTTTTTACTATTTTCTGGCTTTTTTTAGCCTCATTTTTGTAAACTTTACCATTTCCTAAGAAGAAATATCCTGTCTATAATTGTTCACAGATTGTGATAATCATCTGTGGGCAGATGGCCCATAGTCTGTGGTCCAGCAATTGTATGAAAGAGACAGACAGCAGCCCTCGGTTATGTTTATAAATACTGGCACTGCAGCATTGCTGTTTCTCATGCCTCAGTGTGGGCTGCATCATGTCCTGCTGCTACCATCTCTGTTCTCCTCTGACTCATTTGTGCCAGAAGCCCATGTGAAGTCCCTGACTGTGTCTTCTCTGAATGTCCCCAGTGTGTTGGTAGCAGCATTGCCTTGCTTGTGTAGGCTGGTGCTGCTTCAGCCCAAATATACAGGGGGCTGTAGGGAAGGGCTGGTGGGGTCCCCAGCTTGCCAGACACCTGACTACGCCCTGCACCTCTGTTGATGTATTGAGAGTTATGCCTACCATTCCCCCAGCCAAAACACATTTCAGCTTCGTGTGAAACGCCCATGAGGTCCTGCAGTGTGCAGGCTCTGAAAGCAGTGGTGGGGAGTATGGACAGCTTGAAGTACATATGACATGTGGTGGCTGCAGTGTGTCTGTGTTATTTCACCTGCAGCAAATCTATGGAAATGGGGCTTGCACAGCATAATGTAAAAAAGCATCAAATTTTGTTTTAGAAGTGCATATAAATTCCAAACCTACTCACGGCAGAAATTCAGTGCAAGTTATTCATACTTAAGAAGGGAAAATAAGGTGCTGTATTTTAGCTGCCTCATTTTCTCAAAATTATTCTTAAAAATCTACTGTTTTTAATAGAAAAGCTTTTAGGGCAAGCATTTGCTATGAGGCAGCTTAGTTGCAAGATGTTTTTCCACTTCTCGTTGGTAGATTCAGAAAATAACTGCTTTATTTTAGCCTAGCGTTTGTCTGTTTGAATGTAATTGTACTGCAAAAACTTAGCAATAAACACCTTCACCTTAGGGAAAGCTGGTTAACAATTTCATTGCATTTTTGTGTTTGAATAATGATGCTTTAATATATCTTTTATTGACTGTAATTTCCACTATCCTTAAAAGAACAACTTAGCTTCACGGTGGGTGAATTCTGAACTAAAAAAGAGACAAATTAAGAAGAAGTCTGTTGGCAGTGGAGAACGGCAGCAGGACAAATTGGTGTTACTTAAAAGTATTGTTCAAAGCAGCAAGGTCTTCAGCCTGAGATTTAGAAGGTTTTGTGGCTTAATTTCGTTCAGAAGCGTTAAATCACAGCTTCCTTGGGTTTTATTGGTGTGTGTAAGGCTCACAGCTGATTGTGTGGATGAGCTCTGGCTTCACGGTCACAGCTCATGGAGTTGCCCTGGGCTGTGTGGCTCTGCGGAAATACGGGAGATGTGCACATGTAAAAAGGGTGCACTGGGCTCTGGATCTGTCTCTGCTGCTCTGGAGGAGCTGAAAAAAACAGAGTCGCTGAGGAAATTGCAGGAAAGCCTCATTACTTCTTGACTTGCTGTTCCTGAAAGGCAGAACTAGTTTTGTGTAGCAGTGTTCTGCTAACGGCACCAAGTTTCAGTTGTAACAGCAGCAGCTGACATGAAGGCAGCATGTATAGAATGCAGTCCCCTCCTGTCCTTGGCTTGATGATCGTGCTTCTGTGGCACCATGCTTTTCTGGCCTGTCCATACTTTTCTAGTTCTGGTAGCTGCTCTTTGCAAATCCTCATTAGTTATGAAATATAGGCAAAGAAAGGAAGCAAGGAGATCACAGCCTGAGTCCTGCCTACAGATCTTTCTTAAGTCACTGTTTCTCTATGAAAAATGATCTGGCAGTGAAATATTATATTGCAAATTGCAAGGGGAAGATTAATATGTCTATTGTCTTGGTGAGTTTTCTTATTATATCATTAGTGTTGAGACCTTACATTTAGCTTGTATTCAGAGATTTGATGTAACTCGAAGAAATATGAGGCTAGTTTGATTTCATGAGTGTGCTCATAGACTGGTCATTAATGTAGGTTTATTACATTTATTTATCTGTATTTTGGCAAAATCAGCCATATATTGAGTGATCATTTATAACATAGTTACTGCACTCTCACAGAAAAGTAATCACTGAAATTAGGAGTAGGACAAAACACCGTGTGTGTTAGGAAACGGTGCTCTTATGAGGTCTGTCAGTGCAAGACAGAAGAGTGATAAAGGCAA